>NC_069657.1:99303921-99610769 GCF_027244095.1 Hemicordylus capensis
TTTCCTAGCACGCGTGTGCACGTCACATGCTCTATTTTGGCGACGGCAGAACTAAGTAGCAAAAGACTGACCAGTGTGAGCGGTGTGACCAAGAACTGAACCCCGGTCCCCGACCTCCCCTTCGCTGGCGAGCTGAGCACCAGAGCGCCAGCACACACTTTCCCTCAATTCCCTGAAAGTCTGAATCGTTTGGGGTTCCCCCCCCCCGCAGTTTTAATGTAAGTAGGGCAAAAGGGTTCTTTCTGATTTTTACACTAAAGCTTTAACATATGTTATATTGACTTTGTTTTGGTAAACCTGTTAAGTGATGAAATGTACATGCTTCAAGATGAAGTGGTATTAAATGCAGGATAATAAGGATGCATTCTAGAGTGATTTAAATTGGAAATAGTTTAAGGAGTTTGGCAGCAGACTTCAGGGAGAAGTGAGTTGCATTCTAAGGTTGCCCCCGCCTCCCGAGGGTGTTATGTGTCAGCAATAATCTCTGGTCAAAATAAAGATGGGCCCAGAACCAAGGCATGAGTAAAAGCAGATTGGTAGTGGGAAATTTCAGGAGAAAATAAATGTGTGTGGAAAAAGAGAAACTCCCCCCGTCCCATATTTTCTCTGCTGCAAAATGCCCCCCTTCTGAGAGTGTTCTGAAAAGGTGAAAAGACTGTACGAGAACCATTTTTACATATATGTGTGTGTGGTGATGTGTAGTTTGGTCCTAACGCATGAGGGGAGCCTTCAGTTGTAAGGATGGGTACAGTGAGTAATAGCTGTTGCTATTTCCATCTTCAATGACATTATCTAGCCCTTTATTCAGCTCTGCTGTATTAATGGGCATTGCAACTCTGAGCAGCAGACAGTTCCATAAATCAACTCACTGTATGGTGTTTGGAACTGGGGGGGGGGAATTCGTTGGTCTTAAACTTGTTTTGTGGGGATTTATTGAGTGCCCTCTGGTTCTGGTATTATATGTGAAGTTGAACAATGTATCCTTTTTTAAATTTAGCAACCCACTTTTTGATTTTATTTGTGTTAGCTGTATACCCTGTAATGGCTGAATCCTTTGAGTTACTGTGTAGGTGCAGATGCTCATAGGATTGATTGTGCTTGAGAAACCTTTGATGAATGTGAGGCTACAAGAGTTGGTCTTGTCCCAAGGCTGGGTCTTGCCCCACTGTACTTGGCAGCAGCCACCAATGCTGTTAGACTGCCTTTCATGCAGTGTGTTGCTATCAGGGAGGAAGCCAGCCTATCTTTTCCACTAGAATGAAAGGAAAACTAGCTGTGTTCAGTGCTGATCTTTACATACTGCAGAAGCTCAGAGGAAGGGGTGCTGCCTATTACATAGAGAGTTGGCTGTGCACCATTTGCTAGGATTTGTTTGTGGTATTATCTATAGGATAAAAGATCCTATAGTCAAATTCTGACTGGCAGCAACCTTAACATGCACTTATTTGGATTTGGAAATATAGTGTGCCCTTGATACTATGCTACCCCCAAACAAATCCCTTTTGTTCTTTGGAGGAGTACCAAGCATATGTCTTCCCCCATCGCCTGCACAACCATCTGATGCCCATTTGGATGGTGGGACAGCTCCTTGTTGGCTCCCGTGTTCTCATTTTCTACAATTGCTAATGCCTCTATAATTGCCCCCTCTCTCACGGCTGTAATTCCTCACAGTGATCTAACTAACCCATCCTTCCTTCTTTGGCTCATCTTGTTCTGGTTGGGCAGATTGTGCTTAGCTAAGGGGACAAGTCATGCTTGCTACCACAAGACCAGCTCTCCTCCTACCAGCTCTCTGGTTTAGTCCACCTGAACACTTTCCTGTACAAACCGCATTGAAATTGCTGTTATTGCTATGAATGATGATACTAGTACATGTTCGTTTTGGTTTATTTTGCCTATTTAGAAAGGCCAAACTTGCTAGTAGTTCTGTGCATGCCACAGTCTTCATATAACCAGCTTAATCATGGCATCAACAGCTGCCACTTTGGCTTATGAAGGCTCTACTATGTCAGAGATGTTTTGGAGAATTCCCCTTTATGCTAACATCAAAGGGTTAGATCATAACCTGTAAGTGTGGGACAGAGCTTGTGCAAGGGATTGTCCTGCCCTTTCCTCTCCGCAGCAGCTTCCTATGCTCCCAAAGCCCTCTTCTGAGGGGAAGAGACTCTCATGAAGCTGGTGGGGGTAGACTTGTATTTTTGAGCTGATACTATGGTAAAATTATCTGAAAGATGGGTGTCAGATGTTTGGACAGGGGTGCAATTTCAGTGCTTGCCCTAGGCGCTATTTTCCCTAGATATGCCCCTGTAACAGTCCTGAGCTAGATGGGCAAATGGTGTGACTAGGTATAAAGGTGGCAGCCTATGAGTCTGACAAATCTTTGTAAGTGGCACAAGGTTGTCTTGGTTGGAGGATCTACATGCTATATGTTGCCTGTGCACGGGTTGGTAATTAAGACATAACTTGTCGTTATAATATGCACACTTCAGAAAGGATCTGTAAAGGAGTTTTCAATATGTTAAGGCTTCTAAGGTCTTTCCTGTGAGTTTCAGCACAAGGACATTAATTCCTTGGTATCACAATGTCAAGGGAGACAGCAATCAGGAGTGGGGAAGAGGGTGATTTTCAGTTTGTCAATTAAAAGTTGATGACAAAGTGACATTCTTCAACTTCCTCCTGATATATAATTGCATGATTCCATATAATGCTCAATGTGAGCTCCAAGGAGTGAAGAAATTGCTGCTGCTGCTGCTGATGATAATAATAATAATAATAATAATAATATTTGGGATTTCTAGCTCCTGTTAATTTGTTACTTTAACTGTATACTTGGATTATGGTTTTGCCGATGAATTTTACTGTTGATAAGTGAAATTAAAAATGCTGTACTGGCCAAGCTGTATCCACCATGCAAAATGTTGGGCAATTGCCATTTCCCTGGAATAGGGTCAATCCATTGCTTAATAGTTGCAATACAATTTAGGCAGGCCATTAATTGAAGCAGAAAGGCTTCTGAATTGTCTGGCTCGACCAGGAATGCCCAAACCTGAGCCCCCCATATGTTGTTGGACTACAAGTCCAAGTATCCTTGGCCATTGTGGCAAAGGATGATGGTAGTTGTAGTCCATCATCCTTTTTGGGAACCCCTGGACTAGCCTAATGAATTGCATGGAGCTTTGATGGAAGTTATGCCCACCTCTGGTGTATTGGGAGGTAGTTTGGTTCTGGCTGCAGAAGCTGCAGGCAAAGGAGGCTTGAAGAGAGCTGGCTATCCTTGAGTGTTTGGCCAGTGCTGGGTATGGGGGTGGTAGTCTGAGACCAGCACTACCTATTCTTGCTGCTGTACCTCCTATAATTCTTTCTCAACCTGGTCATTTTGTGAATAAATGGATTTTTTATTCTTAACAAAGCCACTGTCAATCTCCAACTGCTCTCTCGTTCTTCAGACTTTCTGGCCCTGAACCTTCCACCAGTCAGGGAATTGGGAGGGAACTGCTACTGCTTGCTTTACTTCTCTGTTTTGTATGGCTCAGTTCTGTTCCATGCAGCCTTCCCCCTTCATCAAATCTGCTTTTGATGTGCCTGCTCTTTAGCCCACCCCTTATGCTCATTGGCTTTGGTTCTGCTTGTGTAGTCTAGCAAGCTTTGTGTGGGTGAACGGAGTCTGAGAGAAGCAACAGGGCCAAGGAACATCAGGCAGTAAAATAAAGTCTTGATGTCATATTTCAGATTTTGTGGACTATGGGTTATCTGATTGTCAAGGCCACTGCTATAGTCTGGGAAAGTTGGAAAGAATTTGCTCCTGTTTCTGACTCAAAGGCAGATCAACATACAGTACAGTCCTCAAATTCAGTTAATTTTCAGATGTAACTGTGCATTTAAAAAAAACCTCATTACTGATCCCCTTTTACAGGTATTCTTCACTAGTTTTCCATGGATTACAACTTAACACTTTTGATGTACATGTGTATGAGATGCACAAAATGTTACTATTTTTAAAATAATAATAAATCTGCAGCGTTTTCTGTTTGCCTGATAATGTGCAACAATCCTAAGGGGTAGGTTGCTGCTATTCCCATTTTATAACCAGAGCAGATTGTTCAGCCAATAAGGATATTGGGTCAATATATTGGGAGGAGGGGCAGGGAAGGGACTTGAATGTTGTCTGATTAGACAATGATGTCATGCTCATGACCAGCCCTACCCAAGTAGGGCAGCACTAGCCTAGATAGGGCTAGTTGTGAGAACCTCTGGGATTGGTCCTGATCCCGGTGCTCCTCAACTGGGTAGCTTGGGTTTTGTAGCTATCCTACCCAGTGCCTGTGCCCAGACAGAGCAAAAGCTGTCCTGCTGGCAGCCCAAGCTTCCACCCCAAGCTTCCACTGAGTGGGGCGGAAGGAGCACCTGGTAGCAGGGATGCATTGTGGGATGAGGAAAGCCGTAGCCTACTTCCCCCTCCCCCTTAAGTGATCTTGGTGAGGATTGTGGGGGGAAAGGTAGGTTGTGTTCTGTCTCTCCCCCCTCCCCGCCCCACGGAAACTGGTTGCTTTGCGGATGTGCACTTAAAGTGTGATGTGGGTCCAAATGGTTTGGATTGCATGGAGTCTAGCCACATTAAACAGTTCTGTCTCTGTCTGGATATACCTTTTCAACTTCAAATGGCTGTTTCTCATGAGCATTAATTGTGCAGGACAAGTGTCCTACCTAGCTTCACAAGCTGTGCACTCCTAGTTTTTGATCACATGTGAGTCAAACCTTAGGTAGGAGGAGGGGGAAGTTAACACGTAGGAGCCTCATACAGGGTAGGATGGCACTGTCCTTCCCAGTACCTGTACTCAGCTATTTAATGAGTTAGGAGGAAAAGCTGTCCTACCCAGTGTGAGGCTTCCATGTGATTCCTTCCCCTACCTTCCACCGAGGTTCTTACTCACATATGATCAAAAATCAGGAGCACACACAACTCCTGAAGCTGGGTAGGACACTTGTCCTATGCAGTTTAGGGTTGGGAGAACCAGCCTATATTCTTGTTAATTGTTCTGGAAAACGTGTCCAGGCTGAAGGGTAGCATTGGTTAAGAAGCCACAAAGGCCAGTGTGGTGGGTAAGAAGCCACAAAGACCAACAACAAGGTCAACAATGACAACGTCAACCACAACAACAACAAGGTCAACAACAACAAGGTCGTGGTCAACAACGACAAGGTCATCAAGGAGGGTCAACAACAAGATCAACAGCAACTCAACAACAAGGTCACTCAACAAGGTCAGTGTTGTTAAAAAGAACAGAGTGGTTCTTAGTGGAACAGTGGAACCTATTAAACACGTAATTGCATGTTTATTCTGCCCTTCCTCCAAGGAGCTCAGGGCATTCTCCCTCCATTGGTGGGAGCCCCTGGTGGCGCAGTGGTAAAACTGCCGCCCTGTAACCAGAAGGTTACAAGTTCAATCCTGACCAGGGGCTCAAGGTTGACTCAGCCTTCCATCCTTCCGAGGTCGGTAAAATGAGTACCCAGAAATGTTGGGGGCAATATGCTAAATCATTGTAAACCGCTTAGAGAGCTCCGGCTATACAGCGGTATATAAATGTAAGTGCTATTGCTATTGCTATTGTATCCTCCCAGCCAACCTGTGCGGTAGCCTATGTTGAGAGATGGTGATTGGCCCAAGGTCACTCAGTGAGCGTCATGGCGAAATGGAGATTTGACAGGTCTCCCTAGTCCCAGTGCTCTAACCAGCACACTGCATGTGGCTGTTATGATGGTAAATGACAATTGCCCTATTAACACATTCAACACACATACAATCTGTATACAATGTACACAGGGTCGATCTGTATACATGTACAGTAATTCACACATATTCAAGGCATGAATGATAGTACACTTCCTATCTGTGCCCTGCATTGGAGGCACTACTTCTAAAAGAAGCACATGTACAGTCATTCACACAAAAATATGTACATCTATATAGACACCTGAACACACGTACAACGTAATGTCTGGATAGGGCTAAAGGTTGTTGGGAATGTGCTGGATGTGGAATACAAATATGATGAATATTTATATAATGCTTTTCAACAAAAGTTCCCAAAGTGGTTTACATAGATATGAATGAATGAATGAGTAAAGATGGATCCCTGTCCCCAAATGGTTCATAATCTAAAAAAAGAAACATAAGAGAGACACCAGCAACAGCCACTGGAAGGATGCTGTCCTGGGGATGGATAGGGCCAGTTACTCTTCCCCCTATTAAATAAATTTTAACACATTTAAGTTATTGTGGCTTTCAGTGCTACAGTCCTGAGAGTGGGGAGACTACAGTACAGAGGCTTTCACAGCAGCCTCCATGTAATATTTGTATCAGCCCTCTTTCAGTTTCACCTTGAGCACCTAGGTCAGTGAAAGCGAAATTGATGTTGCTGTTTTTCTAATCTTTTTGCCAGTTTCACCTCCCCAAAGTCTCACTAAGGTACTTCTCAAGACTGCCCTGAGACATCAGCCAGAGATCAGCAAAAATAACTACAAACACGAGCCAGTTTCACTTCCCTGTTTGTAGAAGAAGTGAAATTGTCAAAGCTCCCTTAAAGACAGAAGAAGAAGAAGAAGAACAAGAAGAAGATATATCATAACTTTGTTGGTTTATTTTGCTGGGCTTCTGTTTGTAAACTGTGCTGGTATGTGACTGTAATAAAGGATTGATTGATTGATGATTTAATGTTTCACCTCCCAAGTGCTTGAGTGCACAAATCTCCCCATTTTAAAAGCATGGCTGTCCCCTGAACCAAGGATGTCTCTTCTGCAGAAAGGTGTTTCTGTCCCCATATCTCAGGGGGTCTGGATGCATCTCTGTGAGGAATCAGCAGGAGGAAATTACTTTTAAAAGGTGTTTCAATGTATATGTTTTGGACAAGTAAAATTTGTGCAAAACATTGGAGGAAGAGCTACTGTGTTTTTAAGATCGGACATTAATAGGCTTGGATTTCCACAGATGTAAATGCATACACTTTTGTGAAGAAAACTACTCCATTGACTTTCTAAAAAAAACTAAAGTTGCTCAATTTTAGCCCATGCAGTGTTTTCATTCCAGTTTAAAAGAAGAGAAATAAAAATATGCACATATCCAGCCATCAAACCTCTATACCCAGCTTGCCCACGAATTCCTACACAGAAGTGCTTTCCATAGAACTTTGTCACTTTTGAAGGAGCTCTAATACACTTCATAAACTTCAGTTAGAATAGAACGTCATGCTCCAAACATCCAATAATAATTTTCACAGACCATTAAGGTTTAAAGCTACAGTGTGAGAGTTTATTACAAAGGGACTCCAAGGTGTTGTACTTTCTGATATCAGCGTATGCTTTAAGCTTGTTTCCCCAAAGGAATTATTTGCTCTGAAGTATGAGGTAAGATTTTGCTGTGGCTTTATTTATGGTCTGAAACGGGCTGGTTTGGTTTTGCCTTCTGCTGTTGCAATGAAAGCAGGAAGGCACAGAAGATCGCCACTAATTAGAATTTTTTGCACATGCCTCGCAGTGCAAACACTTGCTTAGTGCTGTTGCCTGTAACCTCAGCTCTCGAAACATGGACTATGTAAGGAGGTTAGACCAGGACTTTTCTTGAGGCTTTGCAGATGAGTACTTGTGTATCCATAAGAGTACTAGCACTGTAGTTTAGGGGAAGCACTGGGTACCACCCAGCCACTGTGGGGCAGGAATACAGAATCTATGTGTTTAACAAACTGAAGCAAACTTTTATGAAGAGATTGAAGTTGACAAGTAGCATAGCATGATGAGTTTGTATCACTTGCCCTGCACAGTCTGATGCTATGTCATGCTCCCGCGTGTTGTGTGGGCACTTGCAGTGTCATAGCTTTAAACAGAATATAAGTATGAAAATCCAAGGGTGTAACAAGTATGAGCAATGGCATTTGTTGTAAAATGTCCAATGTGTATATGTTTTAAACTGGCAGGCTAGCGTGAAGCTTTGTGTGCTGCTATTTAAAGGCTCAGCAGGAACATGCTTGACTAACAAGCAGAAGGTTGCCGGTTTGAATCCCCGCTGGTACTATATCGGGCAGCAGCGATATAGGAAGATGCCGAAAAGCATAATCTCATACAACGCGGGAGATGGCAATGGTAAACCCCTCCTGTATTCTACCAAAAGAAAACCAGAGGGCTCTGTGAGTGCCAGGAGTTGAAATCAAATTGATGGCACACTTTATCTTTTCACCTTTACTTAAAAAAGGAGATCTGAACTTTCACTTTGCCTTGTTGAAGTCTTCCGTTTCCATGAAGAAAAGCATATGAATAAGTGTATGTGTATATATGTATTCACGCATTAGACTTTTCCCAATCAATATTATCGTACTTGTAAAGGTAAACTCCTTTACAACTCTTGGCGCCCACAGAGCCCTGTGGTTGTTTTTGGTAGAATACAGGGGCAGTTTATCATTGTCATCTCCCACGCAGTATGAGATGATGCTTTTCAGCATCTTCCTATATTGTTGCTGCCCGATATGGGAAACATACCGGTGGGGATTTGAACCAGCAAACTCTGGCTTGCTAGTCAAGTCATTTCCCCGCTGCGCCATTAAAGTGGCTATCATACTTGTATTATTGGATTTGGATTATCACCCTTCCTCTCTTTCTGTGCAGTTTGATGCCTTTCTGTTTGCTACCAGGTCAGTTGGGCATATCTGTGGAATCATAGTGTTTTGTAGAATCATTGTTTCAGTGGAATTCATTTCCAACAAAGTGTGTTCTTTCTTTCTCTTTCTTTGATATACAATTAGGCTTGTTTGATTAAATTTCCTTCATCTCTGTACACAAAGGAAAAGATTACACCAATTTATTCTGAATATAATTGCTTATTGCACTTTAAAATGAAGTATATGTGTGGTTATGTTTGTGCAAACTTTAACTTCCAGTGTCTGATATGCTTTAAAGAAAAGTGGAGCTGAGAGCATGCTTTTCAGTGTAATATTTCACTAAATGACTTTCACGTCTGTTATTTTCCTTTCTATAGCATTCACTTATGCCTACTGAAACTCCATCACACGCAAACCATGAACTATAGGATTTGCAAATCCTAGATCCTAACTGCTCATCTTGGGCAGTAGGGATGGATTCGAAGCACAGTTTGAGAACTTTGTAGAAAACAAGATTGGGAACTTTAAGGAAAAGGAGAACAGGTCACTGCCACCCCTTCCAGCTCCCTGCTGGGGCGGCGCACACTCTCAAAAGGCCTGCGCACTGTCAGCATGCACATGGCATCCACGCATGCACGGGCACTATGTGTGTGGTCACCATGTTGCTGACCATGCAAATGGTGCCCACATATGCGTGGATGCCATGTGCGTGCTGGCAGCATGCAGGGCTTTTTGGGATGTGTGCTGCCTCAGCAGGAAGCTGGAAAGGGCAGTGGTGAGCAGGTCAGCACCTGCTCGCCTTTTCCATAAAGTTCCCAATCTTGTTTTCTACAAAGTGCTTGAACTGTGCTTCGGGCACATCCCTTTTGGGCAGTACTGTACAGTTTCTCGGCAGGAACTCAAAAAACCATTACAAATATAGGTTTATTATTATGCAGGAAGAAACAATGCATTATATAATGGATATGGGGAAATGAAACTTTGATATCACCCCTGAAGTATTATTTGCACATAGAAAAAGACATAGTAGGAAAAAAGGATATAATAGAATGCTGGAACAAAATTCCATCTCCACAATTGTATACCACTTTTCAACAAAGTGATTTCTTGATGTCCTATTTTAAGTTTGGATATGCACACAGTTAATCCAAAAGACTAAATCCATCTCTAACCTGAAACATTTACTTAGGACTTAAATTTACATATTCACATTTCTGTATGAAAATTGAAAACTTGACTCTGTTCCCCTACCCCCTAAATTTAATTCAGCAGTACTAGAGTATTAA
The DNA here is from genome assembly GCF_027244095.1 of Hemicordylus capensis. Classification (NCBI taxonomy): domain Eukaryota; kingdom Metazoa; phylum Chordata; class Lepidosauria; order Squamata; family Cordylidae; genus Hemicordylus; species Hemicordylus capensis. The sequence goes on from NC_069657.1 coordinate 99,313,853, forward strand.
AGGCATTTAGTCTAAGGGCCATTATGTGTCCCATGTACATCACACATTACGTCTCCCATGTATGGCAGTGTGCGCACTGTGTTTATGCTTTACATTTTATGTAGCAGAGGCATTCTCGCTGTGCCATAGGAACATAGGAAGCTGATTCAGAGCCCTGAATATCATTGGCCACTTCCTTCTCAAATGGGGGGCTGGGTGCTCTGCTGCTGCTGATTTCCTCGATCAGCAATGATCACGTCTCATCTCTGTCACCTCCCTAAGAGGTGCTGTGCTGGGGACAAAACAGATGCTTTAGCCCCCAATACAGTACTTGTCTCATCCAGTTTCCCTTTGAGAAGGAGTCAGATTTAATTATTCTTGTGGGTACATGATTTAGTTTAATAATAAAGGGGGGGGGGGGCTCTGAGCCCAGGACTGGTGGGCTGCAATGCCCCAGGTGTCAATCCGTGTGCTGCCCACTATTTAAAATGGTGTGTGTGCAAAGAGTGCCAAAGCGTTTGTCAAATCAGCTCAGCTCCATCAAGTCAAGCTTGTTGTCCTCTCCAAGAGTGATTAGTTGGGAAGGCTGGCCCAGACAATGCAGTCAAACCTGCAGCTCCATAGGATATGGAGTGAGGGTAGCTTGAAATGGCAATGTTATGGACATGCAGTGCTATGTGTCCCAACGTACTAATTCGTGCCATGTCAGTTCAGTGGTGGCAAATGATGAGCTCCCCTTTCCTTGTCTTCATTGTGCCCAAATTAAGGCATTGTCCCACCTGCTACCAACCTCCCTCTAATATGAAAAAACTCCAGTAATTCATTTAATTCTTTACGCCCTTTCATAAACATGTACCTGACTAGAGCTCCTCTCATATCTCCCCTATGGCTCACTAATGGCTCTGGCTCTGCAGAATGTCATCCTTCTAGACTGTGACCTGAGCTTTCTGGTGTGGGGGATAGCAGATGAGTGGTTAAGTGGTCCTATTAGAGCCTGATGATGCTTCAGGGGAGAAGAGTTCCCTCCCGATACACGTGGCTAATTTTGTGATGCCGTTTGTTTATGTATAGCAGAACCTAGATATGGGAAGGGGAATTGTTTCCTTATCTGTTGTAAGCTCCTGTTTTTCCTTCTGACAGATCAGGGGAAAGAAAAATAAAATGCACGCCCCCCCCCCCCAACTTCAATGCACCAAATGGGATTAACAGCAGACAAATGGGGTGGGGGTGGAAGTGGTTTGAGAGGTCATGCAGGCACATTCCTAGCTGTGGAACTATTGAGTGGAGGAAGATTAGACACTCTCGCAGCTTAGTTTATCAGGGTCAGTTAAACACCTTTGCATACTTTACCTCCTAACAGCAGCAACATTTTTGAGGAGAGCCAAAAGGCTAAGCAAAAATTTTCAACTACCAGTGAAACAGCAGACGTGTTGAAATGGGAGCCAAATGTGAACAGAGTTCCTTATCTCCTTTCTAAATAAATCTGTGTCAACCTACCAAGGCAGTCTAACTCAACCGAACAATAATGGAGACTGTGGGGAAGATTAGTGGTAAGAGCCCACTGTGTCCTTGTGCCTCTCTTTGCCTGCCTGCTATCTTAGCCTCGTCGCCCTATCAAAAAGTGATGCATTTATCCCAGAATGTGATTCTCCACCTGACTTGCATGTATTGCACCCTCTGATGACTTTGTGGAACTTGAAATCAAGATGCTGATACAGTCTTTCAGAAGCTATCATAATCATACATTGCACAAAACTCATGAGAGTTGTTTTCCAATAAAGGTTGATGACATATACAGTCCCTACCCACATGGTCTGAAGGGAGCCCTCAGGCCGTATTCAGACTAACCCTCTTGGCATTTTCACTGTTTTTATTTTTGTCCCTCTCTGTCTCATTGTTAATTTTTGAACATTTCCCATACATATTCATGTTTAATCTTTGCTAAAAGAAATGTAGTGAATGGGTACCCAGATGAAAATAGAAAATTCAGCATAAATGATAAAGAAACGGGGAAAGGAAAGAGGGAAAAACAGAGGTGCTTCACACTTGCAGTGTGAAGTACCATGAAGGCTTGTGCGGGGGGATCGGGCTTGACCCGCTCTCCCTGAATATGAGCAGGGAGCTTGCCCTGGGCAGCAAGATCAGCCGTCCACATGATTACCGGCTCCATCACGGAGCCTGTTGGGGTGGTGGGGATTGGGGGCTTCCTGGCCCCTGGAAATCCAAGAATGCCCCCCACAAATGTGGGAGGCATTCTGGGGGGCCCTCTGATGCCGGGAGGCTTGTAGCCTCCCAGTCGGGGGTCTCCTCATGAGTCAGTGCAGTGCAGAGTCACTTCATGGTGACTCAGAATCACAAAAACAGGGTTAGCGGAGCGCTTGCTCCACTAAACTCATTTAAGGGGGGGGCATTTTAGCGGGCTGGCCATCAGGAGCTGCACAGCTCCTGTGGCAGCTCATGACCAGCCAAAACAGGGCTGGGCTCCCTTAGCTCAGTTTTGGCTGGTCATGGGAATAGCCTCAGAAACTCCATTAATGGAGGAGGAAGTATTGGAGAATGGCCAAGAAAGATGGAAGGTATAGTCATTTGTTAGGACTTACTGTATTTATTTGAATTCAAGATTATGTTTCCGCCCAGTTTTTTTACATTAGGAATCATGAGGTTGTCTTAAATTCAGAGTCCTGTTCCTTTTGAGTAAATGTGGGTATAACCTGTATTTAACTCCTACTTTTTAAGGTGGTTATCTTAAATTCAGAGCCATCTTTGATTTGGGCAAATGTGGTATATACCTTTAAAATAAGATACACATTTTAATATGAAAATATCCCCCTGCCCAGAGACACATCCTGAACAGTTAAAATTACATGCTTATTCTGCCTAGTGCAGGTTTTTTTTTTTTTTTTTACTGTATATGCAGATTAAGGAAATGAAATAATTAACACAAATATCTTGCAAAGAAAATGTTAAGCTATCTTCTAAAATGGAGAATTTGGGAGCTACTTGCAATGGCAATGGTCCTTTCTGGAGGGCAGGTCTCAGAAGATGGTGCTGGGGATACCCATTAAGCATCATGGCCTTCCTACTATGGCATCCTGCAGAGCTGCATCTTGGTCCCCCATGCTACTTAACGTCTACATCAAAGGATTGGGAAAGGTTGTCTGCAGATCTGGCATTAGCGTTGTCAATATTCAGTTTTCATACTTGAACTATTTTTTATTTTAGGCGGCTTTGTTTTTTTGTTGGATTATGTAATCTGCCTTGAGCAAGCCATTTGGGATGGAAAGACAGTAACAAATTTCAATAATAAATATTATTTCATTTCTATTTTTTAGAGAACCAGTAGAGCAAAGAGAAAGAATTCAAATGAAGGCGGAATCAATGACCCTTGCATACCTGACAATGGGCAACACCTAAATAACCATGATAAAGGGATAGACAGAACGGCTGGATTCCTTAATTCTGCTAAGTCATATGGTGCCATCTGCTCATCAGGACTCAAAATCAACAACAAAATAGTCCCAAACAGAGAGTGGACAGGTAAGTATTAAAATTCTGTTTACTAATGCTTCTTTCAAAAGGCAAAACACATTAGGTTGTCACATTACTGGGGATAATGTGGTTATATAGACTCCAATACAACTGCTGCCCTAAGGAAACTGAAAATGCAAACAGAAACAGATTAGGCTCCACTAAACTGCATTTCTCTTGTTTGGGAAAACTGGCCTAATGGTGAGTCTTTCTGACCCCAGTATCACTATAGTCTCCAGAGCTGTTTGTTTGTTTTATCTATAATATCTGTAGGCCACTTTCCTGCCAAAAAGTGCTCAAAGCAACTTACGGTTAACAGCACAAAATCAAAAACAACAAAACTATTAAAACAGCAATTTAAACAGTAGCACAGAAGGATTGTTAGGACCCTGAGAAGAAGGTCTGAACAGACTGAAGTGACAAGAGACTATTATAATGAGAAGTCTGATGCCATTGGAAGATGCAATTTACTTACTAGTCTTTTTTAATTTTTTCTAGGTTTGAAATGAAGGGCTTGGTCACTGGTGATTGTTTTCAGAGAAGAATCTCTTTACTTTCCAGGTCAGAGTGCAACTGCTTATAGGTAATTGCTAAACTCTGAAAGCTGAATGCTCAATATTCCCATTCCTAAAGAGACCCAGCGTGGTGTAGTGGTTAGAGTGCTGGACTAGGACCGGGGAGACCCAAGTTCAAATCCCCATTCAGTCATGATACTTGCTGGGTGACTCTGGGCCAGTCACTTCTCTCTCAGCCTAACCTACTTTACAGGGTTGTTGTGAGGAGAAACTTAAGTATGTAGTACACCGCTCTGGGCTCCTTGGAGGAAGAGTGGGATATAAAATGTAATAATAATAATAAAGTCAAAGGTAGACATCACAGTCAGTGTATGGCTGCCACAAAAAGTGGCAGCCATGCATCGCCTCCTCTCCCCGCTAGTAAAGTTAAGTAATGCCAAATGTGTAGTGTGACGTCACTGTATTGTGAGTTTTTCCATGCTCACAAATGTCAGCCAATGAAGTGGAGATAGGTGTTGAAATTCGCAGTGCAATGACATATCGCACATTTGGGTTTAATAAACATTACCAGGGTGGGGAAAAGTGGAAGAATGGCAGAGATCTGCAACTGGGTTTTCTGTGTCTTGAACCTGGAACTTACAGCTCTTCCCCAACCAAACTGCATGTAGAGGATCATGTGTGATTGATTGCACATACATGTATTCTACTTGCGTGTACACATGCTAGAAAATAATTATTAGCACTTAAGATTGTATAAATGTGCAGCAGTAAAATACATGTATATGGATTCATTACACATGACAATTTAAATGTGGATCTTGTGCCATTTCCTACATGGAAGTGCTTTCTGGGCTCACAACAGTGATCTAAGATTCATTTTGTTTGGACAGACATTCAATGAGAATAGGGGCTTATTTCATCAGCATTTTTTTTTTTGGCTAACTTGTGAATCACCTAGGGTCCATGATAGAAAATGTGAATAAATTTAAATAAAGTATAATAGAGACCACAAAGGTACTGAAATCTTATCAAGCCATAAAGGCATTAGCAACTCGTTTAACAGTGAATAATTAGCAATGAATAAAGTCACCATTACTTAGGAGGAATGTTCATTCATTAAAATGATTGTCATGTTTTTTTCAAGCTTTATGTTATTATCCAAACTGAACATTTGGGGTTTCTGTTGCTTTTAATTTTATCTTGCTTCATGAAAAAAAAAAGTCTATATACAAATAGTGGAAACTAGTCAAGAAGCAGGAATGAAGATGCAAAACTTCTGGTGTTTCCCATGGCCTGAAAATGACTCCCTGCCTGGCTTTGAATAGCCACAGGTATGCTGTTAATTTTCAGTCCTTTCGCCAAAAAGCTATAAAATGCCTTTTCATCTTCTGTTATATAAGTATTGACCATATAAGAAGGCTATTATTACAAAGGCAACCACACTGAAAAAAGGTTTCATTTACTTGGAATATCTGCATTAGAGGGCTGTAATGTCTCCTTGTGCTTTCGAGGTTGCCGAGTTGTTTGTGGACTGGGAAAATGACACATTTTTGAAAAACATGTAACTTTGAGGCAACATTAAAGCAGAGGGTTCTTGGGAACATAAATGTTATGAATGATGGTTTGTATCTCACTCAGGTATGTGTTTTCTTTCTGAAGAGAAATGAATATTGCATAAAACAGGGTTAAGACAAACACAGTTAGTCTGAACTATGCAAAATTAAACTTGGTGTTCAAGAACAAAGTGCTTCTGAACATATGCAAAGTACCTTTCCAGCAACTGAGTATAATATCAATCTGAGAGTAGTGGAGTGGGCATCCGGGGCAGAGGGCATAGTCTGGGGGCTGACTGCAATCTGGATTCCCACCTTTTTGTGGTTAGAATGCTCAGGATTTCCAGGGCTTGAACTCTGAACTTCATGGCTTGAGTAGGGTCCTAACCTAGTAAGCTACCTAGGGTTGTTGGTCAGGGCTTGGAGCTCTCTTCAGGAAGGAGCTATGGCAGTAGCAGCAGCTGCCTGTCTCCAAGCTGCTTGTTCGAAGTGATTGCCATGCAACCCAGAGGAGAGGAGGTAGCTGCCAATTGTAGCAAGCAGGAGAACAGTGTGTGTGTGTGTGTGTGTGTGCACGCGCAGAGGTGCACCTAGGTAATTTTGGAGTCTGGAGCTAAAGGCCTTTGGAGGCCCCCCCACTACAAGTTAAGCATCATTTTTAAACATGTAGGTTCTTGACACAACATGTAGGCACAAACAACAACACCCAGAACAGTCTAAAGAGGATGTGGGGGCAGGAGGTGTAGAGACCAGTGTTCCCTCTAAGACATGTACACATGCGTACGCTCACAAGTTTTTTGTCCACTCAGTTAATTTTAGTTCCTGCTCAGGTTGAATCAGGAAGGCCCCATTCTGAATGCACATGCGCACACACTGCCTTGATACTTCTGCTCAGAACCAAATTCATTCCGCACACAGATGGGAAAAATTAGAGAGAACACTGGTGGAGGCCTTGGACCTTGGCCCTGAAGTCCAGGGGTAAGAGAGAGAGAGAGAGAAAGAAAGAAAGAAAGAAAGAAAGAAAGAAAGAAAGAAAGAAAGAAAGAAAGAAAGAAAGAAAGAAAGAAAGAAAAAGAGATAATATGAGGTGAGACAGTAGGGATGGTCCATACATGCGGCAGGGTGAGACAGTCACCTCGGACACAAGGAGGAGCAGAGGCAACAGCCACCTCATCGGCCTCCCTGCTCCCACTGTTATTATGCTGGAGGATGCTGTTCATTTCCCCTTCCTTGCCCTGCTGGGGTGCACCTCTCCCTGTCCCCCCTCCCACCTTGATGCCATCTAGGAATGCCTTTGCCACCACTGCTTGGCTTGGTGGCCTAGTCTACGAGTCCTCGCTTGCCACCACTGTTGCCTCAACAGCATGGCCTGAGATTGCTGTGCACCTCCCGGTAGATGGAGGTCATGTTGTCCTTTGCTTCAGGGAGCAAAATGGCTTGGGGCGCTGTCCCTGGGCAGGAGTGTGCAATGGGTTAATGCGTCCTGGAACATGCACACATGCTATGAATCACTCTGAAGTATCTGGCTAAATTAGCTCACTTCCTTCAGTGAAAAGCTTTAAATGGATTTTGAATTCTCTGCCACAGATTCATTGATTGCTCTTCAGATTAGACATTTTCAGCTGCTGTACTGTTTCCCCATTTGTATGTTTAGTTTCTCAATATTATGCTGCACATATGGGTGTTACACATGTGATAATAGCCCTGTTCAGACATTCAAAAGAACGCAATTACAGCTGCCTAAAGTGGTTGGAAAGTCCCACCCCCTCATGCCAACTATTTCCCTCCTTTCACTGCTTAGGGAAAGAGCAGTGTTTCTGTGGAGAGGGAAGCTCCTTACTTTGGTGGCAGCAGGCACTTCTGTGATTTGCAGCCTTAGGCGATCCAGGTGGGTTTTTTTCCTTTTTTCCTTTTTTTTTGAATGCCTGAACAGGGCTAATGTGTAATCTATATCTGGGCTCAGTCTGCTTGTTATGCCCTTTTAGTTGCTTGTATAGATATATTGTTTGATGGGGAGAGGACCTGTACTAGGGATGTGCAAACCGGTTTGAATTTGAACCAGTTCAAATTTGAACCAAACCAGCCATCAGGTTCGAGCTGCAGGTTTGAATTCAAACCGAACTGAGGCGGGGCGGGGTGGGGGAGGTTTCGAGCAAAACCAAAACTGAACTTCCCCCTCCCGGTTCAAATTTGAACCGAACCGGGCGAACTGGTTTTGTACATCAATAGAAAAGTTAACATGAGCTTTTGGGGTGGGGGTGAGTTTCAAACTTACATTGCTGGATTCTGACCTGTGTGAATGGGGTTTGCCTCATACTGCTGGTGCGCACCCCCTTATGACGTGACTGTGCTCTTGGGAAAGCAGGCTCTATTCCTTTGCCATTGGACTACATTTCAAGATCCCATTGGGTTCTACCTCTGACTATTTTGGGCACCACTGCTTGATCCATCTGGGTTCTGCCCCTAGGGGCTCCCACACCTCCCCAAAAGACCAGGTACTAGAATTATTTATTTCAGGAGCTGCAACTCTAGACACAGAAAGGATTAGGGGTATGTAACAATAGCTTCTATATTTTGCAGGCAATAGAAATCTCTGAACTGGCCACACATAGAATAAATAAATATTAGAAACCTGGCCTGAAATAACAGAGTACAGATCCCCTCTTAAGCAATTGAGAAGTTCCCCCGCATTTCACTAAATCCCCCCAAAAGTTTTTCCCCTCTCTACACAAAATTTAAGCAGGTTCATCAAGCTGTCCCTCTGTCTGCACCCCTGTGAAGTAATAACAACTTTAGTTTCCTCACCAAATCATCTGTACAATCAAAATAAAGATTCACCTTGACGAATGAGGGAAATAACTTGCTGTGAATATACATTATTTTCTCAACAACCCTTTAGGCACACCAACATTTAATTTATTTGGCGGTGTTGATTTATAAGTAAATGAAGAAAAATTGTGACTCATGCAAGTAGTAGTAGTATGATGATTCCATGATAATTACTGTAAGTGCAAATTCCTAAATGGATATTATATCTTTTGTGGTTCTTAAAAGCGTGCATTTTGTGGTAGCAAATACATAGCTTTAACCATGAATGGCACACTTATTTATTTAGAAGGGTTTTACTCTGCTTTTCTCATAGAGACTCCAAGCAGCTTACAAGAAATAGTGCAAAAACAAGGCAATATAAACATATACTTTTAAACTCTTCATATATTTGTGCTGATGCTCCATATATCCTCTTAGGGTTTTTCTTTCTCCCCCCCCCCTATGATTTTGCTGCCAGCTTCATTTGCTTTTGTTGAGTGCCTCCAAAGATTCATATCCCAGTCTTGCCAATTTCATCTGAATGTCTTTAGATCCCAAATGGTCTGTTCTTTCATTCACAAGGAACTAGTCTCTTGAGTTGGAATTCTTCTGCTTAGTTGGGAGAATGGGTTAGAAGCAGGGCACTTGTTGAAGGACACGTAAAACGTTAGCGGTGAAAGTGGGCTTAGCTCACTGTCCCTGCACATGAGCAGGGAGGCAGCCCTGGGCAGCCGGATTGGCTGCCCACATGACTGCCGGCTCCGTTATGGAGCCGACAGGGGCTGGGGGGATCAGGGGCCTTCAGAGAATGTTCACTCATCCTATGTGACTCTGGAGTGCACATTTTCTACGTTTATTTGCTTACAAAAATGTTTCCCATCCACAGCAATACAACTTGCTGTTTTCCAGGTGGTGGGATGGAAATTGTGCTGCCAAAGCTGCTGCCCATCCTTGTGCCATGGACTGACTATTTAATGTCAAAGTGTGTGGACAGTGGAAGACTGACCCTATTCCAAGGGAAACTGGCATCTTAATTTTTATGATCGATTGAATTGTTTGCTCTGTTAGTTCACAATATGCCAGAAGACAGAGAAAAGACATGGTAGAGGACATGGTCTGCATGTCCAAGGTTCCAAGTTCAATCAGTACCTCTGATATATTACTTGTGGAGAGCATGATGGTAGGGGGCACTTTGGAGAGCTTCATCTGTATTAGGCCACAGCAGCTTTATTAGTGTGAAGTGGATGTCTGGCACAGACATTGAGACTAGCTAGATAGCATCCAACACAGGACACATGAGTTCCATGTATATTTATTGAGAAGGTCATAGTTCAGTGGGAATGGAACACACCCTTCTGATGCATGAGGTACCTGATTCAGTCTCTGGCATCTCCGCTTAAGGAGATTTTAAATCACTTAAAGAAATTAAAGGAATTCAGTCACAAGGCTAAGAGAGATAATGTTTGAGAGCTATTGTCAGTCTGAGTAGATGGATCAGTGATCTAGCTCAGTATAAGGCAGCTCTTTAGCTCCTTAAGAAAGACTTAAACATGTTATTTTAACTCTTGGATATTGCAATCCCTTCAGTCCATGTAGAGAGAATATAACTGTGTTGCTGTTTGTCAGGTTCATGGGGTCTGTGACAGCTGCCACAGGTGGCATGAGGGATCTGATAAGCAAGTTTGTTTCCACTTCCTATCCAGATTGCCAGAAACATCCCCATCTGCCCTGAAAACACTTCCTGTGTGAGGACCCTGGTCAAAACCGAGGGGAACAAACGGTTGAAACATTTGACCATTCTGTTCCTCAAAGGCAATTCTGACATGGCTTTTATTGTATTAATAGTGACAATAATAATATCCTTATTGCAACAGATGGGCAAATCTTGCTATTGACAGGAAGTATTGTCTGCCTCTAAGGAACAAATATGATCAGAATAAGAGAAGAATAGCTTTTAGGAACCTCAGCTTTATGAAATGCTTGTTTATAAATATTCTGACTTTGCTGTCATTCATGAAAGTGAATGTGGCTATAAGATTTCTTCTGACAAGTGTTGTAGCGGGTATGAGAGTTTGTGTGTCTAAAAAATAACATTATATTCCAGTCAAAACTGGAATATAGACTCAATTCAGACTGACATCAAAGAGGAAAAATGTTGTACAGGTCAAGGAGTTTAATTTCCATAGCACTAGTACTTCGATTTCTCATGAAGTGTGCAGTAATGACTCAAATGGCCATGGGCGATATTGTAATCAGAGCTTATTGTGGATAAAGTGAAAATGCAACTGAAGCCTTTCTTTAGTAACGATACTAACCCAAGATAGTTAAAAGTGACTGGTGGCCTGGAATGCTTTCATTGTTTCCCTGTCTGCTTAAGACACTTTAAAGGTCTTTTGGTGGGCTTAAAAAAAAAAAGAATATAGAACATATTGCTCAACACTTTTCGGTCATCTTCAGTGAACACATGCTACATTTCATTAGAATATTATAACCTTAAATTTTTTCTTTAATATTATTTTCAGACATGCACAATACATTTTAAAAATTATTTATTTCATTTGTATTCCACCTTTCCTCTAAGCATCTTAGGAAAGGCTATGAGGTTAGGCTGAATGACTGGTCCACAACCACCCAGGGAACCCTATAACAAAGCGTGGCATTATGAAATTCAGGTTCAAATTCTAACTCAGCATTCTAGCCACTTACAAAGCACTGGCTATCATCTAAAACTTTCTCTCTTGTCTTTGGTTGATGGTGAACCATTTTTACTAAGAATGGTTGTGGCATATAGTAATGGTTGTGGCACATTTTTTCTTTTTTCCTGGGGTCTGTCATTAAGATCTGCAGCTCCAAAGCTGGAGGCGCATGAAATGACCATTATACCTGTGCAGTAGGAGGCCCCTCTACTCAGCCTCTCCACCCCAATTGCTTGTTTCACTCAGCTCCCAATCATGGATATTCCTCCCAGGACAATCAGATAAAAGCTACACTACACTATCTCTTGTAAAATTAATGTGTGCATTTGCAGAGAAAAATAATTGGCCGCTTCCAGTCCATTTCTGGGAATGGAAGCACAAATTTAGAGCTCTAAAGGACCTAGAATCAGGATACCCAAAGGACTGCTTTCTCTCATATGAACCTGCCCAAGAGGCTCTTCTACATGTTCCACCAGTGTCTAATGTCCATTTGGTGGGGAGAGGACCTTATGTGACCATGCCCAGATAACAGAATTCCCTTTCAAGAGAGGTATGCCTTACCTTCTCAGTGGCAGTATTTTGTCGTCATATCAAGACTTCCCATGAGATTTCCCAAAATGGGGGTTTTACTGCAGGAGGAAGTGCTGTAAGCTAGGACAAGAGTATATAAAGCATGTATAAGTGTGTACAAGTGTAAATAAGCATAAATCAAAGTAAACCAGGGCCATTCACATAGTTGCTTTTAATTACAATTGATCACATTTCATTACAGTTTTTCAAATGTTGGTTTGTTCATACAGCCAGCTCCCCCTGATCCATCCCACCCATTTCTGGACAGTGGGGAACCTGCCTCATGGTTCTAATTGGTCCATTTCACTGTGCACAGGTAGTAAAGAGAATAGGGAAGTACGTGTGTGCACAAGTGATGCCTGCGGAGACCTCACAATGTAACTTTCTAATCATGGGAAACTCCAGCTACTGTAATGGAGCACTAACTCCAAACCATGTTTTGTGGTGTCACTGGTGGTGGGGCTGGTGGGTGGGAAGCTTCCCTCTGGAATGAAAGCACTTTCCATTCTTACTGTCATCTGGATGTTTTAAAAAAACATATAAGATCTCCTGCGGAGGCCCTCCTCCAAAGGGCCCTGCCAAACGAGGTGAGGTGGGTGGCAACTAGGGAGAGGGCCTTTTCGGTGGTTGCACCCCATTTATGGACTAGCCTCCTCAGTGAAGTTCACCTGGCTTCATTGCTGTGTTCTTTTGGATGCCAGGTTAAGTCCTTTTGGTTCACTCAGGCCTTTTAAATTTTGACTTTCAAAGCTGATTTTAAAAGAGTTTTTAAATTGCTTTGTATTGTATTTTGTATCCCCCTCCCCTTTGGTCTGTTATGGTTTAATGTGTTATGTGTTTTTATTTCATGTTTTAATGCTGTGTTGTGAGCCACCCAGAGAACAGTTTGTTATAGGGTTGCTAACAAATAAAGATTATTATTACCCCGCATATGTTGAGGTCAGATTTCAATTACCCAAACATGGATATGCGAAACCATGGATGCTGAAAGAATCCATGGATAGCGAGATTTGCCTGTATAATAATAAACTATACATAATAAACATTTAAAGCTAACTGGGCTTAGAGGGACCTTTTTAAAACTGTGGCTCTCTTATATTTAGCAGGGGGAGACCAATTGTCACTATTCAACCCTAGCACAGCATTCATCCAGTGAATTTTACTGGTGCTTATCTAGTATTTCTTTTTAGATTGAGAGCCCCTTTGGAACAGGGAACCATTTTCTTATTTTTGTTCCTCTTGTTTTGTAAACTGCTTTGAGAACTCTTTTTGTTGATATATAAATCATCATCATCAACAACAACAACATCTCCCCTTTCTTTCTTAACATCACAGAGTTGAATTGTAGTGAGGACTGATCCTTTGATCAGTCTACTTAATTGTGGGGTGTAGTCTACTTAATTGGGGGGTGTAGGCTGGTGAAATAATGGCAGAATAACTTTATAGTTCTAATCTCAAAAGTGTGATATATTGCCAGCAGAGAAGAAGGAGTCAGGAAGCTGATAAAGCCTTGTTGTAAATCAGACTTTAGCATGCTGGAACACATCTTATTGGAAGATAGATTACATAGGCACATAGGAAGCTGCCACATACTGAGTCAGACCATAGGTGTTGTCTACACAGACTGGTAAGGGTGTGCACGGATCCGGCTAGCCTGGTTCAGTTTGAGTGCAAATTGCACTCAAACCTAACAGGGCCAGTTCAGTCCGGCCCCCATCGAACCCACCCCTGGTCCGGTCTGGGTGTGTGTGTGTGTTTATGGATTTTTAATTAAAAAAAAAAAAAAATTAGTACCTCCCAGCCCCTTCGGGGAGCTTCCTAAAGGCCATGGTAGCGGGAGGGGGGGTATTCCACGAAGGTTCCCACTCACCACACTGGCCTCATTTATCACCACCGCGGCCCATAAAATAATCCTTTTTGGCCCATTCAGACCTCTGTTATTTGGCGCAGTGGTCATTTTGCCTGCTGCCACGCATGCTCAAATGGCCTCTGTGAGGCCCATGCCAGGCCTCACAGAGGCCATTTGAGCATGCACGGCAGCAGGCAAAATGATCACCGCGCCAAATAACAGAGGCCTAAACAGCCAAAAAGGATTATTTTACGGGCTGCGATGGTGAAAAATGAGGCTGGTGGGGGGAGCTTTGTAGAACACACACACCCACACCCACAGCCTTTAGGAAGTTATCTGAAGTGGCTAGGAGGTACTAATTTTTTAAAAAAAAAAAATTAAATAAATAAATTGTGAACTGGTGCAGGGGTTTGGTTCCGGTCTGGACGGAACTGGGGGGAGGGGGGGTGGTTTGACCCCAAACCCCCAAACTGAACCCCCGAACCAGTTCGCATATCCCTACAGACTGGAAGCATCTTCTCCAAGGTTGTAGGCAGGAATCTCTCTCAGCCCTATCTTGGAGATGCCAGGGAGGGAACTTCGAACCTATATGCTCTTCCCAGAGCGGCTCCATCCCTAAGGGGAATATCTTACAGTGCTCACACATCAAGTCTCCTATTCATATGCAACCAGTTTGGACCCTGCTTAACTAAGGGGACAAGTCATGCTTGCTACCACAAGACCAGCATTCTTCATATACCTGTAATATAAATATATCAGTGGCTATTGGTCATGATAGCTGACTGAGTACTTCTATCAAAGGCAATATTCCTCTGCTTATGCAAAGCAGGGAAGGGCTGTTGCCTTGTGGAGCTGCATGGTCAGCTGGCTGGTCACTGTTAGAAATAGGATGCTGGAATAGCAGGATCCTTGGTCTGATTCGGCAAGATCCTTGCATTTCTTGGAGTCTTGCAATCCTTTCAAGAAGCAGGCTGCTAAGTTTAGGAAAGATGCACACTGGCCAAGAATGTGAACCAGGAAATCCCTGGTCAAATCTCACCTCCTAGCCAAGTCACTTATTCTCTCAGCCTTTCCTTGCTGTGGCATCAATAATAGGAACATAGGAAGCTGCCTTATAATGAATCAGACCATCAGTCCATCTAGCTTAGGTTTGTCTGTGCTGACTGTCAGTGGCTCACCAAGGTTTTAGGCAGGAGTCTCTCCCAGCCCTAGCTAGAGAAGCCAGGGATTGAACCTGGAACCATCTGCAAAGAAAGCAGCTGCTCTACCACAGAGCTATGGCCCCATCGCCTAAGTCCTAAGGGATACATCTTATAACAGATATAAGTAATTACCCATCCAAATACAAACCAAGGTGAACCTTGCTTAGCAAAGGAGACAATTCATGTGTGCTACTGCAAGGTCAGCGGTAATATAATAATATAATACTGAGATCCCTTACAGGGTTCTTTCAAGGACTGAGGAGAGAGCTTATCTGAAGCACTTAAAATGTACTAAGTCGTCATTATTGTTGGGGGGGGGAAGTGAGGACTTGTTAAATTGTCACCTTTGAGAAGTGAAGCATGACAATGAAGATGAATCTTCATTCTAAACCCCACAAGTTACTTTTAGTTCTTCAGCGTGGTCTCTTGTCTATCACACCAATGAGTTTCGTGCCTGTGCAGAAGCTGGTTTGGGAACCTTCCAAAGTTGTATCCCCTTCTTTTTTGCAAGAGCCCAGCCCTCTCTACAGTATTGCCACTGTTTCCCCTCAGTTCTTTGTTGATGGAAGAACAGCTCTTTGGTGAGGTAGCTTTCATTGTCTGATTAAAAAAACAAAACCCTGATATTATCTTTTGTGCTTTTCTCCATTGCTCATTATTTTCTTGGGTTCTATTGTTGCTTTTCTCTTCCGCCTTCTGCGTTTTGTTTTTCTTCTCAGGTCCCCCCCTTTCCCCCATTTTTGTCTCCCCTTTTTGTAGGGTTTTGGACAATAATTCTTTCTGATTGTTGTACTGTGGGATAAGGAGAGGACTTCATAGACTTTCTCTCTCGGTCGTAGTCTGTATTTGTATGGCTGGCAAGGTTACTTTTAAGTGGTGCACAGTTTGCCGAGCTAATATACCATCTATCGACAGCCACTCCTGCAGTCTCTTGTGACTTGGAGAGTCCCATAGAGTGGACTCCTATCACTGTTGCCTTAGCTTCACAAAGCAGGCTCAAAAAAATAGAGCTCTACGATTTTGGTCTGTTCTTTGGGAGAATAGACCTGCATCGAGGCACCTGCTTCGATGTCAACCATTTCAGAACTGTGCACTCCTGTGTCGGATCTTGCCCTGATGTAGATGCCATAGCCTGGTTCACAGCCTAAGGACCATTCAGTCCTAGCTATCAATAACGAAGTTCCACCTCTGCACACACCACCTACTTTGGGGACTTCCTCGACGCTGAAAACCCTCAACTTCGATCTTGAACCCAAAGTCTTTGATAAAGCCACAACCGCTGGCACAAACCAAAGAGGAGGAGGAGGAGGAGGAGGAGAAAAAGAAAAAGAAGAAAAAGAAGCGGCTGCTTCTGACACTTCAAAACCGGGGCAAGTGTCGGTCAACACCTTCTGCCATTACAAGATTCCTAAAAAGAAGCCGACAGTCTTGCTGCCATCTTTTCAAGGCCAGCCCGTGAGACAGGAAATGACATCCCATATATTGGCCACGTCTCATCCTCTCATCTCAGGAGGAGATCATTACTATCTTGGAAGGATCAGCCTCCCCGGCGCATGCAGCTTCCACGGCCCTGTCAGCACCAAGCATTACATTGGGACTAAGCAGATTACGACACTGTATGCCCACGGGTGTGGGCTGGTTGGGTTCAGAAGCCAAGGAGATCTCAGCCTATTCTGGTGATGCTCAGAGGGTGACTTCTAGCACTTTGAAGTACACCCCTATTTCTTATGGCAGGACCCATACCAGACACCATTCTCCATACTCTGCATGGGATGACAGATATGTAGTCTATTCGAGGTCTCCATCACCACACTACAGAGATGATCATGCTTGGGACAATCCTTCTCATTCCCAACCACACTACGTCTACTATACCCGCTCATCCCTGGACTGTTCCAGGCATTCCAGGTCCCTTTCTTGGACCCAGGGATGATCGTGATCCCAGTCCCATTTCGAACCCGTGCTTGAGTATGAAACATTTCACTATCCCAGCATTAATAGAGGTCTTCATCACCACACTACAGAGATGATCATGCTTGGGACAATCCTTCTCATTCCCAACCACACTACGTCTACTATACCCGCTCATCCCTGGACTGTTCCAGGCATTCCAGGTCCCTTTCTTGGACCCAGGGATGATCGTGATCCCAGTCCCATTTCGAACCCGTGCTTGAGTATGAAACATTTCACTATCCCAGCATTGATAGAGGTCTCCATCACCACACTACAGAGATGATCATGCTTGGGACAATCCTTCTCATTCCCAACCACACTACGTCTACTATACCTGCTCATCCCTGGACTGTTCCAGGCGTTCCAGGTCCCTTTCTTGGACCCAGGGATGATCGTGATCCCAGTCCCATTTCGAACCCGTGCTTGAGTATGAAACATTTCACTATCCCAGCATTGAAGCCATACAAGGGGATGTTACAGACACTGCTTGCACTCCCCATCTCATGAGGAAGGGCTGCAACCATTGCAGATGCCTAAGGACCCCAACCAATAGATGCAATGTTAGCATCAGTCTCCAACTGTGCTCCATCCTGCTACCCAGCCTTCTGTGACACTATCAGGCCCTGTTCCTTCATTGCCTGTACCGACTGACCATCCATCTGCCCCACCTCAGGAAGCTGATTTTCCTGTGGAGTCAGTGTACGTCCTACACATGGTGATTCCCTTTAGGCTCCCAGTGAAGCAACGAGTACAACCCGCAGAGGATCCCATCTTTGGGTTTATTGAGGCAGGTGTGAATGCTCCAGTGGCTCTTCCAATGTTTAAGCCTCTCCTGGACATTACCAAGTCCTGTTGGGGGAAAACCATCTTTTACCCAACCGACCTTCAAATGTTCGGAATCCTTTTACCATGAGCAATTGGAAGAATGCTCCTTTTGGGAAAAACATCCTACACCCAACTCCATTGTGGTGGAAGCTGCACAGTCTCATTCCAAGCACCAGTGCCTGTCCACTCTGATTGACAGGAAAGGATGTAAGTTAGACTCTATTGGTTGTAGACTCTATTCCACTTTGGCCCAGCAGTTGAAAGTGGCTAACTATCAGGCCTATCAAGCCTACAACCATTTTCTCTAAGGAAAACTGTCCCTATATTGACCTTCTACCTCAAGTTCAGAAGGATCTTGCCTATGTCATCAGGAAGGAGGCTTTCCATTTGGCTAAACAACAGCTTCACTCTTTCTGCCATCAGGAAGATGTGCTGTCCATACTATGGACAAGACGTTGTGCTGCCCATACTATGGCAACCTCTGTTGCCCTAATCTGAGGTCTTTCTAGATTGATCCCTGAGGCCAAAACTCTCATTGAAGACTCCCATTTGATGGCGAGGCACT
Organism: Hemicordylus capensis; assembly: GCF_027244095.1. NCBI lineage: Eukaryota > Metazoa > Chordata > Lepidosauria > Squamata > Cordylidae > Hemicordylus > Hemicordylus capensis. Next base: position 99,331,896 of record NC_069657.1, read on the forward strand.
CTTTGTATCAAAAACTAATGAGACAATGGAGTGTGTTCATAAGTTAAGGAACACTGCACTCCCAATGAACCTGACTTCCACCCAATCTAAACTGTCCAAGCTGTATAAGTGGAATAAGCCATCATCAAATAGATTGTCCTTGCAATCTCGAGGCTTGAAACATTCTTTTCATACACAGAAGCCATTGCACTATAAGAAGCCCCTCACTCCAGCGGCCTACCCAATCCAAGCCTAAGCCATTGGCTTTTCCAAAATGCACATGACTTCATCAGCCTGAGTGGTACTTGCCCAAGGCCGTTCTTACCAACTTGGAGAGCCATTACATGGGACTTGTGGGTACTCACTATTAGTCACATAGGATACACAACATAATTGGTAACTCTCCCTGCTACATTAGAGAGCGCCTTCTTCTGTATGTTCCCCATCGCACGTTGAGGTCATCTGGAGAGATCCATCTCCAGTTACCACCAGTATGTCTGGTGGCAACTCAGAACTGGGCTTTTTCTGTAGCTGCTCCTGGCCTATGGAATGCACTCCCAGCAGATATCAGCAGTTTAGGCTTGCTGTCGGCCTTTAAGAGAGCCCTAAAAACTTACTTGTTTGGCCTGGCCTTCCAAGGATTTAAAAATTTTTTTTAAAGTATTGTAATTGGTTTTAAATTATTTTGAATTGTTTTAAAATTGTTTTTATATTGTTTTAAGCACTGTGTTTTAAATGGTGTGTGTTTTATGTCTTTTTAAACTTGTACACTGCCCAGAGCCTTTGGATGGGGTGGTTTATAAATGTAATAAATAAATAACTATGTCCCTTCTACATATCACACGTCCTACGTCTGTGTAGGAAGTAAGTAGGAGGAAGTAAGAGCCCTTCTGGACAATGATGCTATAGAACCCGTTCACCCTCAGTCAAAGGATGGTTTATTCTCCCAGTACTTTGTGATTCCAAAATTGGTTGGTGGGTTGCACCCCAAACTCGATCTCTGAGCCCTCAACATGTTCATCAAATACAGACATTTCAGGATGCTCACTGTCAACAACAGTACTCAGCTTTTATCAGAGGGAATTTGGTTCGCATTGATAGACCTAAAGGACACTATTCGCCCACAACAGCAAAAGTACCTGTGTTTTCAAGTTGGCTTCCCAACAGTACCAATTCAAGACTCTCCCCTTCGGCCTCTTCTCCGCCCTGAGGGTGTTTACAAAGTGCATGGCTATAGTCATCACTTTCTTTCACAAGCACAATATCAAGGTTTCTGGATGATTTCTGCTAGTGGCAGAAACTCCAGAGACCCTAGCCAACAACCTCCACACTACCCTGTTGCTTCTCGAGGACATTGACCTCTGAGTCAAAGAAGTCAAACTTGGTCCCCTCTCGGATAATCCACTTCATCGGTATAGTATTCAACTCTGTCACAAACCAGATTTACATACCAAGAGAGCGGGCTCAAAATCTATCTTCTCTGGCCTGTCACCTTCTGGCCTGCACGGACCACTCCGCCAAGACCCACCAGAGAATTTTGGGCCTCATGGCCTTGACCATGGAACATAAGAACAACCCTGCCGGATCAGGCCTAAGGCCTGACAGCTTTCTCAGCTTTTTAAAATTTGTTGGTTTTAATTTTGTGATTGATTTTCAATTGTTGAATTGTTTTAACTTTTTATATGTGTTTTAATTGTTTTATGTTAACCGCCCAGAGATGAAAGTTTGGATGGTATATAAATTTGATAGATAGAATAGAATAGAATAGAATAGAATAGAATAGAATAGAATAGAATATCTCACACTGTTGGCAGTCTTCAAGGCTCTCAGAGCTTTCCTCCCACACATTTCAGGTTGTCACATTTGGATCCAGACAGACAACATTACTATGAAGTCCTACCTGAACAGACAGGGTGAGATGGGCTCTTGACCCCTCCTGACTCTCACTATCTGGGCAATCGTACACAACATAGAACCACATCCAGGGTAGCAAAAACTCTGTTGCTGATTCTCTCAATCTCAGGGCTGTAGCATCCCATGAATGGCAGCTTGGGATAATTTACCTCCGTGAAGTATTCCACATATGGGATCACATGAAGGTCGACATTTTCACCACAGAGGAGAACTGTCAGTGCCTTCTTTAGTGCTCGAGAGAGGGAAGAGGCAGACACTCTCTTGGGGATGCCTTTGCTCTCAACTGGGGTGCCCATTACATGTACATTTCCCCACCAATTCCACTTCTCCCCCAGGTCCTCCAGAAGATTTGGAGGGAGAAGGTGAGAGTGATCCTGATGGCCCCATGGTGGCCAAGGGGGCCTTAGTTCCTGCCTGCTACTCCTCTCTGTGGCATCCAGCAATTTGAATCACATACCTCTGTCTCCCCACCTACTGTTTCAGCAGGATGGATCGATTCTCCATCCGGACATATGGTTGCTTTGTCTCAAGGCATGGCTGATCATTCCTCCATGAATGCTGAACTCCTGAATGTTCTGCAGGTGGTCAGGAAACCTGCAACACAACAGTCATATGGGCTGAAGTGGAAAAGGTTTACACTTTTTGCAATCTCTACCGTCAGGACCCGAAATCTCCTTCCACATCATTACTACTATCTCACTTCTTGCGCTTAAAGAAATCAGGCTTTTCCATTTCCACTTTGTGAGTCCATATGGATCACATTGGTGCTTTCACTTTTGTCAGTCCACTCACTCTTGCGAGACCCGGCTGTAAAACAAGTTTTAAAGGACCTGGCTCATGCTTACCCGGACAAGACTCCCCTGGCACCTTCTTAGGACTTACCTCTTGTACTCTCCCAATTGATGCACAATTGAACCCATGGCAACTTGTGGCTTCAAAGATTATCTGTCCTGGAAGATTATCTTTCTAGTGGCTGTCACATCAGCCAGGTGGGTAAGGGAGTTGCGAGCACTGTGTGGACCTGCCCTTTTTGGTTTTCCATAAGGACAAGGTTCGGCTCCAGCCTGATATTGCATTCCTCCTGAAGGTTGCGTCAGTTGGCAGACAAACCCATGCAAAATCTAGTCCATGTTCACTCCTCTCGAGCTATTTCGACCTCGACTACCTTCAAAAGGAACCTATCTCTCTCCATCATCTGTCAAGTGGCCATATGGGCTTGTCCTACTTCATTCATCCGCCACTTACAGGTACCATACCTTATGTTTGTCATGCAGACCAAGTAGCAGCCTCTAGGAAGGCAGCAATTTCACCCATAAAACAGTGAACCAGGGGTTATAGATTTCATTTATAAAACCTCTCCCAACACTATTGTTTAGATAAGCCCTTCCCACCTCTGGCTGGTTTGAGCTCTCTTTTTAATTGTAAGAGGTATTGTACATGGATCTCTTATGTCATGTCTAGTTTGGGTATAAGTTACCAATATAGTAATGACATATCTTCTAAAATAATCAACCTACGCACACTTATTTGGTTATACTTCAGTGTAAACATTTGTGAGATCAAAGTGTAATCTATCAAGAATTAATCTTTTTATCTCAATAGAGCTTAAAGGTTACTTTTGATTATATTACTAATGGTCAATATAGTAATACAGCATGACTTTTTGTGTAGCCATCTACCTCCCCTTGTAAAGAAAAGTACAAATGCTACAATACAGCAAACAGTTCTATATACTTAAGTCCTACTGCAATCAGTTAAGCAGCTTAACTCTGTGGTGGATGGTGACTAAATACTAAGCTAACGTAAAAAATGCCATGTGCTTAAAAACACAGCTGAATGCCACTGTTGTACGCCTGATGGGGGGACATGGCCTGGCAAGAGGTCTGAGAGAATAAATTGTACCATAAAATAAATGAAGATAACTTTCCCTAAAGCGTTTCAATTTATTCCAGGTCCACAACTGAAGAGCTGCAGAATTACAGGGGCTTTGGAAGAAACTGAGCTGATGAAAGTGGAAGGACATGTTGGAATAGAAAGTACATGGGGCATGTGAAAGGAAATTGGGCCATGCTCTCTTTCCAGCATTTGACAGAGGAAAACATGTGAAGAGAACAAAGCAAGGACACTGAAAGTTGTGGGATCCTTTTTCTCTAGTAAGACTGAGAGTTTTGTGCCTGTCAAATAGGGGAAGCCCAAGGAAGCCATGAGCTTGTAATTGGTAGAAGATCCACACAAACCCTTTTGGTTTCTGATCTTTTAACTACTGCACATTTTCAGGCTTTCAACCACAACTCTGAATACTATAAAGTAACACTTTACCTACTGAAAAAAGAAATTCCACTACAGTCAGAATAGACAGTTATATTAAATGCCTATATGATTGCAGCCATGCAAGCCTGGGTTGGGGCTGTAGCTCAGTGGCAGAGTATCGGCTTTGCATGCAGAAGGCCCCAGGTGCAACCCCTGGCATCTCCAGGTATGGTTGCCAGGTAGGGTTGGGAGAGACTGCTGCCTGAAACCTTGGAGAACTGCTGCCAATCATTGTAGAGACGTTACTCAGCTAGATGGATGAATGGTGTGGCTCTGTATAAAGCAGCTCCCTGTGTTTTAAACTTCTGTATATAATTCATAAAAACATAAGAGCTATGCTGTTCCACCTGGTCCAGCATCCTCTTCTCTCAGTCATCTTTAGTCATATAGTGTTGCATGAAAGAAAGCAACCCCTACTTCCTTTTATCCACTTTCCCTGCACCATAATTTTTATAAATCTCTATCATTTTTCTAAACTAAAATGCCCCAAATGCTATTAGTCCAGGGGCAGAGCCACCATTGGGTGAACTGGTTCAAAGAACCTGGGCCACGCCCAATCAGGGGCCACACCTCACAGCCCCAACACACACCCCCGCGTCTGACATCAGATGCGAGGGTGCTGGTTTAGCTCCCGAGCAGGGGCCATGTGGCCCCGATTCAGGAGTTAAATGGCTGCTGCATTTGCACCATGGCCAGAAGCAGCTATTCCCTGCCTTTAAGCATGGCTAGCCCCCATGTCTGATGTCAGGCGCGGGGGGCAGGGTGAGCGGGGCCGCCACCGCAGCCGCACATGGGCTGCTGGCAGTCAGGCTCCGCACCTGTATTAGTCTATCATCACAGGAAAGGTGCTGCAGCCCCCAGAATTTTGGATTGTCCTGTTCTGCACCATTTCAATTTGACGCTATCCTTATTGTGATGAGGCAGCCAGAATGGCACAAAGTAATCCAAATATGGTCACACCATTGGTTACCATGCTAGAATTTCATTTCCTATCACAATCCCAATAAGTCCTAGTATAAAATTTGTCTTTATGATGGCACACACTGAGCTGATGTCATCTTCATTGAGCTGTTTGCCATGACCCCAAGATCTGTTTCCAGGTTAGTCACTGTCAGTTTAGTGTCCAAATGAGACCAAATTTGCTCAGTGTTAAATAGTTAAACATGTTTGTGTGTTTAGTTGCTTGCCTCCTTTCTTCTTTGATAAGGAAAAAAAACCCATGTAATGGTACATATTTCTTATTGGTGTTTGTAACTACCTACTGTGTAACCATGTTAAGCCTTTCACAATAGAAAACTGTTCTAGAGATGGAATTTATTACAGCGTTCATAGTTTATTCAGTCGTATTGGCCAAGAAAACATTTCTAGAAAGTGTAACCCATTGACTTATGGTTGGCCATTAATAAATCTCTTCCATACTCCCCAGCAACCATAAACATCACAAATAATCATATTTATATCAACAATCCTGATTTTGCTACCCATTCGGTGTTAACAGTTTAATACTGAGGGCTGGTTCAGATAATAACTCTTAATTCTGCTCATGCTTCCTGAGTATTATTCATACTATTTGTTCAGGATAAGAGATAGAACATGTAAGCAATAGCTTTAGATGGTTGCCATCAACAAATGGGCATTATAAAAAATTGTTGATGTTGACAAGCTCTAATAACAGATGAATACAGGGAAGGAGGGGCAAAGGAGACAAATTTCCCAGAGCCCCCATAAGGTTGAGGACCCTAAAGTATTGTTAGTACTGATGGAATTTGAGGGTTGCAGGAGGAGGTCCCCAATTTGACCTGGGTCATCTATCTGTGGTCCTATAGTAATGTTGCTTACTGAAATAAGTACAAATTATATTGTAAACAAATTTGTACTGGTGTGCTCTGCAGTAAAAGTTACATCCCTGCTCTTTCAATTGAAGGATTCTAAAAAAATGCATTTCAGATTGTTAATAAACATGCAGTTTGCAAAAGTAGACATAGGAGCAGCTGTCTGGTGTACTGAATACTTGGAAAACAGGATAGCATGCAAGGCATTCTGTGATCTGCTTTAGAAGTCAGCTGTAACAAGGATTCTCAGGATTTGGTTTGGTTTCTGATTTTTGTCCAGTATATTTGGTTGTCCACTTTGGCCATGGCCATTATGAGTAAAATAGAGTCCACTGTGTTTACATTCTTTTGTGTGTGGTAATTTAAAATGCTACTCTTCATGGTATTATTATTTCCCTGCCTTATTTAACAGATCTTTGCGTTCCATACAAGTGCTGTACTTCAAAACAGTATGGTTATCATCTCTCCAGATCACTGAAAATTAATGAAATGCCAACCAGCAGGTGGAGATGCATGAAAGCATTCTTAATCATGGACATGCTGCTCAATATTTCATTCCCATAGCTCTGAACAACCACTAAAGCTGGCCAGAGAATGGGGGGGGGGAGTTGCTTTGTATTTCTTGGGAATGTCTAGAATTAAAACCTTGGATGACTGACAACAAGCATGTGATGGAGCATATCTTGTAAACCCACTACATGTTGAAGAACTGCAAACTGTAACTCTCAAATGACACTAAACTGGTTAAAGACTGATTCGCTTTAGTCTAGAAACTATGACAGTTTTATCTATCCTTCATTGTGGTTCCATTCTTACATGATTCAGCAGAACTGTCCTGCCCCAGGATGTCTTATTATGGTGGGGGAGGCTGTTCTCTTGCACACCTTGACAGTAGGCATCTTTCCCAAAAAGCACTGTTTTAAATCAACAACAGCACCATTAACGTTGATCTAATCCACATCAGGTGATGTGATACAGCAGAACTAGACCAAAGAGTAATTAAAAAGCTGGACCTTCCAAGCACTGACTGGCTACAGAGATTCAGTGGGAGTTGAACTAAACTTCCTTTCAGAAAGGGAGAAGAGGAGAAGAGAATTATAAAAAACCCAGGATTAGATTTAAGGGGATGCAAGATTCCAAAGAAAGAAGTGGTCTTGGAGTTCCTAACTTGAAACTTTACTATCATGCTAGTAGCTTGACTTGGATTTTGAATTGGATTTTATCCCCTTACTGAAGTTTTACTCGAATGGAGGGTCTTACTAGAGGATTGCATAATTACTTATGGATTTCTGGTTCGATGAAAGATCTGGAGATACAACAACATACTATTCGACATAGTCTTTTTTATGTCTGGGATAAATACCAGAAAAGAATAAGTCCTAGATTATCACCTTTGGCCTCAATACTGAATGTTTATTTCCATGAAGAAGAATTTTCTTCTAAGTATAATTTTTGGCGAGGTAGTCTATACTCCCTACAAAGTTTGGCCCAATATTTAGCTCTGGACAAATCAGTTTCTTCCGGGCAAATAACTCAACAAGCATCCTGGCTCCAACAAGCTCAGATCAGCTCAACAGTTCGGAAAGAGTTACAGTTACAGGGTGGGAAACTTAGAGATCTGACTGAATTTGAAGAATTAATCACCCAAAACACTGATAATTTATTAGGCAGAATTTATAAGCTATTACTGAAGTATGAAACGGAGACTGAGCAAATAAAAGAATGTATGTTAAAATGGATGCAGAACTTTAAAAGATCGATCTATCTCTCTGATTGGGAATACCAATGGAAAAAGAATGTGAAATTTACTTTGTGTACCAATCTAAGGGAAAATTGGTATAAGATGTTCTTCAGATGGTATATAACTCCTTTGACTATTAACAAAATAGATGATTCTTTCTCTAAGAAATGTTGAAAATGTAATTCACATTCAGGTTCATTCTACCATATGTTGCGATAAAGCTCAACAGTTTTGGAAACAAATTCATATGAAAATTGAACAAAGCTTAGAAGTTAAGATTCCCTTTTTTCCAGAAATTTTTCTTTTAAGTATAATAAAACCTTATATTCCTGCCAAGTCAAACGAATTGTGTTTATTTATTCTTACAGCGGCTAGGATTATATATGCATCTAATTGGGGTAGTTTGGAAATTCCTTCCTTAAACGATTGGTTTTTGAAAGTGTGGGATTATGCTTCAATTTCGAAAGTCTCGGCTTATGTACATGGTATGTCTACTGAATCATTCATGTCTGTTTGGGAACCCTTTATAAATTATAATATCTGCTATGGTCAAACTTTGTTCCCATTTTCTGGATTTGACTTATAGTGTTTTTGATATGTAATTTACAAGAAGCGGATCAGATTAGATTTTACAATTTTAAGAGTCTGAATTTCTTTTGCTTTATCTTGTTCTAGATATTGTTTCCTTACTGATGTAATTAATTTGAAAAATGAGGCTTTTCATCATGAAAAATGATTGGTTTTAAATTGTTTTTATGATGATTTGTCTTTGCTCTCTTTTACATAGCAAAATACAGAACAGATTGTGAGGAGCTCCAAAAGGAGCTCCTCACAAAAGATTGTGAGGAGCTCCAAACTGGGTGAGTGGGCGGCAAAATCGCAAATGCAGTTCAATGTTGGCAAGTGTAAAATGATGCACATAGGGAAGAAAAGCCCCAGCTTCAAGTACACATTGATGGGATCTGAGCTGTTGATGACTGACCAGGGGAGGGATCTTGGTGTCATGGTGGATAGCTCATTGAAAGTGTCGACTCAATGTGCAGCAGCTGTGAAAAAGGCCAATTCCATGCTAGGGATCATTAGGAAGGGGACTGAGAATAAAACTGCTAATATTATAATGCCCTTATTCAAAACTATGGTGTGGCCACACCTGGAGTACTGCATACCAGGGGTGTAGCAAGGTTGGAGTGGGCCCAGAGATGAGATTTTAAAATGGCCCCCCTCCCCCAAAGTTCAGGGCCTCCACACACCCCAGGCCCCCAAGGATTTAAGTCTGATATTTCAAAATAAGCATGCTGCCTGGAAATACATTTCACTGAATACACACACACACACTTCACAATATATAATGATATACATTGAATACTATATATTTGTGCTACTTTTAATGCCTAGAACACACTAGAAACATTAATTATTAAAATGGCCCCCTCGCTACGATTAGCAAAGGAGACTTTCAACCATGCAGTGTGCGCCTATGTTTGTTTTCTCAGAATTCTGAACAAATTCAGTAATGTTTGATTCCAGGTGCTTTTTTACACGGGGCTTTTAAAGCCCTTTAACACACATCTCTGGAACGGAGGAGCTGCATTCACATGTTGGCCAGACTTACCCTGAAGTCCCTGTGAGTTATTGGGGAGCAGTTCACACACAAGAAAAATAAAATAAAATAAAATAAAATAAAATAAAAGCACAACATATGCTTCACAGTTCTCACTCAGACCTTCTGGGTTGCAAAACAACTTGAACATAAGTGCATTTATAAATGAATGTGTGAATGAATGAGTGAATAAATAAATAAATATAATATTGTTTGTTCCAGAAGTTTCTGTATTTTCTGCCATGAAACAAGCTACTTGTAGGACTTTTTAGATAGGTTTTTTTTAAGCCAGCAAATTTTCCAATTTGTTTTAAATTAAATATTCAGAGACTTCTCAGTCTCCCCCCTGCGCCACCAAAGCCCTATGGCAAGCAGTTCCCTATATATCCGGGCAGGGGTGGGGTAACCACAAAAAGGAATTCACATTCTACCTGGCAAAGGCTGGGCTGGCTGGCCTGGGCAGAGGGTCTGCTGCAGAGAACTGTGGTGGCCACTCTGCCTGCCTCCTTCCATGCTTGCTTGGGGCCTGCCGGCCTACTCAAGTTCAGGCTTCAGCAAGGCCTACACAGAGGCATCTCTGGAAGCCCCGCCTACCCGCCGATCAGCTGAGAGGTGGAAGAGCTATAGCAGCTTGCAGGCTGCTTAGATTGCTGGCCAGGAGAACAAGCAGGAGAGCAGGCGAACAGGGCAAGTGGCTGAGGGGCCTTGGGGCTGGGCAGAGGGCAATGGGGAGTCATGTGAGGTATCTCTGGGGAGTCATGTGAACTATCTCTGGGGGCCCCCCTCCAGGCAGTGGGGCCCCCAGACAACTGTCTCCCCTTGCCTAATTGTAATTCTGTCCAAGCTGCATACAATTCTGCTCACCACATCTAAAAAAGAACATTGTAGAACTGGAAAAGGTGCAGAAGAGGGCAACCAAGATGATTAGGGGCCCAGATAACCTTTCCTATGAGGCAAGGCTACAACACCTGGGGCTATTTAGTTTAGAAAAAAGACGACTGGGGGAAACATGATAGAGGTCTATAAAATCATGCATAGTGTGGAGAAAGTGGATAGAGAGAAATTCTTCTCCCTCTCACATAAGAACCAGAGGTCATCCCATGAAATTGATTGCCAGGAAATTTAGGACCAGCTAATGTAAGTACTTTTTCACACAACGCATAATCAACATGGAATTCTCTGCCATGAGATGTGGTGACAGCCAACAACCTGGAAAGCCTTAAAAGGGGTTTGGATAACTTCATGGAGGAGAGGTCTATCGATGGCTACTAGTTGGAGGGCTGTGGGCCACCTCCAGTCTCAAAGACAGGATGCCTCTGAGTACCAGTTGCAGGGGAGTAACAGCAGGAGAGAGGGCATGCCCTCAATTCCTGCCTGTAGGCTCCCAGTAGCACCTGGTGGGCAACTGTGTGAAACAGGATGCTGGACTAGATGGACCTTGGGCCTGATCCAGCTGGGCTGTTCTTATGTTTAAAAACATTAGCAGTGTGATCTAATATAGCCTGGTAATATTCCCAGGTCTTTTAAGGCTTCCTTGTGCATTCATTAAGACCTTGCTCTGGTGTGGTATTGACTATCTTCAATCTTGCAATAATACATTGGAGGCCTCCAGCCACATGTAGCAGGGACTAACAAATCTTGTGGACATCCACAGTCCATGGTAGCCCTTGTCTTACATGCTATGGTGCCCCAGTGTTTTGCATTAAATGCATTATGTACAGTATCTTGGAAACATGTAACTGTAGCAGACCTTGCCTTGTATGTAGTTTCCCAACCAGACTCAGAGTGCACTGGTCATCAGTTCAGGTCTGGGCTGAAGACAAGCTTCTCTGAACTGGAACTTGATAATCTAGTCCCACATCCAGTTAGGATGGAATTTTCCTCAAATTTGATGGAAATGCTGTCAAATATTTATGTTTACCATTTGGTTTCTTTAATCCAGCCATTGCAAACATAGTGAAAGTGTGAAATGAATTCCATCAGGATCACACTATAAATATAAAGAGGCTGTTCTCTCACACAGTCTAATCCAGGCTAGGGAGACCCAGCCTGGGTTAGGCTGCACGTGAGAAACACCAGGATCATGCCCCACTGTTTACCCCAGCTATTAGCCAAGCTCTCCCTTACCCCGGGCTAACTACTCCTGTGTTTGCTGGGGCTATGTTTAGCTCCAGCGGACACAGAGATGGGCGCCTAGTGTGCCCGTCTCTTGGGGAAATCCCCCACACTCAACGAGAATGTTTGTAGGATTCACGGAGGCTGGAACAACAAGTTCCAGCCCGGATCCCTCTGTCCTGCTCCGTGCTTCACAGAACAGGGATGCTGGTATGGGAGCATGGAGCATGCTCCCGCCTCCAAGCCCTCAATCATCTGCAGGGAAGGTACGCTTTTTGGAGCCCTCCCCCCCTCCCCGGCTCTTAGCGATTGTGAGAATCTCTCCAAAGCATGATTAATATATTGACCTATAGGTGAATTGTTGGTTAATATTAACGTTTTGTACATGTGTATATGGCTTTACAAAACACTGCTTTTTGGAAAGTAATGAAGGAAATGCACACTTTTTGAGAGTAGGCAAGCAAGCTGCAGCATGACATTTCATTATTCTGTCCCTTCACCTCCATTTTCAAGTTTTGCTGAATTTTTTTCAACAGATCCCACTTAATTTCTCACTTACAGATATTTCCATCTTCAGAGGTATAACTCTCTGTCGGCTCTCTTTCCTTATTTGTCTTTCTCTCTTTGCTCCTCTGAAGGTGGCATTAAACACGCCACTTTGGAGAGAGAGAGACAGCATGCATAATAAAACTCCCCAAAACATAAACACACTTAAGAAGCATCTTCATCACATTCTGTCTCCAGATGTGGAAATTTGCATTCTAGTTGATCCTTTATCCTATGGTTGTTTGCAGAGCCTATTGAATGGACAGCCTTCAGAATGCAAGTTATAAAAACACATGGAGTGTTCATTGGTGATTCATCAGTTCCTAAACTGTGATGGAGGGCAGTTGAGTTTGAAGACTTAGGGCTCTAAATATGTTATATAGAAATTTGCCACACTGCATCTACAAAACATTCTTGAGATGCCGAAAAGATGCTTCATGCAAGAGTTTTCAGGTAGCAAAACTGAGTGTCCATGAGTGTCCATCAAATGGATAAATGAGTGTCTATTTGTCCACCATAACAGGAGACAAGTGCACATATTATGTTTTTGCCATGTGATATCAATATAAGAAAAAAATAGTGTGTGAAATGCTGTTTAAATCCTTGGCAGCTTGATCCTTAAACCAGTTAAGCTAAACTATTCAGATGTAAGCCTGTTTAGTCTGGTTGACTTCAAAGCAGGGGCGTAACTATAATAGAGCAAGGGGAGACCATTGTCTTGGGGCTGAGACATGTATCCCACACCCAATGCCCGCCTGAGCTTCCTTGAATTTTTTTCCCTTTTTGTTTAGAGAAAGGCAGTGATGGGGGAGCCCATTTTAAAATTTTGTCTCTGGGCCCACTCCAACCTTGTTACGCCCCTGCTTCAAAAGGACTAAGAATGTGAATTAACGAATGGTCCAATTCAGGTGATCCACCAAACTACAACTTGTTGGATTGCAAAATCAGCCATGTGCCTATTTGCTTCTCTCTTACATTTCCTTCTCCCCTTGCCTACTCTGTTGTATCAAAGATTCTTGGTCTGTTAAATCTCATTCTCCTATGATGTCGAAATTGGGAAACAATGGTTTAAGCAATCCCTGCAAAAAAACCAGGGTTGCAAACCTAAACCACAGTTTCCCAGATCAAATAGCACAAATTCTCTGAGCCCAAGTCTGAACCCTCACCTCCCAGTAATTCAAGTTATGAGGAGAAATGCCCCTGAAACATTTAAATGTGAGGCAGACTTTCCCTACATAGTTTTAAAAGACTGGGAAGAGTTTAATTGGTCCTCAGGCACACAACCTCCAAGCACCCTTTGCCTTTAAAGGACTGAGTGGGGAATAAGTCTCTCAACTTAAAGGATCCTGGTAGGGAGGGATATTTGTTGTAGAGAATGCACCTCCTCTAAACCAATTCTCCCCCATCCAGGATCCTTTAACCTGTGAGGCTATCTCCCCCCACCCTTGTAGTTTAAAGATTTGCAGGGAGGTGGTCAAGAAAGTAGCTTGTCCTTTGAGGATGTGCTTCCTGTGAAACTAATTCCCTTATGAAATTTAGTGCAACACACACCCCATGATTTTTTTTGGAGGGGGGTCATCAGTGTGCCCTTTATTTTTAAATTATGCATTGAAATCCCATTAATTTTATGCTCATTTTTGTTCCGAGTTATACCATTGTGACCGAGTTATACCATTATAATCCAATGGTAGATTATATTGTTCAGAATGTTCTAAAAGAAACATACCAATTTAATTTAATCAAATGTATTTATATAAGCTGTAACAATCTAATTAGGAAAATATCTGCCCTTTGGGGCAGGAGGGCTAACTCACTGGTGCCAGATAGGCCTCAAATCCAAGACTGCTGTGTCTTTTTCCTGTGTCCACACAGGATTTTGTTCAGGGCTTGTTCAGCCCATCTGAATCAGATGTTGTTGTTTTTTATCCTGACCTGAGTCTGCGCTTTCTTGCTCCTCTTCCCAATATGCACAGCAAAATGGTACCACAGTAAGGGCGAACACTTTTGTACCCACAAAAGTGTGATGCTGTTGAGGCAGTTTCCTTCCTCTACAGCAGGCCTGCACAACTCAAATGACCTGGCGGGTCAAAACCAACAGTGAGTTGTTTCATTGGGGCCGAGGTCAATTCTTAGGGTGCTGATTATTACAGTAACACTTAATAATCAATCAAACAAATTAAAGTGACATGAATTAAAAATGAATTAAAATGAATTTAATCAATATTTAACTTTTGATGTTCTGGCAGGCCAAGATTGATTAAATTAATATGAAATAAGTTGAATTAAAATTCATTCTAATAATATAAATATTATACAATCTATACAAAATACCGTGTTTCCCCCAAAATAAGACAGTGTCTTATATTAATTTTAGCCCCCAAAAATGCATTAGGGCAATTAGCGGTACATCAGAAATTACTGCTAGGTCTTACTTTCGGGGTAGGTCTTACTTTCGGGGAAACGGTACAGAGAGAGAGAGAGAATGAATGGAGCAATCTTGGTGAGAGAGAGTCCGTTTCCCGTTGTTCCGGAGGTCCCCATTCTCCTCCCGCCACTAACAGCTTTCCCTCCCCATCCCTCAGCAACGCTTTCTCTCCCTGCTGGGCTCCCTCCATCCCTGCCATTTTTGCCCACCCCTGCCACTGGACTCCCTTGTGGGGCCACTGTCCACCGCTGCCCCCCCCCAATTCCAGTCACCGCGCAGCTGAGGAGATGCCCCTGGGGCTCTTTCCCCTTCCTCCCCCTGGTGCTTAAATCCCCCCTCCAAAATTCCAGCCACCATGTGGCCGAGGAGATGGCTGCGGGGGTGAGGGTGTCCTTCCCTACCCTCCCCCACAGTGGTGGCAGAGGCTCACGGCGACAGAATTCAGAGCAACACTTGGGCCTGCTATTTGGCCTGGCATCGCTTTCCAACTGCGAGGCACGCCTGCGCAGTTAAGAGACTTAACTGCACAGGCACACCTCGCAGTTGGGAAGCAACACTGGGCCAAATGGCAGGCCCGAGTGTCACTCTGATTTCTGCTGCTGTGCGCCACTGCTGCTATGGGGGAGGGTAAGGAAGAACTCTCGCAGCCATCTCCTCAGCCGCGCAGCGGCTGGAATTTGTGGGGGTGGGGTTTAAGCAGCAGGGGGAGGGGAAATAGCCCCAGGGGGGTCTGGCTCTTACCAGTAAGCAGAAGATGCGCCACATCGGGGCGCAGTCTGCAGGAGGGCGTTGAGCTGATGATATCTCCTTTAAAAAAAATAAAATTCCAGCCACCGCATGGCTGAGGAGATGGCTACCACCTACACCTCCCCACCAGCGGCGGGAGCGACTGAACAAGAGCAATGCTATGGCCTGCTGTTTGGCCCGGCGTCGCTTCCCAGTTGCAAGGTGCACCTGTGCAGTGAAGTCTATTAAGTATCTCGCAGTTAGGTAGCGACACCAGGCCAAGCAGCAGGCCACAGCATTGCTCTGATATCTTCTGCCGCTACCGGGGGCGGGGGTGTAGAAGGACACACATGCACCCCCACAGCTATCCCCTCGGCCATGCGGCAGCTTGAATTGGCGGGAGGCGGTGAGAAGAAAATGGCACCAGACACAGTGATGACAGAGGAGGTGGCCAGCAGCCCCACAAGGAGCTCTGCGGTAGGCGGGCAAAAACGGCAGGGAGGAGGGAGCCCGGTGGGGAGAGAAACTTCTGCGGGGGGGGGCTGCCTGTGACAGGAGGAGGACGGGGACCTCTGGAACGACGGGGAACGGACTCTCTTTTTCTCGCCAAGACTGCTCCATTCTCATTCTCTCTCTCGCGCTCTCTCTCTCTCTCTCTCACCAAGACTGCTCCATTATCTTAAATACCCAGGGCTTAAGCTGTGTAGGGCTTTATAGGTTATAACCAGCACCTTGTATTTTGCCCAGAAGCATACTGGTAGCCAAATAACTCTTTAAGTATAAGAGTAATATAATTATAATTATATTATATACATATTATGTACATAATTAAGTAAAATTTTGAATACACACTAATTGTATTTATTTTGAATTTTCATTTTTTACTATAGCTTGCGGGGGGGGGGGGCGCTCAACAGAATGTTGCATCAGGGCACCAGATCCCCCAGAGCCGGCCCTGGCCCCGGGAGCCAGGAAAAAAGGCCTCACGGGCCGCATGTGGCCCCCGGGCCGTATGTTGTGCAGGCCTGCTCTACAGGTATCTTCTGCCAGGCTTCCAGTTTAGTGTTAATGTATTGGCATGGGAGCAGGAGAAAAGTCTATGCAGACATAGCTGAACACCATCTTTCTCTTGATGAATATGACTTTATACATATAGAACTTTTCTGTTGACATTTCTCCTGTCGTCATCACATAATTGCAAAATGATGCTCTGGAGCTTGTTCTGACCTAAATATTTATTTCCTGCATAGATGTTGATCATGCTAAATGCTGAAAGTGAATGATTTCAGGCAAGCTTTTCCTGGCTTTTGCTCATACTGTCTGCATCTGCTTCTGCCTCTGCCTCTGCCTCATCCCTTTGTCAAGGAGGTCTTCCAAGTTCCTGGCACATGATAGATGTGCAATCTTACCTGTGCCTTAATGGCAACTTTGAGTCCTTTTTGTAAACCTTTCTTCCCACAAAATAAGAGGTGGTGGTGTAGGAAAGACTGATTCCCATCATTATTTCATCTGTTTTTGGTCTTTAAAAAATAAAGTTTATATAATGGAAATACAATATAATTAGGCACATGGGAGTTCTGGTTTGGAAGTGGTTCAGGAGAATTCTACGATAAAACAAGTCTCCGACCACAAAAAACTACATACAGTGATTTGACAGTCTAACATATACAATCACTTATGCTAAATGAAAGGCAATGTCACCATGTTAAAAGCTGTACACTGAAAGCCCTTATGTTATTTGCTGGCTAACAAGCCAAAAAGCTGTAAATCTGACCAAAGTCAGTGTTAAATAAACTTTGAACAGACTTTTCCAAAGGTGCCCAGGGTGGTCATGTTTATTAAGGAATATGTCTGCAAAGGAAAAGGTTCTAATAGGATTACTTGAAAATGGCATCATTTCAGCCCTGCTGTGTTGGATGCATGCAGTCAATATGGATTGTACCTTCTTGCATACATCATTTTCTGAATTGGTGTGAAACAAGATCAGATCTGTAGAGGTTGCTTCACTTAAAGGAACCAACTTATTATACTGAAATGTGAGGCTTAAACTGCAGACCTCTTGAGTGGGGTTTTACATCACTTCTTTTCCAACTGAAATGATGTTAGGGAAAAAACACTATGAATGTGTTCTCATTTTTTGATCAGACCCTTGGCTAGAGTAAACTGGAATAATTTTGTTGACTTCAGTTCACCACTGGCCCTGTGTATCAACTGGACACCTTATCTCCAGCTCTGAATTCCCAGTTATAATGTCACGTACAACAAGGAAGTGACCCCTGTCAAGCACATTTGGAACAGAAAACCAAAAATGATGGATACACTATTGGAGTTGAAGCTTCCCCAAAAATTTTCTTTGTAGAGATGCCAGCCTTCCCACATTAGTCACAGTATGTTTCCTGTGACCAAAGAGGAGGAGGATATATCACCCTTGGATCAAGTGACTTAACTCTCCCTCTCTGTTGTACAATGTCTCAAAAGAAGAGTGAACCTCTAAACCTCTTGTGCTTGGCTTTTCCATGACTAATTCCAAAGGTACTTCACAAGCAATAAGTGGTTCTGTTTAGCATATGAGGGGGGCACTATTGTACCATCTGCCCCTCTACAGCTGGCAGTATTGCCACACAACCAACCCCAAATGCCACCCTCCTTCATCCAGTGCCACTGCTGTTCCTTCCCCTCCTTCCAGGATCCCTACAGTTAAAAAGGAAGAGGGAAACAGAGGAGAAGTGTGGAGGAGAAGAGTGGTGGGCCAGACTATCTTCCAGGAGACACTCTAGCCTACCACTCCTTGCTTTCAAACCTCCTTTGTTCTCCTCCTCCTCCTGTTTAGATCCAGAGAACACAAGAGGAGGAAAAGGAGGGGCAGGGGCAGAGGGTGGTGGTCCTTGCAGAGGTGCTACCACTAATATGCTGCTAAGGCAACTGTACCAATCAACCTCATGGACGGGCCAGTCCTGATGAGACTGTATGTTAGGAAAGATATCATGTAGCTTTTAAACCATCTTTGGTTTAAAATTTCAAAGCTTTCCATTACAAATTATTTGCAGCAAACCTATTTGCAGCAAAGGACACATTTTCAGCTATTCCCCACGTGTATTCTGAACACAAGGAGAGGGAAGCAGGATTGCACCCCAGGTCACAGTCATCACTGCAATTGCAGACCTGTCCCTAACCACCACACGTTCAGCAAAATGCCAGAAAAATGCTTCTACATACATACAGTTCTATGTATATATGCCAGGGCTTCCATGCATGAATCTGCAGAACTTGATTGCATGGAAATGACTATGCATCTACAACTGCATAGATATAAAGGCCTTTTTCATGCATGCTGCAGAATGCACCATCCCTCCACATCCCTGCATTAGGCGAACACATTCATTCAGTGAATAACTGAACAAGACTTGGAGATCTTTAGCCAACATTATTCAAGAGATTATTAATGATGATTGATGCAGGGACAGAGGGACCACCACCCTCTGCCCCTGTCCCTCCTTTTCCTCCTCCTGTATTCCCTGGATTTAAATAGGAAGAAGAGAACAAAGTGGGAAAGGTGGTTGGGAGGAAAGGATTGGTAGGCTAGAGCGTCTCCTGGAAGACAGTCTAGCCCACCACTCTTCTCCTGTTTTTTAAAAATATTTGTTGTATTTTCTAATTTGTACCGCCTAGAGATGTATATATCAGGTGGTATAGAAATATGATAAATACATAATAAATAAATAATTGCACAAGCCTCTTCTCCTCCCATTCCTGTTGTAAGTCAGGGTCCTGTGACCTGTGTAACATACAGCCTTAAAATATAGAGCCATTTGCCATAGGCTGGCATTTAGGGCCATGAATCACTTCACTAGAACTGTCAATCTCATTGGAACTGATCTGCAGGTATTTCATACCTGCCAACATGTTCCTATTTTCCCTCTCAGGCGAATGGGAGAACAGGGATATGTTGGGCAGATATGGTATTTATGTGTGATTATTTAAAGCTTAAATAGCCACAGAAAGCCAATTGCACCTTCTTTCCTGAGGAAAATATCGGCAGTGGGCAGGTGATTTTCATCAGTACTGTGATACAAGAGGAAAGGGTTAAATACCTTTGCTCCACTGCCTGTGGTCCTGATCAGCTCCCATCCCTGCACCTGCTATTTAATTGTATTTTAAAATTGCACACACGGCCAAACTATGCATTTAACATAACGTGTAGCTGGCATTCTTGTCACATGTATTTTGAAAAGACAAACGTCTAAAATGATGTGTAAGTCAAATGAGACCCACATTGTGAATTGCCCTCTTCTGAACTGGAAAAGGTGAAGAAAAGGGCAACTAAGATGATCGGGGCCTAGAGCACCTTACTTATGAGGCAAGACTACACCAGGGGCTTTTTAGTTTAGAAAAAAGATGACTGCGGGGAGACATGATAGAGGTCTATAACATCATGCGTGCTGTGGAGAAGGTGGATAGAGAGAAATTCTTCTCCCTCTCACACAACACTAGAAGCAGGGGTCACTCCATGAAATTGATTGCCAGGAGGTCTAGGACCAACAAACGGAAGTACTTTTTCACACAACGTGTGATCCACTTGTGGAACTCTCTGCCACAGGATGTGGTGACAGCCAACAACCTGGATGGCTTTAAGAAGGGTTTGGATAACTTCATGGAGGAGAGGTCTATCGACAGCTACTAGTTGGAGGGCTGTGGGCCACCTCCAGTCTCAAAGGCAGGCTAGCCTGCCTCTGAGTACCAGTTGCAGGGAGTAACAGCAGGAGAGAGGGCATGCACATACTTCGTGCCTGTAGGCTCCCCAGAGGCATCTGATGGGCCACTGTGTGAAACAGGATGCTGGACTAGATGAACCTTGGGCCTCATCCAGCAGGGCTGTTCTTATGTTCTCTTATGAATATTAATGTCCTCCCCCATCTGCAAGAGTCTGCATTTTCAGTATATAGTACTGGACATTTAGCGAGATGATCTATGGTCTCTTGTATATCAAAAATGCTTCTGGCAACCTTTTCCTTAAATTTTAAAAAGTATCTTTTAAAACTAAGTTGCAGACATCCAGTGCAGTATTATCTGTCTGTAAGGCTGTGCTGCAGGGCTGTGCCCTTCAAAGGAACAGGGAAATCTGCAAATGCACTGCTTATGCAACAGCCTGTTTTGTGCTGCTCCACCACTGCCTTTGAAGGCTTCAGCAGTAGCATAGCATTACATATGTGTAATGCTATGTAGGATATCAGACAGCAATGATTATGCATGATTCCAGGAATGCCAACAAGCTCCCAGAGACACTTATTTTGCATTATTTTGCATTTTAAAACAAGGCGAAAGTTAATGTGACTGATTTTCTACATCTTTCTAGCTTTTAAAATATTTTTCACTGAAAACCCCTATTTTACGTTGTCAAACCTCTCTATCAGCCCCCAGTCCTAGTTACTCTTCCCTTTGGTCTCAGAATTGTGGAAAGGGGTTGTGTTACCCTGGTCTTCCTTCCTACTGCCCCACCCAAGCAATCTCACTTGGCTTCTGGCCAAGGGTTAGAGCCATCCACTTGCTGTCCTTTCCTTGGAGTATGAGAAAGCTAGGTTGCACATGGAACAGCACATTCTTGATGTAGAATGGCAGAATGGTTATAGATGGCCACATCTATGACCAGCCACACCACTACCTTAATTCGCTCATGGTATTAAAACACTGGAGAATGTGATCCCTGGCACATATTGATGCACTTCCCTCTGCGGTATTAGAGGTTTCTTAAAATTCCATACCTGGCGTGTGTGTGTCCCTGAAGTTCAGGAGAAGTTGAGACAGTAAAGCATGTTTTATTATACTACCTATTTTATAAGGAATTTTGTGAAAATTTTATTTCTCCTTTTATATCGAAGTTTCCAGGTTCTGAAGATTTTTAAGTTTCTTTTTTTCTGTCAGACCAGAATCAAATAATCACACGTTGCCAGATTTTGCACGGTGGCAGAGTCCATTGTGTTTCTTGGGGCATCTGCATACCTGCTGCTTGCATGGAAGTCAGGCCATGTGACTTTTCCTATATGTAACCATTGTATACACAAATGTAGCTGGCTTCTGCCTCATGAAACTCCTTTATAGCAAAGTTGCCATTGTAGAAATTGGCTGCAGTCACATACCCAGTGATTGTGTAGAGTTGCATTGCATAGTTCTCATGCAATGCAATGAGAAGTGTGGGAATACAGAGAATTGCAAGGCGTATCCTTATCCTGTCTGTGCATTTGCCACTGACTGTACGAACCATGTCAAAGATTCTTACCAGAACCAAAAGACCTGGTCTCAGTGGTCTGTATAAAAATTTTCACATAGTCTTCAGAAGGCTTTCCCAGATACACAGCTAAAGATTTTTCCTATGCTTTCTTTCTACTCTTTCTCCAAGAGTTTTAAGTCTGCAACTATATAGGTCTCATTAGGCCTGTTCATATGACTATATTTTAAGAGACTGCATTTTTCCCATGTAGTTTGATACTTTTCATTGTAAATCTGTGTTTAGTTCCATTAAGGTGCAGGTCAGAGAATTTTTTCAGAGCACAACACAGCCAACTGGCCACTCATGATTTGAGCAGGTGTTTCTAGATTCCTGAGCCAATAGGAAATGGCTGGATCACTTTTTCCCATCCTCTCAGAAATCAATGCCAGGATGGTTAGGGTCCAGAACTGCTTAACAATAACAAAAGTTTGCAAATGGCTGAAAAATGTGAACAGATAGAGGAAATGGGATGGAATGAAAGACACAATAGATTTTGTCATAGGTTACCCAAAGCTATGATCTCTAATCAGCAAACACTGAACCTATATTCTCATCATAAATATAAAAATATCCTTCTTTTTGTTCTTTAGAAACATTAGTGTCTCTAGTTAACCAGTTGTCAGAAACTGCTTATTCACTCCACAGCACATTCTTCATATTTGTTGGTGCTTTATGGCGCATCTCTTTTGAAATTCTCTATTAAAAAAATAAATCATAACTTTCTTTTATTCTTAATAGAAAACTGTATGCTAGCTCAACAAAAGTAAAACTAGCAAAGAAGCCTGCAGCTGAACACTTAGTGCAAATGTCCTGACCTAATAGGTAGTTCAAATTAGGATGTATGAGGCCTACTTTCCACTTCTTTTTAACACAGTTGCTCTTACCTTGGGCCCCCTCCATGGTGCTGTGAATCTGGTTTGTAGTCAACTGTGAATTACAAAGGGTTGTTGCCTATCATTTGAACAGCTGCCATTTTGAACCAAGATGGTGGATCAGCAATAAATAAAACTTTCATCAAGGTCCCCTAGAATCCCCTCCCATGTGCTGCGGTGGATTTTATTTGTATGCAGCTGTCAGCATGTGAGTTACAAAAAGATGTTGCCTAGAAGTTGAGTAGCTGCCATCTTGAACCAACATGACAGATTAGGGGGGTGGAATCCCTCCTTTGGCACCCTCCCATGTTCTGTAAACTTGGTTTTCATCCAACTGCCAGTACATTGTTGGATGTGCTGGTTGCCATCTTGAAACAAGATGGCAGGTTGGCAAAAAATGTTCCTGTCAAGCTCCAAAAAATGATCCTGAGACCTCTGCCATGTTCTATGAATTTGGCCAGTATTGAACTGTAAACACAAAAGAAAGTGGGAGACACACACACGCACACACACACACACACACACACACACACATAGACGTTATAATCTCATAAGCCTTAGGCTAAAAATGTAAATTCTGCTATTAACCCTCTTTTTATATAAGTCAAAGGTATTTTGGAGCAAGGCAACATTAAGTGTTTTCTCTCTCTCTTTTTCTTCCCACCACCCTCTTTCACTTGATTTGTTTCACTGTAATATTTCTCTGTAAATCTTTCCCCCCCTAATATTTAAATATTGATCATAACTATTTCAGTGACTTTTCTAGCTTACACTAGGAGAATTGGACAGACAATTAAATAATTGAATGAAACAGCTCTTTCATAGCATCTTTTGCTGTCTACTTTTTTGGAAGTCCGCAAAAGGCTGAACGGAGATCTGAATAAGACCATGCAGAGAAAAAGCACAGTCTGAGAAAAGCAGAGGACCAAAGACAGAACCCAGGAAGATCATGATCTGGAATGGGGGAGTTTCATTTTTTAAATCTAAACAGATTCCCCTGTCTTGTGCCTTTAGAGGTAGTTAAATGATTTAGCATGATAAAATGTATACATATATTGAAAATGGCTTCTGAAAATAATGATCTGCTTGTTCCTGGCTACCAAATGCTTTTTAATTGATTTTTTAAAAAAGGCTTGTGTTGCTTCCAGAAACACTCCAGTAGGGTTTTGGCAGGCATCTAGGGGAAGGGTGTTCCAAAGCTGACACACAAAGAGAGTCTGACTCATCAAGGGACTACTCTTTGCACACTGTACAGATTGCAATAGAATATTGGAAAGGAAGTGGTCATATAGGTATGAGATGAAGAATTGTCAACATGGACAAAATAGCAGTGGCTAGAGACAGAAGGTGAATAATGTGGAGAAGGAGCCAAGAACAAGCATACAATGGTTATTTTTATGTTTGCTATTCATTTATCACCTCAAATCTATTGTGTGTTTTACAGAAGGTAAACTAAATAGTTCTTCATCCAAATAAGTTTGCAATCTAAACAAATGCATAAGAAACAAAAGGAATGGGGAATGGGCAAAAATAAGGAAATTAGCAGACACTTTGAGAATGAGTGCTCATTCCTGACAAAGAGGTGTTGGAGTATGGTGATGGCAATAGGAAGTGATCTCTCTGGGACCTTCCCTTACATGGCCCTGCAGAGTATACCCCTCCTATCATAGGCATAGCATCCATTGGACAAGGCGTAGCATCCATTGGACAACTGTCCCCTGGCCCACAGGGTCTGAGGGGCCCCCAAGGCCAGTCCCCACTTTCCCTCACGAATCGCCCTCACGATCGCACACTCACTCGCCCTCTTGCCGCCGCTGGCTGCTGCTCCCCTCCTCCCAGAAAGTGCCGCTTCCTCTGCGGTGGTGGATCCCCCCTGCCGGCTTTCCTTCTTGCCTGGTATTGCTCCTTGGTTGGCTTGGCTGTCTCTCAGTGGCTTCCCAAGTTCCCACCCACCCCCTCCGCCTCCTCCATTCCCCGCCGCTTGGGCTCTTGTACGGGGATCGGAATCAGCTTGGCTGAGTTGGCTCCCTCCCAGTCCCATTTGCTGCCTCCACCTGTAGGTGGGCTCTGCCAGAGCAAAAGCAATCTTGCCCTGGCAAAAGCCCACACCTCCACCTCCCCCCACCATTTGGGCAGCTTTGACTGGTGTGTGGGCTGGGTCAGTGCAAAGCAGGAGGGCATGCTGAACCAGCTGCTGCAATGGGGGCATCCCTTCCTCCCCCTGCCCTGCCATCCTCACAGCCCTTCTGGGCTCCCCCCTTCACAGCCTCTCTCACCCCGCAGCAAGAGCCCATGCCTCCACCTCTTCCCACCGTTTGAGCTCTTTTATTTGTGATAAAAGCTCTTGGGGTGCTGGGGTGCACACGCTTTGCAGTGCGATGGAGCCCCCAGCTACACAGCCCCCAGCTTTGCAGTGTGATGAGTCTCCCATTCCCTGGGAAGCTTGCTACACCCCTGCCTCCTATACAACATTGACTCCTGATGGATGGGATCATATAGAGTATTTTCAGATAGAGGGTTAGCTCCTGTGGGTTTGTGTAACGCACTGCATGGAGAGTTATTACGGAATGTCTACACCTAGAAGTTCTTGTGCTAGTTTTTCAACTATTTTCTGCCCTAACCAGGGATGGAATGTTGGGGAACAATGCAGATTGTGGTCCCTGCCCCTCTCACTGCCACATATCCTCCCCGGCATTTTATGTGCATACTTGGAAAGCAAGGTTTCCTTTTTTAAATTTAAATTTTTGCAGAAGTATCTCTCCCGATACTTCTACTGAGTCTCCCATGGAGTTTGGAACTTAATATGATTAATGGTTTTTTTATTTTATTTATTTTTATTTTACATTTTATATCCTGCTCTTCCTCCAAGGAGCCCAGAGCAGTGTACTACATACTTAAGTTTCTCCTCACAACAACTCTGTGAAGTAGGTTAGGCTGAAAGAGAAGTGACTGGCTCAAAGTCACCCAGCAAGTATCATGGCTGAATGGGGACTTGAATTTGATGGCTGAAACTTGAATATCATGGCTGAATGGGGACTTGAACTCCCCAGTCCTAGTCCAGCACTCTAACCACAACACCATGCTGGCATTTGAACATGAATTTTGATTTTAATATTGTTACCTAGCTATCTGGATAGGTTCGACAAAAAACTTAAGAAGGAAGAAAGGTAGCGACTGTCAGAAGCCTTAGTAGGAGTAGTTTAATTGGACTGAAAAAGGGAGAGAAAAAAACCTCAGTGTCCAGCAGTGACTATTTTGAACTGTGGCTTGCTGATTTTGAGCTGTGGAAACTCTTTTAGAAATGAATTCAAAAACAGCTGAATGACAATGGACCCTGATTTGCCCATATGATTCCTTCCTGTAGGCAGCTTGTGCATTCTAGTAGATCAAGTGTAAGATCTGAAATATGGATCTCTGAGTTAAAATCCTTGTTCAGCCATGGACTCATAGGATGACACAAGTATTTCTTAGCCTGTGTTCCCTAACTAGGGACAATATCAATCTGCCTCAGACAGCTGGCATACTTCATGTGCAAAATACTTCACATTCAAAGTGCTGTGCAAATGATTAATAATAATTATCCATCAACATTGCCCATCAAGTGAGTGAGGAACAGAAGAAGGGATCTTTAAATATACTGTCTGCTATTCAGTCACTGCAGCCCATCTCTTGTTCTTATAGTGGTAGGGGCAAACAACACTGCTCTAACAAAGCAACTTTTGCAGGGGGGTTTAGAGCAGATAAATTGTGGTGACGGAAGCAGTATATTAACTCCTTTCCCTGCTCCTCACAAACCTCTCCCTTCCTTTAAAACAAATTAAGCGCAGATACCAAGAATATACTCCAGGAACAAAGTTTGTGGAGGTAGACAACACATTTGAAGAATCTGGAAATGAAGGGTAGATGAGATGACAACAGGAAGAACTGGAGTCCAAGAAAGGATTTTTTTTAAAAGAAAAGAAAGAAAACACATAAGAAACCTTTGAATTTGCTTAGAGACAGAGAAAAAGTGGAAGACCAAAGAGATTTTATTGATAAGACAGAGTGGAGGAAGAAGGTGAAGAAAGAGATGGCGGTGGGTCATGAGATTTGTTACTGTTTAGGGACTGGTGGTGTTATATTTCAGAATGAGAGATAGGGAAAGAACAAGAAGACAGAAGGGAGGTGGAGGGAGGAGAAAATGGTGTGTGTGTGTGTGTGTGTGTGTGTGTGTGTGAGAATTATTTTAGTTCTGATATTTTCCATCCAAAAAGACTGCAAGATCTTTTCATGATGAGAAAAGAGAAAGATAACACAGAGAGGCTAGGAGCAAATAAAGAAGATGAAGTAATGAAGAAGAAACAGTACTGTGATCAGACAATGGCTGGCCCCATAGATGAGAACTGGATCAGGAAGGAGAGGGAAGTGTCTGTAGTCTCCAGAGCTAAACATTCCCCTGCATCTCCCATTAGACCAACAACACCTGAGGCTATTTGGGAGGATTATTTGCCTACTAATGACCTGCAGGTGGGATGAAGAACCCAACAACACCAGGATACAGGCTTCCACCCTATATGAGAGGAAGGAGAAAGAACAAGAGGACTGCTTCTGTGCCATATAGACTGAGATAGGAAGAAGTCTTCATGTATCTTGGGTGGCATCCTGCAGACCCCAGCAAGGCAACTGCTGCCCCTCCCTGTGAGGTAAACAGGGAATAGCTATGAAAAGTCCCATTAGTGGATTTTTAGAGGGAACATCTGAGGGGCTTAATGGAAGGTCAAACCAGCAAAGTACTAGGGCAAGTCAAAGAAGACAGAGAAGTAATCCAGTCCAAGAATTGTATAGAGCCAATAAAAGCTAGAGTAGCAGTAGATTAGCCATGTCAGGCCCATGCTCCATGCCAATACTCCCAGCTTTTTTGATATAGAGCTGCCCCCAGGGGGTCTCTAATGTCACAAATACATTTGCAAGTTGCCAAAGGCCAGCTTTGAACATGATGAGTGCAGCTACAACATAGTCAAATCATAAAATTGTGTAAAAATCAGTAAAATTCCAAATTAGCCTCCAGCGATCTGCATGGGGTGTTTGTACTTGGGGGACATGATGTGATTCACCCAATCTATAATGCTTCAGGCTACATGTGTAAACTCTGAAACTAGCCAAAGTGAGCAGAACTGGAAAAAAGGAATCAGTTCTGATTCCTGAAAGGAATATAAGCCACTGGTGGATCACCAAGTACCAGGTGATGTATTACATATAAAAATACTTTGTGCTAAAAATGAGAACATTTGTATTTTGTGAAGGAAGGAATTAGAACTGTGATTCCATCTTGAAATTGTGAAGCTCGAAACTTTAAGGAAAAGGTTCTTAATGAAGCATCTTAAGGACTGATTAACACATTATGGACATGATTCTTCACAGAGCGAGAGGTTTGCTATAGGGTGCAATGGCACCTTCCTCCCTGATGAATGAAAGGCATATTCTCACTGCAACATGGCAACTTGAAATTAATTTTGGTCAGGACCTTGGGTTTAAGATGGAGGATGTATGGATGGATTACCATACATGGGGAGATGGGAGTATGTTTGCCTTCTATTCCTGAATACTAGCGGTGACCTCTGTGTATGCCTGTGTGTGTGTCTGTGTGTGTGTGTGTGTGTGTGTGTCTGTGTGTGTGTGAAAAATGGGCACATATAGGCCATTATGGAAATCCTTCAAGATACATGGGGTTCTACTTGCACCAGAAGGGATGTGTGCTTTGTTAGATGAGCCTGAAGTTTTTCAGTGTATTCACCTGCCCCCCGCCCACCAATATTGTGGTTTCCAGATGGCAATAAATTGTGGGATTTGCAAAGCTTTTGTGCAAGTTCTAAGTGTGATCTTACCATACAGACACTCTTGCAGCAGGCTTCCACGCTCCCTCTCTTACCATCTGTACATACACCAAGCTGGGACCTTTCATGATTTTTGCAGTTCTACCTGCTGGCCAGATCTTGCCTTCTGAGATGAACCCATCTCCCCACTCCCTGTCCCTGTCAGAACAGTAATAATGAAAAAGTGTGGGTTCTCAGAATGAAGGAGCTGGCTGATAGGTGGCACTGTGAAAATCACACTAGGTCCATGCTCAGCATATGTGAAGAGGGTAAGATCACACTAGGAAGGGATATGGAAGCCTGCGGGAGCATCGGTATGGTGAATAAAATAATAATAATAATAATTATTATTATTATTTTATTATATTTATATCCCGCTCTTCCTCCAAGGGAGCCCAGAGCGGTGTACTACATACTTGAGTTTCTCTTTCACAACAACCCTGTGAAGCAGGTTAGGCTGAGAGAGAAGTGACTGGCCCAGAGTCACCCAGCTAGTTTCATGGCTGAACGGGGATTTGAACTCGGGTCTCCCTGGTCCTAATCCAGCACTTTAACCACTACACTCCTTGAACATATGTGAAAGCTTTGCCAATTCTGAACTCCGTAACTGTCTGGAAATCCCCTGTGACAAACAACTGTCTGAAAACATACTGCATCATACAGAAGCCTCCAAACGAAGATGGGTGAGCTGAAGTGTTTGGTTATATTTCAACATAGATATAGTGGGCATAACGGAAACCTGGTGGAATGGTGAGAGTCAGTGGGACACTGTTATTCCTGGATATAAACTCTACAGAAGGGACAGTGAGGGGAGGCTTGCGGGAGGAGTAGCACTGTATATTAAAGAAGGGATAGATTCCAACAAGCTAGAAAACCTAGGTGGACCAGAGTCTTCCACAGAATCATTATGGCTAAAAATACAAGAACTGAAAGAAAATGTTTTACAAGGGATGTGCTATTGCCCTCTGGATCAAAACACTGAGAGTGACCTGGAGTTGGAGAAACAATTCAGAGAGGTATCAAAGAGAGAGACAGAGCTGTAATAATGGGTGACTTCAATTACCCACACAGAGACTGGGAAAATTCACATTCAGGTGATGAAAGGGAGGCCAAATTTCTAGACATGCTAAATGACTATGCCTTTGAACAGTTAGCTGTGGAACCATCCAGAGAGATGGCGACCTTGGACTTAATCCTGAGCAGTGCCCAGGACCTGGTGCAAGATATCAGAGATGCAGAACCACTGAGTAGCAGTGACCATAGTGTGGGATATAGCACTCTTTAACTTGTTCATAAATGATCTAGAAGTTCAGGTAGGCAGTGAAGGTGCCAAATTTGCAGATGACACTAAACTATAAACAGATTGTGAAGAGCTCCAAAAAGATCTCTCCAAACTGGGGGAGTGGGCAACAAAATGGCAAATGCGGTTCAATTTAAGCAAGTAAGTGATGCATAGGCCATCTAGTGGCACAGCAGGGAAATGACTTGCCTAGCGAGCAAGAAGTTGCTGGTTCGAATCCCTGCTGGTATGTTTCCCAGAATATGGGAAACACATATATTGAACAGCAGTGATATAGGAAGGTGCTGAAAGTGCATCTCTCACTGTGCTGGAGGAGGCAATGGTAAACCCCTCCTGTATTCTACCAAAGAAAACCACAGGGTTCTGTGGTCACCAGGAGTCGATACTGACTCAAGGACACAACTTTACTTTAAAGTGATGCATATTGGGGCAAAAAACTCCAACTCCGCATATACGCTGATGGGATCTGAGCTGTCAGTGACTGACCAGGAGAGAGATCTTGGGGTCCTGGTGGACAGCTCCTTGAAAGTGTCAACTCAGTGCGTGGTTGCTGTGAAAAAGGCAAATTCCATGGTAGGGATCATTAGGAAGAGGGCTGAAAATAAAACAGCTAATATTATGATGCCCTTATACAGATCTATGGTGTGGCCACATCTGGAGTACTGTGTACAGTTTTGGTCACTGTATCGTGATATTGTAGAATTTGGAAAAGTGCAGAAGAGTGCAACCAAGATGATCAGGAGCCTGAAGTACCTTCCTTATCAGGCTACGTTACAGCATCCGGGGCTCTTTACTTTGGAAAAGAGGTGACTAAGGGGAGACATAATCGAGGTGTATAAAATGATGCATGGAGTGGAGAGAGTATACAGAGGGAAATTTTTCTCCCTCTCTCACAACACTAGAATGACAGGGGTCATCCCATGAAACTGAAAGTTAGGAAATTTAGGACCTGAGTGCATAATTAATCTATGGAATTCTCTGCCATGGGATGTGGTGATGACCACCAGCTTGAATGGCTCCAAAAGGGGCTATTTATTTATTTATTTATTTAATACATTTATATACCGCCCCAAACCAAAGTCTCAGGGCGGTTCAAAATCATAAAACAATACAAATAAATAAAACATTAAAATCAAGTAAAACTCAAAAAAAGGGGCTTAAAACAAAAAATTTACAATATTTAAAATTACAAAAGCTAAAAGGCCTGGTTAAAAAGATGAGTCTTCAAAGATCTTTTTAAAACCGCTAGAGATGGGGAGAGTCTTATGTCAGCGAGAAGCACATTCCAAAGTCTCAGAGCGACAACTGAGGCCGATCCCTGAGTGGCCACCAAACGACTTGAAGGTAGCCACAGACAGGCCTCCCCTGATGAACGCAGTGGGCAATGGGGATCTTGCAGAAGAAGATGCTCTCTTAAATACCGTGGGCCTAAGCTGTTTAGGGCTTTATGGGTTATAACCAGCACTTTGTATTTTGCTCGGAAACCTATTGGCAACCAATGTAACTCCTGTAATATAGGAGTAATATGGTCTCTTTGAGATGACCCAGAGACAAACCTGGCTGCCGCATTCTGTACTAATTGTAGTTTACGGACTACATACAAAGGCAGCCCCACATAGAGCGCATTGCAGTAATCAAGTCTGGAGGTTACCAGCTAATGTACTACTGTTCTGAAATCATGAATCTCAAAAAACGGACGCAGCTGGCATATCAACCAAAGCTGATAGAAAGCACTTCCGGCCACTGCCTCAACATGGGAAACCAGGAAGAGGTGTGAATCCAGAAGCACTCCCAAACTGCATACCTGTACCTTCTGAGGAACTGTGACCCCATCTAGAACTGGCAGATCAATATCGTTTCCCGAGTAACGACCCCGCACAACAAGTACTTCCATCTTGTCTGGCTTAGACAAATACATGGAGGACAGGTCTATCAATGGCTACTAGTCTGGAGGCTGTGGGCCTCCTCAGAGGGAAGATGCCTCTCAATACCAGTTGCAGGGGAGCAACAGCAGGAGAGAGGGCATGCCCTCACCTCTTGCCTGTGGGCTCCCCAGAGGCATCTGGTGGGCCACTGTGTGTAACAGGATGCTGGACTAGATAGGCCTTGAGCCTTATCCAGCAGGGCTTTTCTTATATTCTTATGTATGCTCATCAAAGAGCCAGGATTGGCTGTCGCTCCTTATTAATTTTATGCTCTATAACTGTACTATGTAATGTGCAAAAGCTCGCATAACATGTCTTTTGACTTTTGAAAGTAAATGGGATCCTATCTACCAAGTAGTAGCGATAATACTAGCAATATACTCTCTTTTGAAAAGACTAGATATTATTTTATGACACTGATTAATCTTCTAGATTACTTCTTTTATTGATTTATGTCATTCCCTTCTGAAGTTCAGGACAGCTAACATCAATGCCTATATTCCATACACTAAAAAAAAAAAAGACTTTTTTCAAAGAAATGGCATAATAGCTTGATGATTAATTCTCAGCAATAGCTCCATAGACCTCAGCAGTCTCTATGTCGATGCTGAAAACAAAACCTTGCTCCCTGTTTCTGATGAATGTCCACTGATGGAGAGCAACCTGTTTTGAATGACCATGGATAAGTCTATAGGTAAAGCAGTCAAACTAAATAATTATGTTTATTTGCCAAAATAAATCACTCAGTCTGTCAAATTATCCTTTTTTAGAGCCTCACTTGATGTGCAAAGCAAATTAATGTTTGATATATGAATTACAACATTTCAAATAACATAGTCTGTTTGTTCCCTCCATGGAAACTATGAGAATTCAAAATGCTCTGGGAACACTGTGTAGCTTTCCTTCTTGTTTGTCCATTGTAACAGAGCTCATTTTTCAGTGGAGGTTTTCCATTATTTTTAGGAAAACTGTGGTCAAACCCATGTACTCCCGAGCCTTTTGATCTCCTGAATCCTCTTCATATCCCAGATAAAAAAAAGTCAGTGATTAAGACAGAGTTCCTTAAAGAACACATAGTCAGGCTTCTGTTTGACCAAAATGGTTTCCCAGTGAATCAAACCTTTTCTTAGTGAAGGGGGGTGTTCCACAATAGGCCCTGAAAAGATGGATAGAGCAATTGTCCTGTTTAGTGATCCACGAAAGGAAAGGAGTCCTTAGTGAAGGGAGACCTTACACTAAATCTGACCTGACACTTTAGGAGTAAGACAATAAAAGGTCAAGGGGACTAACGAGAGGAAAAATTCAAACAATAGGTGCCACAGCTAGCACACAGCTCCTGCCACACAGACTATGGGGCAGCAGCGTTAACCGCCTCAGACATGTGAAGGGTAAGTGAAGCGGAAAGAACTTGAAGTTTCCTTCTTAAGAATTGTGGACCAGAATTTTCACCATTTACCCAGGCCTCCCAAAGAGGTCAAAGTGACACAGTTAGGTCTGGGGGGAAATTTCAAAAAATTAAATTATCTAATGTGAGTGGAAGGAAGAAGGGGAAAATATAGATGTTGTATAGACTTGAACTTTTTTTTTTAAGGCCAAGAATTGATAGGACATAAAGATGATCTCAGTGAGAAAAGGACATTGTATTTGAAAATAGGTTGTGTGTGTGTGTGTGTGTGTGTGTGTATGTGTGTGTGTGAGTGAGAGAGAGAGAGATTGTGTGTGTGTGTGTGTGTGAGAGAGAGAGAGAGAGAGAGAGAGAGAGAGAGAGAGAGAGAAAAGAATTTATGTGTCAACTAACACTTTTTAAAAATAAAGCATTGTGAAAATAAATTACCAGAGTTGGAATTCAGTGCTGAGAACTTCCTTCAAGCATTTGTCTCTTTCTCTGTGTGAATGAATTCTTGTTCTTGTGATCTGGTTGGAGACAAAAGGAGGAATTTTTGTGGCTCCTGTTTGTATCTCTGTTGTCAATGGCATCTCCATTATCACTTCTTTGTAATGAGGCTCTGCCCTTGTTAAAATGAGCAGCCCCTTCCTGGTCAAGTTGGGCAGATACTCTAATTACTTACTTTTGGTGTCGGCACTAGCAGGCCAACCTTTAGAGATGCTAACAACTACCCACAGCTCATCAATAACATTCTCCATTGTAGACTTCAGGGAGAAAATCTTTCCTTTTTTCTTCTTCCTGTTTTTCATATAAATGGGAAATGTTTGTGCCATTTAAATGGCATTCTTCAACTCTTCTGTGCTTCATTCTTCAGGAGGCTCACAGCATTACCATTCATGAGTATCATTTCCACGTTGTAAATTATTGTAGTTGTAAGATTTTACTAGGCTTTTTCACCATAGAGTCTGCCTGAAAGCATGGTGCAATGCAGATATCTTTTGCAAGGCACCTTTAAATAAGAAATATAGGCCAGGAATTTCCCCCCTGTAGTTTAATATGTTCATTAGGATGACAGACACTTGCAGGAAACAAAGCACCTGGCTGTAAAGCTAGAAAGCCTAGCCTCTAAACTCTACTTTGAGCAAAGTATTGAGGGCTGGACATACAGATATAGCTACAGTGTGGCCTCTGGGATACTTCTGCACAGCTTTCATTCTGAATAAAAGAGTGTGTTCTTAGGCACCAGTCTTGACAGTCCTGAATTGTGGAGGGATATACCAAATCTCAAGGTCCTTGGGCTCAGCAGCTTGAGTTGGCTCAAAACATTAGAGTCTAAGGCACAGTGAACAGAAGTACTCTGTTGACCAGACCAATTTTTTATAATTTGTATCAGGCTAGTCAATCCAAAAGCTTCATACTGTCTGCCAGTTGTGAGGGACAATGTTGCACACCCCTCTTCCCTGCTGTGTCTGGACTTGAGGCTGAGCCCACCTGGTAGCTCAGTAGGCTACGCCTCAGCCTTAGGTTTGTGATTCAAGCCCTGAAGTCATTGATGTTCACTATGCTGAAAAAACGGAAAATATTAATGACTGCAAACAATGTAACAAGTCAAAAGATGGTCCTAAGGCCAGTTTATACCATCAGCAGAATAAAGTGATAATGCTTTATCTGCAGGTGGGAGGATGCATCTTTGAATATACCCAATAAAAGTCTCTCTTCATATAGCAAAATAACATGTAAGAAAGAAGGCTAGGCTGAACTTTCCTCCCTGACTAGTTTTGTATGTTAGGTGGTTTGTTTTTCTTTCAGATGGGGAAATCATTTACACTTTTAATCTCCTAGTTGCAGCTTGAAGTAATATAATTCAGAAAGAGCTTTTCTATTTGATTCTGCAGATTGTATAGACTGCCCCTTATTGCCTCCACATATGGGAATGAAGCGACAAGAGAAACTCTGTTATTGGGGAAAGACACACCTTTCTTATATAAAATAAAGGATAAGAACAGCCCTCCTGGATCAGGTCAAAAGTTGATCTAGTCCAGCATCCTGTTTCACTAGTGGCCCACAAGATGCCTCTGGGAAGCACACAAGCAAGAGTTGAAGGCATGCCCTCTTTCCTGCTGTTGCTCTCCTGCAAATGGTATTTAGGCATGCCCTCTCTCCTGCTGTTGCTCTCCTCCAAATGGTCTTACCTCTGAGGCTAGAGGTGGCTCACAGCCACCAGACTAGTAGCCATTGACAGACCAGTCCCCCATGAATTTGCCTGAGCCCCTTTTAAAGCCATCCAAGCTAGTGACCATCACCACATCCCATGGCCAAGAATTCCATAGATTATTTATGCACTGTGTGAAAAAGTACTTCCTTTTGTCGGTCCTAAATTTCCTGGCCTTCAGTTTCATGGGATGACCCCTGGTTCTAGTGTTGTGAGAGAGGGGGAAAAATTTCCCTCTGTCCGCTCTCTCCTGTCCATACATAATTTTCCTCTTAAGGAAGGTTCTCTAGGCCCCTGATCATCTTGGTTGCTCTCTTCTGCAACTTTTCCAGTCCTATAATGTCCTTCTTACGATATGGTGACCAAAACTGTATACAATACTCCAAATGTGGCCACACTATAGTTTTGTATATGGGCATTATAATATTAGCATTTTTATTTTCAACTCCCTTCCTAATGATCCTTTGCATGGAATTGGCCTTTTTCACAGCTGCCACACATTGAGTTGACACAAGCTGTCCACTATGACCACAAGATCTCTCTCCTTGTCAGTAACTGACAGCTCAGACCCCATCAGTGTATATGTAAAGTTGGGTGTTTTTTTGCCCCAATATGCATCACTTTACACTTACTTACACTGAACCGCATTTGCCATCTTGTTGCCCACTCCCCAGTTAGGAGAGATCCCTTTTGGAGCTCCTCACCATCTGCTTGGGATTTCACTACCCTAAATAGTTAAGTGTCATCTGAAAATTTGGCCACTTCACGGGTTATCCCAACTTCTAGATCATTTATGAACAAGTTAAAGAGCACTGGTCCCAGGACAGATCCCTGGAGGACCCAGTTTCTTATCTCCATTGTGAAAACTGTCCATTTATTCCAACCCTCTGTTCCTGTCCTTCAACCAGTTACGAATCCACACATGAACCTGTCCCCTTTCCCCATGACTGCTAAGTTTTCTAAAGAGCCTTTGGTGGGAAACTTTGTCAAAAGCTTTTTGGAAGTCCAGGTATACTATGTCAGCTGGATCACCTTTATCCACATTAACTAAACTAGTTGCTAAATCCCAAGCTGGTGTGGATTATAACTAACTATCAGGCTTGTAGTGTCAAAAATATTTCAGCCATTCATATCCTAAAACTTTTAGGGCAGGTCCACCCTGGCTCCATGCCTGCAATCAGAATCTTCCCTGATTACAGTACTTCCTCGCCACACCTTTTAAGGTGCCTTGTGGGATTCTGGACCGCTTTATCACTACACAAGCCTATAGTCTTGAGCCTGTGCATTGAGCCAGCCTGACCTAAAGAGACTCCATTCCTTTTCCTCCAAGTCCAATGACCCTGTGGAGCAGGCTGGAGGAAACCCCTTCTCCAAACAATGCTTCAGGGTGGCTGCCAATTTCCCAAATCCTCTGCCTGTGCCATCCCTCCAGTTATTACTATTGCATAAGAACAGCCCTGCTGGAGCAGGCCCAAGGCCCTCCAGTCTAGCATCCTGTTCCACACAGTGGCCCACCAGATGCCTCTGAGAATCTCACAGCAAGAGGTGAGGGCATTCCCTCTCTCTTGCTGTTGCTCCCCTGCAACTAGTATTCAGAGGCCTCTTGCTTCTGTGAACCATTGCTACTGTAAACCCACATTGATTCTAGTCTAACATTGCTGTCCATGGCTGTGCAGGGTAAGCAAAAAAACAAAAAACAAACAAACATAAATCTCTGGGCCAATTTGGGCGTAAGTGAAGAAGAAGAAGAAGAAGAAGAAGAAGAAGAAGAAGAAGAAGAAGAAGAAGAAGAAGAAGAAGAAGAAGAAGAAGACGTTGGGGCTTCAAACTCCACAGTGTCTCCATCATATTACAGGAGCCAAGAAGCCACAAGAGCCTTACCTGCTCCCCTGCACCAGCTGCAAATCTGCCCACACACCCAATTGAGTAGGCTTGGAGTGTTATTGTGATGAGTTCTGACATCGTAGCAATTTTACCCAGTAGATTTGGGACCCAATAGATTGTGGAACTGTGTCTTAGACAGACTACATTAAAGGTAAAAAGTAAAGTGTACCGTCAAGTCAGTGTCGACTCCAGGCGACCACAGAGCCCTGTGGTTATCTTTGGTAGGAGGGATTTACCATTGCCAACTCGCGCACAGTATGAGATGATGCCTTTCAGCAACTACCTATATCGCTGCTGCCTGATATAGCTGTTTCCCATATTCTGGGAAACATACCAGCGGGGATTCAAACCAGCAACCTCTGGCTTGCTAGTCAAGTCATTTCCCAGTGCAACATTAGGTAGCTCTTGATTTTACTGCACTACATTACCATTTACCATTTAAAAAATCAGAACAAAATGCTGTAAGGGCTGGTCCATACTTTTAGATGCTAAATTATAAATGTCTGTTCACAACTAGACTTCATTGAAACTAAATCACTCCTAGTAGAAACAATCATGAGCACCTTTTGTTGAAAGCATCTCAGTGAAGAAACTTGCATCCAAGTAAACATGGTTAGGATTGTCTGTAAAGGAGACTTTTTTAAAAAGCAAAGTCTCAAGCTAATAGATGTCAGCAACAGATTAAAAAGTCTTCTTTAGCAAGGAAAACAGATTAATCCCCCCCCCCACCTCTTTTTGGATCATCAAATTAATTTCTCACTGATTTGACAATTAACTTGGGGTTACTTGGTTGATGCTTGTCAATATGCTGAAATTTTAAGAACAAAAAACCTTTAACAAGAATTGATAGGAAATCATTGATTTATAGAAGAAGCCTCAGTTAACTGAAGATTAATTAAACACTCTTAAAAGGATGAGCAGAAGCTGAGAGATGAGAAAAGACTGAATTTTGCCTGGAGCAGAATTGCTTTTGAATCTAGATATCTGGATTGTGACTGATAATAGAACCCCAGGTATCTACATTAAGTGCAAGGAACCGTTTTGGGAAATGCTGACATCATTCACATAATCATGTAAAGTGGGGGAGCTTGGGAGGGGGCCCCATCAGCAGTATGTTTGAGAAGTAAGGTTGAAGTTACCAACACTTTTTTTTTTAACATGTCTGTTGCCTGCTTTTGTCAATTTGTTCAACTGGTCTTAGACACATTTTAGTCAGTCAAATTTTAATCTTGTAGTTAATCTTAAATTTTCCCGAAGTTCCAAGATTTCCAAGTGGCTTTAGAAATGGGTTGGTGGTGGTGGTTCATCTTAAATTCAGAGTCCACTTCCTTTTGAGTAAATACAAGTATAACCTGGATTTAAAATGTGTTTTTAAGGGGGTCATCTATATATGGCACCATCTAGGTACATGGCACTTTACAACAGATGAGAGGATTGGTTCCTGCCCCTAAGTGCTCTCAGTATTAAAAAAGACACAAGGAGACGTGATTATTTCATGTAGCTGTACTTAGAATTAGCTGCAGCAGGATATAGGGACCAGAGGGTTGTGCCAAAAAGTCACAATATTTATTATATGATTACACTGAGGTAGATTTCTATAATCTGCTTTATTAAACAAATGCAAATATGCAGGCCAGCTGTACTCAACACACTATATAACATATTTACAAAGCAATTGAAGGGGAGATTTATTTGTTTGTTTATTTATATTTAACAAATTTCTATACCACCCAAAAAACTTGCATCTCTTGGCAGTTTACAATTAAAACCATTTAGACATTAAAATCATTAAAATAATTTAAAACCCAGCATTAAAAGTATTAAAAACTATACATCTAATCAAAAGCCTGGGTGAACAAATATGTCTTCAGTGCCTTTTTAAAAGTTGCTAGAGAAGGGAAGGCTCTTTTTTCAACAGGGAGCACATTCAAAAGCCCAGGGGCAGCAACAGAGAAGGCCCATCTCCGAGTAGTTACCAGAGGAGCTGGTGGCAACTGTAGACGAGCCTCTCCAGATGATCTCAATGGGCGGCGATGGGGTTCATGGCGAAGAAGACGTTCTCTTAAATACCCAGGGCCTAAGGTGTTTAGGGCTTTATAGGCCTGAAATGCCCCAAATGGAGAAGAATGTGCACCTCTTATAAATTTCAGTTGTCTTTACCCCTTGTTATGAAGCTGGTGCAATTAAATAGATATGAAAGGTCTTGAAGAGCAATCCAGGAACACTTAGGCATGGACACTGTTACATCTCTGTTGTATTACACTTGGAGTGGTGAAGCATCCAGTACTGATTGGCTACACTGATGTGGTGGCATGGAATGGTGCGTTACTCAGGGAAACAGACTGTGTACAGTCCACCTTCTGTGAGGGGAGGAAAAGGTATAAGTTTGACTAGGCTTAAAGATTCACACAGCAGGAGCCTGAGGACTGGGAAGAGGTCCCATAGGAAAACTAAGGATTATTGTTGTTGACTCAGAGCTGGACCTCTCTTGGTAGTCTGAGCTAGGGGCGTGCACAAACAGTTCAAAGTGAACCTGTCTGCCGGTTTGAGTAGTTCGATGAACCAGACTGGCCTTCTGGAAAGGGACCTGGTTCGCAATCGAACTAAACCAAACCCAGTTTGAAGTAAACTAGTGTGACGGTTTGAGGCAGGCTTGATTGAGGGAGGCAAGAGGGGTGAGGGCGAGAGGGATGAAGCGGTGCGGTGAGAGGCATCTTTAAATGAAATCCTTAGCAGTGGTGGTCCAGTGGTACTGAAACTGCTTAGAGCAGCGGCACTCCCTGTAGAGTGCACAACATGTGGCAGCAGCACAACTCTGGGACTCACCTGACCTACACGCGAACACAGGCAGCCTGCATGCATACACAGAGCCAGGTGGCAAGAGTGTCTGGCTGAGGGAGAATTCCTCGATGTACTGTGCTCCTGGCGTAGTGCATTGAGGGATGCTGGAGGACTTTCTCCGGCTCCCTGCTCTGCTGCATGCTGCAGTGCAGCTCATGTACAGTGTGAGGGGCAGATCCTTGGAGATAAATTTGATTGTGTGTGGGGAGGCAGGTAGGAGCCTGCCTTCCTGAAAGCTCTCTCCCCACGTTGTTGTTACTGGTTGTGTGAATGACCTTAATGTATTCTGTGTGCTCAGTGGCCACGATTAGGATTTGATACAAAACAAATGCTTATTTTCTGAATAACATTTGCAATTTTTAAAATTCTCTGTAGACTTTGGAAGATTCATATTTGGCCCCTTTGAGAACTTTTGGCCATTAACTTATTTTCTCTGCTTTGGTCACATTGATTGGTAAAACAATGTGCTAACTTTGCTTGCAAAATCATAGCAACCCTTTGTTTCCGACACCAAGCAAGTTGAATTAGCTATACATGGCAGCTAGCTATTAACTTTACTATGAATGCTATTAATTAGGAACATTCTGTCTAGCCCAAGTTATACTCGTCCCATTATCTAACTTCTGAGAAACTGATCCCTTGTAAAACTTGAGGGATAACTTTAACTTACTCTGAAACGACAAAAATCTCTCTCTCTTTTAAGTTAGTAACTTTACTGACTTCTTTATTTTCATAATAGGGCATCTAATTCATGGTGTTGTTAAAAAGGAGATAAATGGTTGACTTTCTAACTATGGAAGACATCTACAAACTACTTAAAGGAATGCAGCAGCACAGGTCACATGGAATGTTAACAGAAATCTATGCAACAGAGTCCCACAAGGGCTTTGAAATTTCTCTCCCATAGAAATCACTTTTGTTTTTTGTTTGGAACCTCTCACATTAAAGTAAAAAAATCCGTTTCAGTTTTGAATCCTAATAGAAGAAGTGCAAGGAGACAAATATTTCACTTGATACTAAAAAATGCTAGTTAGTAATGAAGTAGGGTAGAAGAGGGCTGGTTGGAATCGCTCTCTCCCTGCTAAATATAAGAGAACCATCATTTTAAAAGATACCTTTTTACCAGGTTAGAGGTATTACATTAGAAGTGTTATTGACTTCCTTCTAGATTTAACAAAACCCGGAGGAGGAATGTGAAATGAAAAAAAGAGAGAGAATAAAAGACTTTTAGTACAGAACTGCTATGCTGTACTATTTCCCCAGAACTGTCTCTCTCCAAATTTGAAATTTTCTGCCACCTAGTTAAATATATTTGTTTAAAAAGCTAAGTCATCCTTTAAAGTACAAAATGTCACTCAGATCAAACTACTATAATTTTCTAAAGGCTTTATAAAATTCCAGGCATGCTTTTGGTCTAACAGGAATAAATCTTTTGCAACTATTATCATTTGTGTCAGTCACAGAAGGAAATTGACAAATCAGTAAAGTTCAAGTCAAGCCGCATGCAGCTAAGGACATAATTTAGACTTAAGTCTGGCATTTTTCCTCCTGTTTGGAATGTGAAATATGGATTGACCATGAATACCCACTAATGGATGCTTTTGAAGGCAATATATTTTAAGGTCATAGAGGAAAATAACAAATACACAATCTTTATTTGTGTGAAAAATAATTCTTTCCTCAAACTACTAGAAAAACAAAACAAAAAAATGGGCCACAAGTGTCTTGAGTTTGTACTATAATAACAACAACACAAAGACTCATGCAGCTGAATTCATCTGTTTAAATTGATGCTTTGCCACACCATTTGAAAACAGAAAAAACACTCTGCGTCTTAGTTTTATTTCAGACTACATAAAAACTGAGCATTAAAACGA
Organism: Hemicordylus capensis; assembly: GCF_027244095.1. Lineage (NCBI taxonomy): Eukaryota > Metazoa > Chordata > Lepidosauria > Squamata > Cordylidae > Hemicordylus > Hemicordylus capensis. The sequence continues at coordinate 99,373,499 of NC_069657.1, forward strand.
GGTTCAGCAATCCTGTGATTTTATTATTTCCATTCTCTTCAAAAGTGATAGGGGGATAATATACTATTGGTATATTGTGCTGTGAGTGTAGATGATGCTTGCTCCAGATGGACAACTGTGGATGCTGCTCATCGTGACTCTCTATTTCAGGGTTTCTTAACCTTGTGCCCCCAGATGTTGTTTGACTACAACTCCCAGAATCCCCAGCCACAAAAGCCATGTCAGGGGATTCTGGGAGTTGTAGTCCAACAACATCTGGGGCCCAAGCTTAAGAAACCCCGATCTATATCATATCTTTATTGTGTAAGACTGTGCATTGAGAATCTTCTGGTGGTTCCAGCATCTATTAGGTTGATAGCCCTTGCTGAATTAGTTTGATTTTCGGCCCCTGCACTTTAGAATTAATGCCCCAACAGACCCAGGAGCTAACTCCTTCTGTTTAATAATTCATGCCTGCTTCATTTTTTTAACTTATCCCTTTACTTGTTTTATTGCATATTTTATTTTATGAATTTATTTCAAATTCAACTGAACTTTGGGAATTCTGACTGAAAAGCAGCTTACACATCTTCTCAATGTAAAAAAAAAGAAAGAAAAGGGAGGGGATCTTAACAGCCCCGGATAATATTTATCATCTCCTGTTCTTTGATGCTGTCTTTATTCTATAGAATGAACTTATCTGGAATCCTTATTGTTTAAATTGGCTTTAGCTGCAGGGGCATAAACAGTAGGTTGCATCATGATAGTTAAAACTGCCTCCTATACTTGGCAAGCGGAGAGAGCCATTCTGCTCTGCCAATGCAACAATTCATACAACTGAGATGTAAGAGTCTTTGTCTACAAAATGCTGGCCATGTGGCATCTGACCGGATAGCAGGCTCTCCACACCACTTTCATTCTTTGGTATTTGTTTCAGAAAGGAAATAATGACAGACAGCGGAGTTCTCCTTGTGGACAGTGCAAATGATCCTTAGCAGAGCCCCTGTTGCTCAGTTTTTCTGATAGCTACCAGACAGCTTTTGAACGGTTCCTTGCTTAATTTAAGGGGGCATCTTTTGATGCTTAAAGTATAAAAAGAGGGAGAAAGGCCCAATCACTTTATACATTTGGGTAAAAGCACTGAAAGTCACTGTCCTACCAAAATCTTTCGTATCTACATGCAATGGCTGAAGCTCAGGGAGATGGCTGCAACTTGCAGATATGCTAAAGCATCAAGAAAATGCTGCTTCCTGGCAGAAGGATGAGCTAGAAGACTTCCAGGCTTAGCCATATCCTTGAACTTCAATGACTCGATTGTGCTGCAGATATCCTCGAAAACACCTTTCATTTACTGTGGGACACAGTGTGAAAGAAAACTCAGCATGTACAGTCCCAAATGGACCATTCAGCAGTCAACCAGGATAATAAGCGACTTCTTCAATTGCTTGTACAAGGCTGGGAGTGTCATTATCTAAGGCTAAAGGTGAATTGTAAGTCAGAAACTGGATTTTTTTTAATTAATTAAAAAAAGAACATAGCAAGGACATGTAAAATTAGGTGTTCCTATTAAAAGATGACTCATCTCAAATTTATTCAGTATATTGTAGAGCCAGCGTGGTGTAGTGGTTAGAGTGCTGGACTAGGACCAGGGAGACCTGAGTTCAAATCCCCATTCAGCCATGATACTTGCTGGGTGACTCTGGACCAGTCACTTCTCTCTCAGCCTAGCCTACTTCACAGGGTTGTTGTGAAAGAGAAACTTAAATATGTAGTACACCGCTCTGGGCTCCTTGGAGGAAGAGCGGGATGTAAAATGTAAAATAATAATAATAATAAACTATTTGTTCAACAATGATCCCTGATAGGCTGGCTAATGTAGTCTAATACTGTATTCTAATACTGTACTGGCTAATGTATTCTAATGTATTCTAATACTGACATTGCTGCAGAATTGGCGTCTGCTTACTTCTGAAATCTCAGCTTCACATACACAACATCAAGAACTGAAAAGCTATGCTATACAAACTAAGGCTGCCTAAAGGCTGTAATCCTATGCACACTTACTTGAAATTCATCTGCATTAAGTACAGGGTGGCTGACTTCCTGACTAATGAAGTGTGCATATAAGGAGACTCTATGGGGATGTGCCCGGCAGGTAGGGATGTGCATGAACCTGTTTGGCAGTCTATACACAGGCTGCCGAACCTGTTCAGAACCCCTGTGTTCAAACCGATGTGGGGGCAGGGGTCTCTTTAAGGTGTGGGGAGGCTGTTTTTACCTCCTCCGCAGTGCTCCCCCCTCCAGTGCTGCATTAAAAACTGCTGGTGTGGGGTGGCTGTCTCAGTCAGCGTAATACCGGAAGTATTATGGTATGTATGTGGTGTGCGTATGCGTGCACGCCACTTCTGATATTACACTGACCGGGGCGGCAAGAGGGAATACAGCTGCCCCGCACCAGCGATTTTTAACGCCAGGCCGGAGGGGGAAGCCTGACGGGGAGGTAAGAACACCATCCTGGTGCCTTAAAGAGACCGCCTCCCAGGTGTGCACGGAACCTGTGCACACCCCTTGTGCCAGCCACCCATGCACCTGGGGGCATTGTGGACAGATTCCCAGTGTGTCCCCAAAGGGCATCCATATATATATATACACACACACACACATATACACATACATATACACATACATATACACATACACATACACATACACATACACACACACGGTTTGCCAGGATGTCAGCCAGTGGGCAGTAGTTACCCAGGACAGGGCTTTCACACCAATGTAGCACTGAGAATGCAGAACTCTTTTCTCAGGGGCTGCTCCCAATGCTGCTGGCTTTCAGGCACCAGGTGAAGGCCAATTTATTTTGGAGGATAGTTAAGTTCTTTTGGGGACAGTTTGATCAATGTTCCACCAGATGTTGTGATGGTCCCCAAGCTGGACAGTTTTTAAAAAAAAGGATTAGACAAATTCATGGAGGATAGGCCTATCAATGGCTGCTAGCCTTGGTAGCTGTATACTTTCATAAGGGGGGCATGCCCCCAAACACCAGGTGCTAGGGAATACAAACAGGAGTGAGCAGTTGCCCTCTTTTCCCACTTGTGGGCTTCTTAGCTGGCCACTGCATAAAGCAGGATGCTGGACTAGATGGGCCTTTGGCCTGATCCAGCAGGACTTTCTTTATGTCCTGCTGATCTGCACTGTGGATTCTTAATCAAACAGTGGGATAAGACAAGTGTTGGTCGGTCGTTACCTTCAAGCCCTGAATGGCTTGGGACCAGAGTACTTAAAGGTCTGTCCCATGTGATCCCATGTGATCCTGCCGAAGCTTTCAGACTAACTGGGGAGGTTCTCCTGCATGCCCCACTTTTCTCTGCTGTGACAACGCCCTTGGCTGGAATGCAAGAGAGGACTGTGTCTGTTACAGCATCCATCCAGGTTGTGGAATTTCCAGGCCCAGTATATCTGTCTAGCATCCTCATTGTCCTTCCTTGTCGTCTTTCCACCACCTTCTTTTTATTTAGGCAGGTGTTTAATTTGTTTTCTGTTTCTTTTGACTGTGTTCTTGATTTGCTGTCTCTGCATTCTCTAATTGTGATTTGTATTTTTTAAAAGTTGCATTTGGCCATTTTTAGTTTTTGTTAAGTTTTGTTAACCACTTTGGACCAATGTAAGCAGAAAGATATGAATAATCAGATATAGATATAGATGTATATATTTTAAAAAGCAAAACAAACAAACAAAGAATGCTAGAAAGCAAGTACAAGTGAGATTGCGTTGGTCAAGAACTCTTTGATTTTGATTCCTTCCTACCATGTGGTCTTGGCCTCCTTGCTTCAGAGCACGGACCTTCTTCCTCTTGTACAAACATTAGAGCAGGGTAAGCAACCTTTGACAATCTATCCGTTGTTGAACTACAATTCCCAGCATCATCCCTAGGCACAAAGTATTGCCAAAGATAGCCTACCCGTGCAACAGAGCTTCTTTTCTTCCTGGTCTCTCTGCAGTCCCACAGTTAGGTTCTCTGCTTGAACACTGTGAAAATTCTAGAACTATATCCAAGCTGCTGACAATGTCTCAGTCTTAATAATTATCTGCAAAATGTTGTCTGTCTTTGGTTTAAAAATTTCACCTGTAAATATTTTAATATGGTTGTATACTATTTAGGATGCTATTTTTTATAGCAAACCTGTGTATTTATTTTATTTATTCACTGCATTTATAATTGAATGGCTTGGTGTTAATTAGATTCTGAAATGCATACACTATCCAGTTGTTTAGTGTGGAATAATAGAGTCTAGAGAAGGAATAGTGTCCGTCTGCGGCTGCACAGAAGAAAAGGAGTCTTGTGCCACCTAATTTATTGTGGCATGAGTTTCGTAAGCAAGAGCTTACTTTACCAGATGCATCAGTAATAATAGAGTGATTAACAGAGTGTTTAGGTTAACAAAGAAACTGCTTTAATTGCTTTTATGGTTTTGTCAGTTTACAGTACTGGGACCCAAGCTTTCTTCTAAAGGAATTCAGTCTAGTGAACAGAAGCAATATATTTTCTAGTTAATAATATAGCAAACCTCCCCCTGCCCCCCCCCCCGATACTTCACATGAGTACATATGTCTGGCAGATAAAGGGTTGGGACCTAGACTTAGGTTTAGCAGAGAATCCATGTGCACTCTTCACTGTGTCTCACTTCTCAGATGGTAAAACAGGAATGATAGTGATTGATGAGGAGATTGCTTTGAACATAAATGTGATATGAATGTCCAAGAATGTTACCCTTGATTTTTAGTTGCTTAAAAATGTTTTTTTTTTTTAAATTATAAATTATAAATTAGAGCTACTTTTGATAACCTATCACTCCTGGACAGCTGGATTAAAGGTTATTGCTCTCCATAAAAAGATATTGCAGCTTTTGTTATTAATAGCAACACTGAGTAGACTCCAATATTTTTGGATGGATGAAAGGAGCATCTGTGCAATGAAGGGAAGCTATTATCACGGAAGGAGTGCTTCTGTTAGTGGAAGCTCATTCAGTTCATGGAGCAAAAATATTCAGTGCACCCCATTCAATTTAACAACTTTCTACTCTTTATTTTTCTTTTTAAAGGAAAGTGAAGTCTGTTCTCAGCAGGGGATCTTATAGAAGAACATTTTCAGTGGGCAGGTTCGCACAAGCCACTGCAAGTCAGTAAGCTGGTAAAATGTCAGTAAAAAGCCAGGAGGAGAAAGTGTGCACTACTGGTTGTGTGTGATGTCTGAACTCACCTAATTCCAGTTCTTCTGTCACGTTACCAAGATTCTCCCGACTTTGTCTGCCCAACTTCACCTGGGTGGACAAGGTAGGTTGCACCAATATGGAGTTAGTCTGGATGCAACCCAGCATGTTTCTTGATGCCTGGGATTCCCACCCCCCCCTTAGTAACTTAGCATTTCTTTCTAGTCTTTGGAAAATGACACCCTTCAGTGAGTGGAGTGGTGGTGGTAATATTGCACCCTTTAGCTAGTGGGGTGTTTGTGTGCAGAGCTATATTTGAAAGACAATTTGAAACAGAACAGAGGCAGAGGGAGATCTGGGTTTGGAGCTGGAATTAACTGGACTGGAAGCCATGTGAAGGAAGCACATGGTTGCTTTTGGGAAGCTGATGTTGAACCAGCTGTTTTGCTGATCACTGTAGGAATATGTTTCCTTCTTTTGTTCTTTGCCTGTAAATCTGTAAGTAAAGCAGAAATTACAAAACCTCTTCAGTCTCCAGTGTTCTTTAATCCAAAGGAAATAAAACCTCTCAGTGCTGCTTCTGGTCTACTCATTGCTGAGGAAAGTGAAGAGTATTTTAAAGTACTTTGTAAACTTTATCATTGACCTATACTAACACCCACATTTTTACAGGGAGTTTCAGGCCGGCCAAACTATATGTTACTTTGAACCTATTTTTAACGGATGGGTTTAAAGCGTAAAGTGGACCTCCTTTTAAGCCCACAAATAGCCATGGGGAACAATGTAGTGGTTAGAGTGCTGGACTAGGACCGGGAAGACCCGAGTTCAGATCCCCATTCAGCCATGAAACTAGCTGGGTGACTCTGGGCCAGTCACTTCTCTCTTAGCCTAACCTACTTCACAGGGTTGTTGTGAAAGAAAAACTCAAGTATGTAGTACACCACTCTGGGCTCCTTGGAGGAAGAGCGGGATATAAATGTAATAATAATAATAATAATAATAATAATAATAATAATAATAATAATTATTATTATTATTATTATTTCATAATAAGAAATAAAGTATTCACAGAAGTTGAGCTGGAAGAACTGCAAACAGCAACACAGGCTCAAGATATAGAAGAAGAATTACCACCAATTGAAGAAGTTGCTCAGGCACAGGTGGAGGAGGTGTTGGAAATCGAGGATGCCACTGTTGCTGAACTCTTTCAAAATCAAAACCAGGCAACCTCCCCTTTGCCTTCACCTCAAAAACCCAAATGCCGTTTAACAGAAAAGCAACAAGAACTAAAGCAAAAAATAACTGAGCACATGAACCAAACAACCACCACCAAGGTTTGACTTCCAGCTCTAAAAACCGTTGCCAAAGAACAACTTGCTCAGGCATTAAAAGATGTCAGTGCTGCATTTGCAGAAATAACAACCAATAATTTGCAAGAAACAAACCAACTAATGTATAGTGCAGCAACAATAACAACACAAGAGCTTGGATATAAGATCAGTGGACCTGTAAAAAAAGAAAGCAGTACATCACCTAAATGGAAGATTAGATTCGAAAATAAAATCTCCGGGCTTTGATCAGATGCTAGTAAATTGAAAGATATGGAAGACAAGAACCTGAAGAATGAAAACACCAAACAGTATCTGATCCAAAAATACCATCTAGATTCAAGGAAAATTAGAGAAGTCCTGGAAATAATAAAGCAGCAATTAACAGCAGTGCCAAAGAAGATTTGCAGATATGAAGCCAGAATTACACAACACAGGCAGAATCTCCAATTCCAGTCGAATCAGAGACGTTTCTACCAAAGCATAGAAGGAGAAACTGCGAGAAACCTAGAAACACCAAATAAAGAAGAAACAGTGCAATTCTGGGGGAAATTATGGGACAATCCAATAGATTATAATAAAAAAGCAGGCTGGATGAAAGAGGTCAAAAAATGTAACCAACAAATGCAAGATCTAATAATAGCACCAGAATTAATAAGTGAAAGAGCAAAGGAAATTAAAAATTGGACTGCGCCAGGTGACGATGAACTGCATGGCTTTTGGCTTAAACACCTAACAAGCCTTCATAAACAACTATCAAAACAGTTCAATCACATTTTGCAAGGAGGTGATATTGAACAATGGCTAACAACTGGGAAAACTCATCTCATCATGAAAGACCCAGCTAAAGGTGCAGTTCCAAGTAATTATAGACCGATAACCTGCCTGCCAACCATGTTCAAATTATTAACTTGAATAATAGCAGATGAAGTGATGCAACACTTATTAACTAACAAACAGCTCCCAGTTGAACAGAAAGGAAATTGCCTGAACACCAGAGGCACAAAAGACCAGCTGCTGACTGACAAAATGATCTTAGAAAATTGCAAGAGAAGAAAAACAAATCTAAGTGTTTCATGGATTGACTACAAGAAAGCCTTCGATTCATTGCCTCACACATGGATACTAAAATGTTTAGAAACAACTGGTGTCAGCAAAAACATTCATATATTTATTTAAAAAAGCAATGAGCATGTGGAGTACACAGTTAACAATCAATGGCGAGACACTTGGACAGGTTAGCATTAGAAGAGGCATTTTCCAAGGGGACTCACTATCCCCTCGGTTGTTTGTAATCGCCATGACCCCACTTTCACAAATACTAAACAAAACAGGCCTCGGATACCAAACATCTAAAACATCAAGTCAAATCAACCATCTGCTGTACATGGACGATCTGAAGTTGTATGGAAAGTCCCAGTCAGAAATTGAATCACTGCTAAACACTGTCCGTATATTCAGTAGCGATATAGCAATGGAGTTTGGACTAGACAAGTGTGCTGCATTAATACTGAAAAGAGGAAAAATAAGAAAAACAGAAGGAATAGAACTGCCCAATGGAGGCAAGATCAAGAACCTGGAAGAGAAAGAACATTACAAATACTTGGGCATTCTCCAGGCTGATAACAGCACACACTGAAGTTAAAAGAAAAATGGGAAGTGAATACATCAGGAGAGTTAGAAAAATCCTCAGGTCCAAATTCAATGGTGGGAACACCATACAAACCATAAACACCTGGGCTATACCTGTTATCAGATACACTGCAGGAATAATAGACTGGACCCAGGCAGAGCTAGAGACGCTGGATCGTAAGACCAGGAAAATCATGACCATCAATCCTGCTCTGCACCCCTGCAGTGATGTAGATAGGCTATACCTCCCTTGCAGCTCAGGTGGAAGAGGAATGCTGCAAGTCCATCAAACAGTAGAGGAGGAGAAAAGAGGCCTTGAAGAATATATCAAGGGCAGTGAAGAAGATGCACTTCTAATGGTCAATAACGAGAAACTATTCAACACCAATGAAACAAATCAGGCCTACAAGAAAGAACAAGATCCGAGCAGAAAAATGGAGAAATAAGTCCCTGCATGGTCAATATTTGCACAATATAAGTGGAAAATCAGACATCACCAAGACCTGGCAATGGCTTAAGAATGGTTACCTGAAGAAAGAAACAGAGGGTTTAATACTGGCTGCACAAGAACAGGCACTAAGAACAAATGCAATAAGATCAAAAGTAGAAAAATCCACAACAAACAGCAAGTGCCGCCTTTGTAAAGAAGCAGATGAAACAGTGGATCACCTAATCAGCTGTTGTAAAAGGATCGCACAGACTGACTACAAACAAAGGCATGACAAGGCAGCAGGGATGATACACTGGAACATCTGCAAAAAATACAAGCTACCTGTAGCCAAAAATTGGTGGGACCATAAAATTGAAGAAGTTGTAGAAAATGAAGATGTAAAAATATTATGGGACTTCCGACTACAAACAGACAAACTTCTTCCACACAATACACCAGATATAACTGTAGTCGAGAAGAAAGAAAAACAAGTCAAAATAATCGACATAGCAATACCAGGGGATAGCAGAATAGAAGACAAAGAAATAGAAAAAATCACCAAATACAAAGATCTACAAATTGAAATTGAAAGGCTGTGGCAGAAAAAGACCAAAATAATAGTGGTAATTGGCGCCCTAGGTGCAGTTCCAAAAGACCTTGAAGAGCACCTCAACACCATAGGGGCCACAGAAATCACCATCAGCCAATTACAAAAAGCAGCTTTACTGGGAACAGCCTATATTCTGCGACGATATCTATAACAACAGCAACAACATTGACAATAAAATTCATCCATCCCAGGTCCTTGGGAAGGACTCGATGTCTGGATAAAACAAACCAGTCAATAACACCTGTCTGACTGTGTAAACAAGAAATAATAATGTAGCATGGGAGCATAGCATATGGTGATCATGGGGCTTTATCCATCCTCTGTTTTCATGCTCAGAATTATCCCCTAAACTGCCCTGCAGCTACATCCAGAAATAGCTGACCTGGGATCAAACAGTCATTTCAGGGAAGTGATTTTCAGCAAGAAAAGAGTGGAAGGAGAAGTGTTAACAGTCTTCACTGTGCATCATGCTCCTATGCCAAATCCATCCCCCTGTAAAAGACTAGCTGTGAAAAAGACTAGCTTCCTGTCCACTTCCTGAATTAGGCTAATCTATTGAAGATGGGTTTAAGGCAGGGCTGCACAACTCATAAAAACATAAGAACAGCCCTGCTGGATCAGGCCCACGGCCCATCTAGTCCAGCATCCTGTTTCACACAGTGGCCCACCAGATGCCGCTGAAAGCCACAGACAGGAGTTGAGGGCGTGCCCTCTCTCCTGCCATTACTCCCCTGCAACTGGTACTCAGAGGCACCCTGCCCTTGAAGCTGGAGGTGGCCCACAGCCCTCTGACTAGTAGCCATTGATAGACCTCTCCTCCATGAAGTCATCAAAACCCCTCTTAAAGCCATCCAGGTTGTTGGCTGTCACCACATCCTGTGGCAGAGAGTTCCACAAGTGGATCACGCGTTGTGTGAAAAAGTACTTCCGTTTGTTGGTCCTAGACCTCCTGGCAATCAATTTCATGGAGTGACCCCTGGAGTGACTCAAATGCCCTGGTGGGCCGGAACCATCCACCACTTGGCGTGCAGGGGCCGATGTCAATTTTTTAGCACATTAATACATTAAAATTAAAAATATTATTAGTTACTTGTAGATCTATTCCCCCCTGTCAATGAACCCATAATTTTAACCATGGATAGTGGCCTGTCCCTGCTCAATCAGTGGGGCCCCTAGAGTGCATGGCATGCCAGCCCCAAACAAATGCCAAGTCCTCTCCTCTCCCTAAATTGTTGTTCCTTCCAGCTGCAATGCTAGGCATGCTTACATGGGAGTAAACCTCACTGGGCACATGTCTGTGCATATTTGGAGCATATTTCTGAGAACGAATGCACAGGATGATGCTATAAGGTTTCCAGCTCCTGTGTTGCTGCTGGATACCTGGGAGCCAGTAAAAAAGTCCCTGTGGGCCAACCCCCCCCCCCCCCCCGCCGGGCCTTTTGTTGTGCAGGCCTGGTTTAAAGTAAGATTCATTGTGGCCCTAATTGCCCTACCTATTGTGGAAAAGCAGATGGAGGTGGGAGCAGGTCTTTCATGAATTCAAAATGACTAACATTTATGCAAGAATGTGTGCTGCATCTGCTAAGTGAACCTTCTTCTTCTAGGAAAGAAAACTACAAATAAAATAATGAATGTGAAAAAAGCCAGAGATCTTTACTAGAAATAGCAAGAAAGCTGATGACATAATGCTGTGGCTGTGCGTGAACTGGGAAGGCCCTAGTTCAAAGTTGAGGAGAATAAGGTGGACCTGCTTTATAGCAGAGTGCTCTGCTCTGTAAAGCAGTGCACTGTAGAATTACTTGAACTCTCAAGAATTATTGTAATTATTTAATATACATATTAATGTTCACTAACTTGCACTGGTCAGCATGATACATATTTGCAAGCCTTTGATATAGATGGGAGGAGGGAGGTAGAGATGCCCTGTTCCTGTGTATTAAAGTGAGTCTATTTCTGTGTCATTAGAAATGTTTGTTTCACTATCTCATCCACTCCCATCCACTCCCTACTTTGATTATTTACATTGAAAAAGAAAAGGATGAAACAAATCTACCAATTCCTTTTTCATACATGCTGAGTTGAGCTTCCCGACTTGCTGAAAGGCAAGATGTTCAAACCAGATCTATTAGTTTTCACATGCTAAGCTTCTGAATACTTACAAGGTTTTAAAGATTTGTTATGAACACCTCATATCTGGCTAACTAGAAATAAAATGCATGAAATGACTAGCAAGTCTTCTTTCCTGAAGTTGAAGGATTCAGAAAAATGGGTTGGAGAAGACTGGGAAGAGCAAATGGGGTAAGCTGCGTGACTGGGATCTTCATCTGAATGCAATTTTACTAGTGTTCATAAAATGTTTTAGAATATGCACAGTGATGTTGTTTAATAATCCATTGGTCTCAAGTCTTGCAAAGTCTTCAGGCAGCTCTGAAGACAAGTTGCATGGTGATCATTGATTTGCATTGCAGTCTCACTGTTTCCTCCTCCAAATGATTCATAATAAATGTCACTTTTTCGAATAGAAGATTAATTAGTATGTATGGTACTCTGTTGGTGTTAATGGAGACCCTACGGTGAACCGGCATTTGTTATGGTAGCAATTATGCACAATGCTATCTTGTTGGAATCAATGGAAATGTAATGCAGATAACAGACATTAATTGGACACATTATTGAAAGTAATTTAAATTACTTGCAGAAATGACTTTTAAAATGGAAATTAATGACTTCAGTTTAGATATAAGGAGGATTATTGAAATGTAATGGAAGTCAATACTAGCAGCTACAAGTAGTTGAAATCCAGTAATACTTATTGATATTAACGATCTTCAGGACACTCAAAGAGAGTTTGCAACTAACTACAGGACTAGATTCAAATGGGAGAGATGAAGGATGCAAAACCAAAATGCCAATGTAGTTGAAGACTAGAGATAAAAATAAATATTGTAGATGGATGGTAGCTGGATAAGCAACATGTCCCCCCCCCCCCAAGTATAAAAATGGCTTCATTTATTTCATTAGAAAAGGTATTTTATAGGGCTTATACTGCAATTTTAATCACATTTCATTAGATGTAAAGTTATTCACTTCAGTGGAACTATTCTTTCTTCAGTGTGTATAACCACCATAAATATTTCAGGAAAACTTGTTATACCCCAGCTTGGAAGTTGTAATTGGGGGGAATATATAAATGAACAACGGTGGGGAAAACCTTGGGAATCTACTTTCAAATTGACGGTGTGTACTAATTTTCATGAAACATCACTTAAAATAGTGTCACATTGGTAAATTACCCCAATAAGAACACACAGAATTAATACTCTCCCAAAAGTTGGAAAGGGTGCTGCCAAGTGGGCTGTATTATCACTTATGGTGGAAATGCTCAAGAATGCAAGACATTTGGACCATGGAATCTGCAAAATGTGGAAATATATTGCATCCTGCTATATCTAAGGATCCAAAATTGGTTCTGTTGCATTTTGTGAAACCAGATGCTTTTGCTTTGCAGTTAATTTTTAGCTGCCAAAGCTATATGGCTGAGTAAATGGAAGCGTTTCGTTTCACTTCCTTATAGAGACTGGGCAAATGACATTTGGAAAATTGATTATGGCCAAACTCACTAAGGAGAAATCCTGAGAAATCGGTTATTGTCTTGTTCCCCCCACCATGTAGAAACACTTGAAAGGGTGTGTGTGCGGAAATGAACATTATTAATATCTCATTGTACTAAATGTGGGTTAGTTATTGCGCTCTCTCTCTCTCTCTCTCTCTCTCTCTCTCTCTCTCTCTCTCGTTTTAATACCTGCATGTAGTTTTGTCCACCCTGCCCCGCTCCTCTCGCAATAATGTTTCTCTGTATACGGTAAGTAAAAATGCTTAGGGTTGCACTGGCTGACATCCGGTGAAACAACACTAACATCCAGAGTAATGCTGAGCCATTGCATAGGTGGGGGACTATGTTCCCTGTAAGAGGGATTCCCAGATGTTGCTGACTACAGCTCCCAGCATTCCTAGCTGCAATGGCCTTTGGGCTGGGGATTATGGGAGTTGTAGTCAACAACATATGGGAATCCCTCTTACAGGGAACACGGGTGGGGAAGGAGCTATTTTCATTGATCTCCCCTTCCCTCTGAAGCCCACTGTGCCTCCCACAAATATATCCTTGAGGATTGTGCAGCCAACAGGGGGAGTTCAAACAGTAAATAGTTTACATTGTCCAAATGTTAATGAAATACAAGCAGGGTAGAATCATGCTCCCCCCGCCCGGAGGAGTGTTTTGTAGTTTGTAGTTGAGTTAAATACAGCAAGAAAAATAAAACTCTAAAAATAAAACAAGCCATTCTAAGGCTTGAATAAAGAAAATGAGGATTTAATACTTATTGAGGAAACACATACTAAGATGTCTATAGTATGCACGCATTGCTGGTTTTTATGGCTCAGCAAATACTAAAATCAAAGGTATCCAAATATCAGCTTTGGATACAAATATCAGCTGATATTTGGATATCAGCTTTGAATTCAAAGATACCTTAAAAGACAAACGAGAGAGATATTTCTGAAATGTAGTACAGTAGACTCATTACATTGGAATGCATATATATCCCCATCACAGCCTAGATCTTTTTCTCTTTTCTTTCAAATTTGGTAAAAATATTCCTAGCATGGGACGGTTCTCTATTTGGAGACTTTATTGCAAAGGAGTCAACTTATCTGACTCCTGCATTAGTTTAAGTTTAAAAGTATTTGTTTGACTATTGTCTCCCAAATAATTATACAACAGCTACAAGATAATTATATGACAGATATATGGAGCTATATGAGCAGCAAGGACTGTATGTTTATTCAAGCAGGCATGATTCCACTCTTGGTTTGGTTATTTCTGGTTTCATCTAATATTTTAGACAGCAGATTTGAAGTAGCAATAAGCCTGATTGACTGAGAAATAATACAAGGAAGAATCATGCCATGAGCCATGCCACTGATTTAGCAAGTTTATAGAAAATATGGATGACTTCAACTAAATATTGGAGCTATATTGGAGATATATGTTGTTCTTGGTAATGCAAATCAGTACTTCACAGGACTGACTATTAACTCATTATAGAGTTAGGTCTATACTGATTCAGGCACAGTTAGCCACCTGTATGCTATCAGATGGGGATACACTTTTAGATTCTCCAGTCCTTTTACAAGGAATGATTAATGTGACAAAGCTTAGCAAAGATCCTAGTCTAGATTATTACACAGTTAAATGTTATGACTATCCACTAAAATATCACTGGAGCAATGTGCACCAGCAGATGGCACCTTCCCTACCGCCTGCCTACTGAGCCTACCCTGAGCTCCCCTGAAAGGTTGTGGCTAAAGGTCAAGGGACATTCAGCTATAGCTTAGAATAAAGCATGGGCGTCTGCAGAGGGAGGGGGGAATCCTGAAAACCGCAACTGGACTGGTGTCTTTGCTACTGGTTCCCCTTATAGTTTTCACGATTTTCCCTCTCCCCGCAACCCCCAGCACTGCATCCCATGCCATTGCTGAAGGCCTCCCAACTCTCAGCTGTGGCTTTTCAGGGTAGCGGGGGCTCAATATTGGTTCAGAAAGGCAGAGAGGCATGGATAAAATGCCTTGTGCTGGCATATGTTGTGCCAGTAATACTATAGACGCTACCCACTGTTTTCAGCAATTCACCTCTATTATGAGAAGATCCTTCACAATACATAGAAAGTTCATACACACACACACACACATACACACACCCCAAACACTTAGAAATACATTAAAATGTTAATACAGTTAAACAAGAGGGCACCACATGGGAAGAGTCTGCTATATAGTAATAAAATAATACTTTTATTTTGGCTAACAAACTGAATAATATAATTTGTAAGAACATTAGGCTTTTGCATGACTCACAAAGTCAGATTCCGACAACAATACATAACAGTGACAATACACAACAGTGGCACTGTCAGGAGGGGCCATATTGACCCCTCACAACTGACATCCCCGATAGGTGACTGCACACCCTTTGTTCCAGAGGAGATGAGAGCTAAAGGGCTTTAAACGCCCTGTGTGAAAAACTTCCTGTAGCTGGGTCAGTCAGAATAAACAATACTGAGCTAGAAAGCCCAATGGTCTGACTCCGCAGACAATAGCTTCCTATCTCCTTACCACTTTCAAGCCCAGCCACCCTCCCTCACTGCCCTCTTCTCCTCCGCCACTAACTTTCCTCCTAGATTCCTAAGTGGCGCAGGTGCTTGTGGGACTGCTAGCTTTTTTTCTGAGATTGCAACAGAAGCACCCTCACAAATCAGGGATCTAGAGGGACGTTAAAGTGGGGAAAGTCCCTTTTTAATCTGAAGCTGCAAATGACAAGGCAGATGTTTGAGTGCTCTCTCTGGAGCAAAGAGGAAGCAGTGCAGCATGTCCTCCTCTGCCCACAGTCAAAGGCAGAGGGAGAGAGGGCAGCGAGGGAAGTCCAACAGACCTATCGGATCTTCTGTCAGTTCTGACTGTTGGAGGCTTCCTGCTGTCACTGTGGAACTCCCTCTGACAATGCCTGACAGAGGATATGTTAGGTCCGACATCTCTATCAGATGTGACATGACACACAGCTGTAAAGAAGACAGTGCAGCAAGCTTTTCAAAGGGGAGAAGAAGACTGGGTCAAATGTACAGAGGAAATATTATTTCTAATTCACAGAAAACTAAAGATCAACCCGTTTTTCTTGATAGACACGGAAGAAGCATTAAATAAGATTAAATGTCATCTTTCATGTGGTCAGCTCATGGAAGGAATGCATTTATGATTCCCTACACAATATTTTTCAATCAAAGACATAGTAGAATTTCTACAGATTCGAATGCAGATTCTTCCCATAATTATGGTGTGGGGGCAAGGCTAATTAATGAGTGCGCTCGTGTAGATACTGTGACTAGATATCTAGTTACAGATATTAGATATGTTAATGTTGTTTGAATATTAACAATATTAATTGTTATATTAACAGATATGTTTGAATTGTTAGTGAATCTGCAGTTAGGTTTCACTCTACTGGAGTACTTTGCATCAGCAAAGCTGCT
Organism: Hemicordylus capensis; assembly: GCF_027244095.1. NCBI lineage: Eukaryota > Metazoa > Chordata > Lepidosauria > Squamata > Cordylidae > Hemicordylus > Hemicordylus capensis. The sequence continues at coordinate 99,389,779 of NC_069657.1, forward strand.
ATCTTTACTTAGTGTGGTGTTGCCCAATGAAGGTTGTTACTCTTTAAAAGCTCTGTCTGCCTGGAGTTATTCTGTGTAAATACTACACAAGATCTTACAGTACCCATCTTTTCATAGTGTCTAATTAGAGCTGTGAGAACTTAACCAAGTATATCAGCTTTCCCTGCTTCTGAAATGTTCAGGCTCAAGGCAGAGATGATGGAGGAGAGCAACAGCAAGGCATTCAACAACAGAATGTAGCCAACAAGTGGCTTTCCTGCTTGAGGACAGCATACCTGCCATTACTCGGAAAGTGGTGGGTTTTTGTGCAGCAGCTCGAAGATTGCTCCAGTTTTTAATTAACAGTTCTAGTGCTGCTCTATAAGATTTCAGTTATAACATTGTTGATGGTTGTTGATTGTTGACTTGTAATTTTTTTTTTTAAAAAAATTATTTATATTTTAATTGTATTCTCCCCCACCGTTATGCTGGTCATAGACCGTAATAAACTTTGATTGATTGATTGAACAACAGAATGTAACTATGCAGCAGTTCTCAGTTCTTTTTTTCATTTTCAGTTTTTAACTGTTTATTAATAACTTTTAATTTGAGACTTTAAATAATTTGCCACTTTAAATGTGGTTTTAGCTTGATCTTTTAACTTGTTTAGTTTTATTAATCTTTTACTTTACATGGTATCTATTTTATTAATGCTGTGAGCCACCCCGTACAGAAGTGTACTGGAGGGGCAGGGTATAAAAGTTTTAAATGAAATAATAACAACCATAGTAGTATGTGTGTATAGAGGCATTTCTATAATAGAAACAAATTCAAAGAACAATTCAGGGGCAATTGCTGTAAAGAACAACTGCTAATTCCTGTGACAGTGTCTCAATGCCTTTTAAAAAAGCAAAGCTCCTTTGGGAGTGGAGAATCTACAAAACAGAAGTCATGGGGAGGGGGGAGAAACTAATCCTCCTCCCATCTACCATTTCCCTATTCCAGATCTTCCTCCAAGTGGCTTTCCCCTTCACACAGGGGCATAGCAAGGTTGAAGTGAGCCTTGGGTTAAAAAAAAAAAAAAGAGGAGAGATTGGCTCCTCCCTCCTCCCCCCCCCCCGATGCTTTGCTGCAGAATGGTAAGGACATGGTGAAAAGCAAAACATGCTTGGCACACTCCCCATGCACGCAGACACTTTTACTCGCATGCGCACATGCACATTCCCCGGCTCAGCAATATTTATTAACATAATACTTAATCACAACAACTTCATATACTCATACCAAATCAATAATCTTTCTTATTCAGCCATTCTCTCTCACACACACCTCAATCAAAATTCTCCATGGGAAACTGAGTGCCAGACTTTGCCCCTGGATTTAGGGGTGAACTTAATCCAGTTGCTAAGGAGGGTTTGCGGGGAGGTTAAGCAGAAAAAGATTTTACCCTGTTCTTTTTAATGAGGGCAAGATTTTAAAAAAGGGGGCCCTAAGCTCCTTTAATTGAACATATTATCAGCTCTGTCTTAGCTTCAGGAGGGAAGGTGCGGTTGTGCATGATTGGGTTTCGTGCATGATTTGAAGCGGCATGCTGGGCACCTTTAAGAGTGAGGAGAGCAGATCTGTACCTGCTCCCGCACCACTCATCATAGCTTCCTGTTGTGTCTTTGCACCCCTCATGTGGTGGCATGGTGGCATATTGCCCATGGCCTCTGTCCATGCGTGACCATGAGCGTGCTACCACAAGGGTGCTGGGGGTCATGATGCTGCAGTAGGAAGCTGCAGTGAGCAGCAGAGGAGCAAGTACAGCCCTGATCTCCTAGCTCTTAAAGGTGCCTGGAATGCCCCTTCAAATCGTGCTGCCCTTCAAATCGTGCACAAATTCATGCACAACCCTAGGGGAAGGTGGGAGAGAAGTGTCAGGTAGTATCTCTCCATCCTTTTGTGCTCATGGCTGGCTGGCTGATGATCAGCAACATTTCCCTGGCTGTAGAACCTGCCACTCAAGCTAAGAAAGGGGTGGGCTGAATTTGAGCAATAGGCAGCCAATCAGGAGGAGAGGGAGAGGGAGGGATGCTGCCTGACACTCCTCTCCCAATCTTCCTGGAGAGGCCTCATCTCACCTGAAGCTGAAACCAGTCTGCCAATCAGGAGCCAATAGTGTGCCAGTGAGATGGGGCAGTCGGGGCTGGGGTGAAGAGTGAGCTGTCACTTAGTTGGCAGACCCCCTTCCTCAGGGGCCAAGGAACAGGCCAAAGAACATTTGTCTCCCCTTGTTCAATTATAGCTATGCCTCTTGAGTGTTCACAGCATGTGTTTGCAAGTCTGATAGGTTACATAAAGACATACCTAGAAGATACGTTTACCTGTGCTATGAGTGATGGAGCAGAGGACATTGACATTCCAAGAAAAGGAAGGGATGATTTCCTCAGGACAACTCTGTATTGACAGCAGGAAGCCAGCTGTGCAGGCTGTAGATGTGCTGTTGGTCTCAGGATTGTACCATCAGTGATGGGGATGGGCTAAGGATCAGTGTGGCTGGAAGCATCCAGCCTCTGCCTGCAGACTATTTTATTTATTTATTTATTTATTTAATACATTTAAATATGTAATATAATACTATAATACTAATAGTATTATAGTATTAGTAAATTTAATATATTTAGTATTATTTAGTATATAATATTGTATTATTTATTATAGGTTTAGTATATTTAATAGTAAATATAATACTATAATACTAATAGTATTAATGCATTTAATACTATGAGGATTGGGCATCAGCATTAATTAATCTAATTCCTGAAATGTGGTCATTATGAGTGTTCCTTGAGCTACTTTTCTCCTACTTTGTTCCCAGCCAGAGAGAGTAGAGACTGACACCACTGATTGCATTTGCTAACCCCCTAGCCTGGAACTAGAAAGAAGCTGGTCTCTTTCTTTAAGGAACAAGCCACAAGGCTATGTCCATGTGGAGTGAGATTCCAGAAAAGGAAGCCTGACCCTCGCTACCTAAATGTACGTACGATTAAAAAACAAAAACAAACCAGCCACCATCACCCCCCCACACACATTTTATTTTTTAAAAATAAAATAAAATAACACCCAGCATTTCTTATTTGCTATTAAGATGATTTCCCCAGCTACAGCTACATCAGGGTGAAAAACAAGCTACTCTCTGTAAGGAAGAAAAGCAGCATCACCCTCATTAAGTTCTGGGATGGAGTTGAAATAGGTTGGTCCATGCTGGTAATTGTTGCATCAGGAACATCTTCCCCCTTCCTGATGTAGTTAGCTAAACATCTGGCCTTGTGGTTTCTGGTAACTTCCAGTCAAGATTTAAACCTGATCCTTTCTTTTAGTGTTATGAAATTTATTTTATTAGGGTTAAAATGTATTGCATTGCTTGTTAATCAGTGCATTATTTCTATGAAAAGTACACTGGGTATAGCAATAGCAATAGCACTTACATTTATATACCGCTCTATAGCCGGAGCTCTCTTAGCGGTTTACAATGATTTTTGCATATTGCCCCCAACATTCTGGGTACTCATTTTACCGACCTCGGAAGGATGGAAGGCTGAGTCAACCTTGAGCCCCTGGTCAGGATCGAACTTGTAACCTTCTGGTTACAGGGTGGCAGTTTTACCACTGCGCCACCAGGGGCTCTCTCCTAATATGCAGCAATGAAGTGAAGATCTTCCCAGGACATACATTTTGCACTAGGGCAAGAGTCCACTCTTTGGGCTACACAGTTGAACAACACAGGGGAAGTAACACCATTCTGACAAGAGAAGCACATTACTATTGAGAGAGTTTCAGCAGAAACATCATCATCATCATCATCATCATCATCATCATCATCATCATCATCATTTACTCATGAGAATTAGATGAGCAGGAATAAACTGCACATATTCTGATAGTACATTGTATGTGTGTACTGTTGTCTGTACACATGTACATATTTTTGTGTGATTGAATGCACATGCATTCATTTTTAATGTGTATCTGGGTAGAGACCGCCTCAAATGCAGGATACAAATAGAAAGTGTCCTGCTGCATGTGTGGAACACAATGTGTGAATAACCGTACAGGTGTGTGGATCTATACATGTATACACCGCACACAGATTGTATGTGTATTGAACGTAGTGTGTGGATAGGGATATTATATACCAGCTTCCCTCCTTCATAAAGGAGATTTTGCTTTAATACAAAGTGCTCCCAATCCTTTGGAAATAAAAAATCTTATGGATTTTTGAATTCATGATTAATTCAATGCATAATGAATTTGGCACTGAAAACAATCCAAGAGCAACTGTGGCAAGCATTTGTGGGCCATCCCACTTCCTCTTTTACTGCTAAGGAGAAGCTATGAATATATAATAACGGGAATTAAAACCCCAAACCCCAAAACATTTCAGTTTTAAAATGTAGACAGAACTACATGTTTCCTCCACAATGCATGTTACCAAGTCTCCATTTGCTGAGGTAGCACAAATGTGTGTATGTGGGCTTTTGTAGGGGAAAATTGGTTGGTAGGATATGAGGATTTGTTTGATCCCTCAGTGTCTGCCAATTCTCCTGATTCCAACCCCACCAGCTGGGTTTATTTCTGGTCTTAAAATCTGGCTGGGGGAAAAGTTAAAGAGGGGAGGGAGGGTTAGAAGGAGAGAACGAGCAAATTGGGAAGGATTAAGCACATCCTGCCTGCTGATTCGCCCCTGCAAATGCCTCCCTTCTGCATTTGTGTTGTACAGAAATTATGGAGCCAGAAATCCCATGTTTGCTTTGTAACACATAGTTCCACTATGCTTCACACTGCATAGCAGGGACTGTCACAGTAACAATGTTGGGTGACCCAGACTTGTTCCCCATTAAAATGTTATTTGAGCTGGTTTTCAGAATGGTTTTTATTCATATTTAGTCTTTGAAAGGCCACCGTGTTTTGAGTCTGGGAAGTAATTCCCACCCACCCCAGTCTTAATTGGCTGGTTGACCACAGTGTGTGAGACTTCCACTGTGGTTGGCTCTGTTGCTTGGCTCAGACTATGCATCTGAGGGTCAGAACAATACCCTAGCTGAGCTTGCTGGTAGGGATGTGCATGAGCCTGCTTGGCAGCCACGGGTGGAGTGGGGTTCAGTTCTTTTAAAAAGGAGGGACACAGGTGATTACCTGCTCCTCCACCTCCCCACTACTCATCCGGGACCGGCTCTGGCATGGAAAAGACCACACATAGCTGTTTCCTTCTTCCCAGCAGCCTGTGCGTGGCATCAGCACATACACGATCACCGTGAATGCACGGCAGTGTGCGCAGGCTGCTGGGAACAAGGAAACAGCTGCACATGATCTTTTGCATGCCAGTGCCGGTCCCAGATGAGCAGTGGGGTGGCCAATGAGCAGGTACGCACCTGCGTTCCTCCTTTTTAAAAGGAACTGGTCACTGCGCCACTGGACCAGCTCGGGTGCGCCCGCCCAAACTGGTTTGGTGCTTTCATCCTGAGGCGCAGAACCGGTTCGGGCACATCCCTACTTGCTGGGTTACTGAGAAAGCAACATTTAACAATCATGGCGAAATTCTTCAAAAATTAAAATTGCTAAATCATTGATAACTAGTAGCAGGCAATTTTCTGCAGTGTATCTGGTTTCCTTGTGTGGTACACAGTGGTCTGGATTGTGTGGATATTGCAGTTCTGAGCCACATAGAAAATTATGCATTGTACTACGGTATCTTTTGAGCTCTTCCACCTTTGTAAAGCTATGACATTATACAGCAAAACTCAACAACAAGAATATTCAGCCAGATCCATGCTAAAAGAGGCTTTCCCCCCATCCTTGGCACACTTAGAACAACAGAGAAGTAGTCAACATCTTGGATGATGGGTTGGAGGTTGGGAGGGGAAAGCAAGTCATATGTGCAAGTCCTTTATCAAGTAGCTAGGGAATGAAAGCAAGTGAGGCAATAGTCCTCAATAGTAAGAAGACCCATCTCCTAGACCACCCAGTAATTTGAATGCTGGTCTTAGTTAAGCTCTGTGTCACATTTGTCCTAGTGCTAGTATGTCGGTCAAACTTGCATGTAACTGACCCTTTTCTTACCTCTGCTTCAAAGAAGGGTCAATTAGGATAAGGGTACTTTCAGAAAAAAAGAAATTCCGGGGGTGAATAGTTGAGGGTCAGTTGTAGGATAACCTCTGGAGAAAGGTTATCCTGGGGTTAGTGTTTCGTATGAACTAGATTTCAGACATTAAGTTTTAAAGGGTTTCTCTACCCTAGCCATAAATCAGCTTGAAAGTTTGCATGGAGCCCAAATTTGCTTAAAAATAGTGTCAGGACTGCCTCAGCCTTTTGCAGTTAGAATTTCAGACAATGTCCCAAGCCAGGTGGGATTTCCAGCAGAGGCTTTACACAATGGCCATAATGGCTGAACAAGGATGCTTGGAAGGAGGCAAGTGTGAGTGGTGGAAATATTAAATGGGCACATCATGGCCATATGAAGAAATGTAAAGGCCTTAGTTACAAGCTCTGTGATGGAAAGGATTTTAAGCCTGCATCCAAAGGCAGCTTATTTATTTATCTGCTTTAACTCTAACATTCTTGTTAGGAAAGCAAAAATGTGAAATTGATACTGCTTCTTTTCAAACTGGGGGGGCTGGCTGTGGTTGCATAATAGCACTGTCCTATAATCTCATTCCAAACGTGTGGGTGCCTCTTAGGTTTCCTCAAATATTTTATGGACTGTTTTCAAAGATTTCTATAAAATCAGGCCAACAATGTCTGCATCCTCTACCACATCAGTGAAAAACTGCACCATGTTTCAAAGTCATGTAAAATCTGCTTTATGGGAAGCATTTATATTTGACAAAGTATAAATTTAGCAGACCATTTCCCTGAGGTAAACATACTGCTGGTGAAAATCCACTAACGTCATTAGATTACACCAGGCGTTCATTTGTCCTGGTGGACTGGAGCTGGCAAGCTGAAGAACACTTGGCCAACACTACCCTCATATGCACCAGATACAGAGCGTGGATTCAGATGACTATTTATTTCCCGTTGCATAGTAACTTCTACGCTTACCATGCGGCAGAATTAATGTGGGTCCTTGGAGGTTCAGTGAGGTTTGATTCTGATGCTACTGCTAATGTTGCAACTTCCTTACTTGCTGCAAGAATGGTGGTGGAGGAGATAATGAGCCATTCAAGCCAACCACCATTAGGTGAATACCAGTGAATGAGCAGCAGCCGTCACTGAGTCCTGGTTCAATCCCTGAAATCTCTAGTTACTCAGATCACCAGTATCAGATCTGAGGGCTCTTCTTGACACCTTAGAAAGCCACGACTAATTAGAATAGATTCCCTAGGCTAGATGGACCAATGGTCTGATTCCATATGTTAAGTGATTATCTAGAACCATTTCGAACTGGCTTTCAGGTAGGCTACAGGGTTGAAACTGCCTTGGTCAGTCTGATGGATGATCTTCAATGGGGAATTGACAGAGGAAGTATGACTCTGTTGGTCCTTTTGGATCTCTCAGTGGCCTTTGATACTATTGACCATAGTAGCCTTCTGGAATGTAAGAGTGGATTGGGGGTGGGAGGCACCGCCTTGAAGTGATTCCATTCCTACCCCATGGGCAGATTCCAGATGGTATCTCTTGGAAACTGCTGTTCTTCAAAATTCGAACTTTTGTATGTTGTCCCTCAGGGCTCCATATTGTCTCTGATGTTGTTTAACATCTACATGAAGCCGCTGGGAGAGATAATCGGGAGATTTGGTGCAGGGTGTTTTTACTATGCTGATGACATCCAAATCTATTTCTCCATGTCAACTTCATTGGGAGAAGGCATAACCTCCCTAAATGTCTGCATGGAGGCGTTGATGGGATGGATGAGGGATAACAAACTGAGGCTGAATCCAGATAAGACAGAGGTACTTATTGTGTGGGATCAGAAATTGGGAGACTGGTTGCTGGTGTGTGTCTTATGTTTCTTTTTAGAATGTGAACCCTTTGGGGACAGGGAGCCATCTTATTTGTTTGTTATTTTTCTTTGTAAACCGCCCTGAGCCATTTTTGGAAGGGCGGTATAGAAATCGAATTAATAATAATAATAATAATAATAATAATAATAATAATAATAATAATAATTTGATCTGCCAGTTCAGGATGGGGTCACACTCCCCCAGAAGGAACAGGTATGCATTCTGGGGCTGCTTCTGGATCTCAACCTCTCCCTGGTATCCCAGGATGAAGCGGTGGCCAGAGGTGCTTTCGATCAGCTTCAACTGATATACCAGCTGTGTCCATTTCGTGAGATGAACAACCTCAGTGCATATGCTGGTAACCTCCAGACTGGAGTACTGCAATGTGCTCTATGTGTGGCTGCCCTTGTACATTGTCCAGAAACTGCAGTTGGTCCAGAATGCAGCAACCAGGTTGGTCTCTGGGTCATCTTGGAGAGACCATATTACTCCTGTGTTGAAAGAGCTACACTGGCTGCCAATAAGTTTCTAGGCAAAGTACAAGTTCCTGGTTATTACCTATGAAGCCTTAAACAGCTTAGGCCCTCGGTTGTTAAGAGAATGTCTTCTTTGCCATGAGTCCCATAGCCTGTTAAGATCTTCTGGAAAGGTCCATCTACGGTTGCCACCAGCTCATCCGATGGATACTCAGGGACAGGCCTCCTTAGTTGCTGCCCCTGGGCTTTCGAATGTGCTCCCTGTTGAGTTAAGAGCCTCTCCATCTCTGCCAACTTTTTAAAAGGCACTGAAGACATATTTGTTCATATTTGTTTTGCTTTTAATTAGATTTATAGTTTTAATACTTTTAATGTTAGGTTTTAAACTATTTTAATGTTGATGATTTTAATATTTTAATTATTTTAATTGTAAACCGCCCAGAGAGACACAAGTTTTGGGTGGTATAGAAATATGTTAAATAAAACAAACAAACAAACAAACAAACAAACAAACAAACAAACAAACAAACAATAAGTGATCATTTCCTTCCAGCCTTGGAGGTTCAGATCCAGGGAGAGGTTCAGATCCCTTGGTTGCTAAATGAGTAAAAATAATGTATTTGACCATGTCTCTCCAAAGTGGAGAGATAAGAACTAGATGCCTGGTGAATCCTCCTTTTTCAGGAGTGACTTCCCTTATTATGTTGAGAAAGAGGGTGACATAATACCTCTTGATAAGAAACAGAACAGGTGTGGAGCCAAGAAGTTTGATTTTACTGACTGGAAGAATGCTGGCCATTTTGTAGTAATAAAGTGGACTGTCTTCAACACCTTTTCCCAGAGCTGTTTGTCTCCTACTAGTTAGGGGTGTGCATGGAACTGCCAACTGCGGTCCGGCACTGGGGTGGGGGGGGGGTACCTTTAAGAGCGGCGGGAGGGTTTACTTACCCCTCCTGCCACTTTCCTGCTTGGCACCATAAAGTTACGAGTAATTGGGGCAGCAGGATACCTCCCTGCCGCCCCTTCCCCGACGTTGCTTCAAAAAACTCCCAGGAGTGCTTTGCGCGTGCGCAAAGCACTCCTGGGAGTTTTTTGAAGCAACGTCGGGGAAGGGGCGGCAGGGAGGTATCCTGCTGCCCCAATTACTCGTAACTTTACGGCGCCAAGCGGGAAAGCGGCAGGAGGGGTAAGTAAACCCTCCCGCTGCTCTTAAAGGTACCCCCCACCCCCGAACCGGACCTCCCAGGTCCGGACCGGTCCGGACCAGTCCAGAGGCTTTTTGAATGGCCTCCAGACCGGTCCGGGCCCATCCCTACTACTAGTAATGAGATTATCCACCCCCAGCACAGTACTTCCACTGACTGTTGCTGGTGTCTATCTTATGTTTCTTTTTAGAATGTGAGCACTTTGGGGACAGGGTTCCATTTTATTTGTTTATTTGTTTGTTATTTTTCTGTGTAAACCGCCCTGAGCCATTTTTGGAAGGGCGGTATAGAAATCGAATTATTATTATTTCTTGTTTACACAGTCAGACAGGTGTTATTGACTGGTTTGTTTTATCCAGACATCGAGTCCTTCCCAAGGACTTGGGATGCCAGAATTTTATTGTCAATTGTTGTTATTATTATTATTATTATCTGGCAGTTTTGCTTATTGCAGCCCTTAATATTGAGCAATCACGCCCAGGGTTGTATCTAGGGTGGGGCAGGCAGGGCACGTGCCCCGGGTGCCTCTTGAAGGGTGGCACCATTTTTTTAAATTAAATTTTTTTTTAAAGGCCACCGAAAACAAAATGGTCACCACACATGCTAAAATGGCCTCTTCAAGGCCCTAGACCATGCCAGGCCTCACAGAGGCCATTTGAGCATGTGTGGCAGCCATTTTGTTTTTGGCGGCCATTTTTTTAAAACCTATTTTTAAAAAATGGCCACCGCACATGCTCAAATGGTCCTGTGAGGCTCTAGGCCTTGCCAGGCCTCACAGAGGCCATTTGTGCATGCGTGGCAGCCTCCAAAATGGCCACCATGCCAATCTTTGCAGGCCCAAACAGGCCCGAAAATAAGCCCGGGACGGGCTGAGGTGGTGAATTAAGAGGCCAGCGGGGAGAGGGGAAACCTTTGCAGACACCCCCCCCAGCCTTTAGGAAACCCCCCAAAAGGGGCTACAGGTAATTAAAAAAATTAATATAATATAAGTCACTGTTCACATATTCAGTTTGGCACTATGTACAGAGAATCAGGGCTTGTGAATACTGAGCTGAAACCTATGAGCTATGATTGTATTCATTTGCTCTTACTTTGCTTCTTGTGATAAGTGAGTTAAATGTGATGACTTAATAATATGGCTATTAATGGTGAGTTTGTCTTTGAATCAGTGTGAAATCCTTAGTATTAAGGCCACTGGGAGTTTCTTGCTCTCTTTCTCTCATTTTAACTGTCTTTCTGAAATACTAGAATATATTCCAAGCAGTGACACAGTTTACTCTGCATATCCTTTAGTTATTTTCAGAGTATCTGGGAAAAGCCAAATTCTCCATTTATTTTTAAAACTTATGTAATAGTGATGCTAGTAGATGCATGGTAGAGAATTAGACATTAGTTTTCCAAGTACACCTCCACATAGTATATGGGTATTTTATGAGCCTCAGCATACTGAAATTTGTAGTTTTCCAGCATTTTTGGTCTGGCTACAACCGCTGCTAAATAGTTTTTGAAATATTAAATGATTAACGAGCTTGACGTATTTTTGAGCTGATAATATGGTAAAGTTATTTGAAAGATGCGTGTCAGATGTTTGGACAGAGGCACAATTTCAGTGCTTGCCCTAGGCACTATTTTCCCTAGATCCACCTCTGACTCACGCCAACATCATAGTTCTACCATGTGTCCAGGAAGGGGTAACAACAGAAAGTACAGAGCTTCTCCCACATACAAGGATCTCTTCTTGCTGCTGTTGGCATCTACTGCCCAGTCAAGAAAAATCTCTCACTTCTCCCCCATACAGGGATATGAAGTAGGTCTTCCTGCCTTCATAAATATTATTTTGCCTTCCGTAACTCCAGCTGTTCTGAAGTGTGGCTAATTACTTTCTTCAGGATCCTATGCAGGAACTAAGCACTGAAACACACTTTGCTAAAGTAGCATGTTTCCTGTGTCCCTGTGACTTTTTCCTATATTGCTAAGGTATACCCAGTTCTAATCCCAGTACTAGCATGGGGTGGGCAAATAATTTAGAACCTAATCAGGGCAGTTTCAATAAAGTATAGGGCACTGGCATGGTTACAGAAGGCACAGAAGGGCCTCTTCAGATGACCTTAGTGAGTAGGTGATTTCTGGGCTGGGAGGCTGGTGGTCCTTTAGGTATCAAGGTCCTAAACTGCCTAAGGCTTTAAACGTAATTAATGACCAGCACTTTAAATTGTACCAAGAAATAGACCAATAGTGAGTATAGATGGTGAAGCAATGGACTAACAGGCTCCTCAATCCTGGCATTGTCCAAAATTGGCAGTAGCATTTTGTACTAGCTGAAACGTTTCTAACAATTTTCAAAAGCATCCAAGTTGACCCTAATGTGACGCAACCAAGTTATTGATTTACTTATTTATTATATTTATAGACCGCCCCATCCAAAGGCTCTGGGTGGTGCACAACAAATTATAAAGACATAAAACCAAACACTATTTAAAATACACTGCTTAAAACAATATAAAGACAATTTAAAAACAATTCAAAACCATTTAAAAACAATTAAAATACTTTAAAAACAATTTTAAAACCTTGGAAGGCCATGCCAAATAAGTAAGTTTTTAGGGCTCTCTTAAAAGCCAACAGCAAGCTTAAACTGTGGATACCTGCCAGGAGTGCATTCCATAGGCCAGGAGCAGCTACAGAAAAGGCCCGGTTCCGAGTCTCCACCAGATGAACCGGTGGTAACTGGAGATGGACCTCTCCAGATGACCTCAACATGCGATGGGGATCATACAGAAGAAGGCATTCTCTAAGGTAGCCTGGACTCAAGCTATGCAGGGCTGTAAAGGCAATAACCAGCACTTTGTATTTTGCCTGGAAAACGTATTGGCAGCCAGTGCAACTGTTTTAAGACAGGCATAATCTGCTCTCTCTGGGTTACCAGTGGGGTAGATGGTACACCAACAGAATCCCTAATCTATCCCTAGTTCCCAGCCTCAGAAATACACACTCGATATAAATCAACTGTTGAACAGTGGCCCTGGTGAGGGAAATGGTATTCTTATGGACCACAGCCACTCCACCCTCTGCCCACTTCCCCAAGCCTGCTCCACACCAGAGTAGCCAGGTGGAAGAACCTGCGCCCAAACTTGACCACTAGCCTTCCCCATCCAGGTCTCAGTTATACAGGCCAGGTTGGCTCCCTCATCCATGATCAAGTCATAGATTATCTCGATCTTATTCTGAACTGACCTGGCATTGCAATGGAGCAAGGCGATGTTCTGTGGGTAGTTGGAACTGCTCCCTGAGGCCAGATAGCTGACAGGGCAAACGGAAGTGGAAACAGTCACTAAACTACTGGTTTTCCTTCCCCTGTAACGTTATGTTATTGTGTTATGTTGTTTCCATGACTCTATCAATGTTGTGATTTAACTGTGATGAACCAGGATTTAAAATATGATCATTTTTGTCTATCCTCCATCAAGCCATGTTGTAGAAGAGTTATAATTTCCCATCTATGGAAGTAATCTGAGCTAATTACCATATTTGAAATGAACTGGTAGTGTTGATCTAGTTCCTAATGGTCTTCCTACGTACAGTAATTTAAAAAAACAAACCAACCATCCCAGAACTAGAGTTATATCTACAAGCAGATAAAGACTGGATTGTTGCAGAGTTTGGGAGGTCAACTGGTAGGGCACAGCAAAAGTCCACTGAGCTACGTGTGACCATCCAGTCACATATGAAACATTTTTGTAAGCTTTTTAAATGACAATAGAGCAACTGTATTGATGCCAGCAAGCCATATTTTGGGGTAGCACACAGAGCACCCCTCTGCGCCAGTGTCTCAATTGCACTGGATCATGAGTGCATGATCTTAGTACCCATTTCACCCTACCTAGACAAGGGACTTTGCTCCAAATGGGTACATCCCTTTAAAAGCAATGCAGTACAGATAGACAGTACCCACTCTTGGATGCACAATCTGATGCACACCCAGTTATTCTTGTGGTTCCTGATCCAGCAGGTGAAGCATGCATGGAAACATGCATGCATCTCCTTAGTTCGCTTGCTTGCTTATTTATTTATTTAACATATTTATGTACCGCCCAAAATGCAAGTCTCTGGGTGGTTTTCAACAAAACAATAAAAACAACAAATAAAAAGGTTAAAACATTACAACAATTTAAAATTTAAAAGGTTGAAACTATTAAAAATCAAACAATTAAAACAGTATCTAATTAAAAGCCTGGTGAACAAATGCATCTTGACTGCACTTTTAAAAGTTGTAAGAGATGAGGAGGCTCTTTTTCAGCAGGAAGTGTGTTCCAATGCCTCGGGGCAGCAATGGAGAAGGCCTGACCCTGAGTAGCCACCAGAGGAGCTGGTTGCAACTGCAGATGAACCTCTCCAGAGGATCTCAATGGGCGGTGTGGTTAATAGTGAAGAAGACATTCTCTTAAATAAGCTGTTTAGGGCTTTATAGTTAGATCAGGCCATTTTACCCATTTTGGAACCACCCATTTTATCTTTTCTAAACCTTAAAAGATGGGGGGCAGGGGAGGCCCATATGGGCTAATGCTTACTGGTGGCAGATACATTTTGCATGAAGGTGACAATGCATGAATTAAAAACAAAGACTAATGAGGCTGATCCAGACTAATGAAGCACTAGCTCAATGAACAAAGTTTCTGGGTATCTGCATTTTTTCACGTGGATTTGCAGAAGTGTGCTCTTGCACTATTATGCAAAAGTTCCCTGTCAAACATATGAGGCATGCCACAGCTTGTGTGCCTTTTGCACTAGAACAACTCTAGTCTGGAAGACAAACTCCAGATTTTCACAATAGCCTTTTGATAGCATAACATGGTTGCACAAGTGCTTCATTAATCTAGATGTCAGTCAACCCCCTCTGCTTTTTCTGCAAATATATTGACAGATCCTGCCTGGCAATTACTATTAATTTTTAAATGAAAGTGGTGGGGGCATGGGAGGAGGGATTTTCAAAATTTCCTGAGATGAATTTCAATTTCCCCCCAACATTTTAAAATTCTTTTTTGACCATGTTTTGCAAGTGTTTGTAAAGTAAATCTGTAAATTACACTCAGTTGGGAAAGGGTTTTGTGAACAGCTGATGTGAGGCTTGAAAAGAAGCAACATTTTAAATGATGCTTGAAGAGGAAGAAATGCTTGCATTCCAATACAAGAACATCTGGTTTATTGCAACCAAAACTACTGTAATTATATCAGTGCTGTCTGCTGGAAGAATTGCTCTAGGTTAGGTTAGGTTTGTGGGTTTCCATAATACAAACAGTTTTGATGAAAAGGGGGGTGGGGTTTGGGCTGAACATCCCAAAGCATGTTCGATTGTACTGAACTTGTTTATGATTTGAGGCAAAACAACAACCAAAACAACAACAACAACAACAACAACAGAAAAAGATGGGAAACTGAAGGGCACTCTTTCCAACAATATGAACATTTTTGAAATGTAAGTTAGTCCACTAATATTAATGATACCTACTACTCTCAAGAAAGCATGCATTAGGTTGCAGTAGTGGCTGATCTCTTCCTTCTTATAGTAAATTAAATGTTTGCTAATAATGCAATGCTATTTGTTTGCTTGACCATAAATATGAGTTCATGCTATTACTCTAATGCTATCATTATACCAAGACAATTTAAATAAATCTTTATTTAAAAGATTTTTATCCCACACTTTTACAAAAAGTCCCAGGGCATCTTAAAAAAATTAAAATTAACAATAAAAAACTATCTATCCAAAAGCTTGCCTAAACAGAACAGTCTTCTCCAGCCTTCAAACAACAGAGAGAGGGAGCATCCAAAGCTCACTGGGGGGGGGGCATTTGAAGGGGCAGAGTAAAGAAAGCCCTACCCCACATGGTTGTCAAGCAAATCTCAGCTGGAGAGGCACATGCAAGGGGCCCTGTCTGTCAGATCTTAATGGACAGGCAGATTCATATGGGAAAAGGCACTTTTCGAAGTGGTCCTAACCTGCAAAGGGCTTTTGTAGTGAACAGTCCTCCACCCTCTAAAGGAAGTGAACTCTTGTCTTGACTGACAGATTGGTGAACTCCAGGGCTCAAGCAATCAGTCGACTTGGTGGGTGGGACATGAGAACTGCAGGGGAACAAGAAAGGAAGTCTGAGCATAGAGTATGGACTAGCATCAAGTCAGATGCCTCAAGGCAGAGCTGCAAGATAATCTCGCAGGGTGAGAGATCTGCAGGAGGTTTGATTCTCATCAGGAGTTTGGTGAGTCCAAGGACAGGAAGCCAGGGCTTTGGCTTCAGGAATTTAGCATAGGGAAAGAGTGTTCAGTCACACTTTGCATCAGGAACTTATATTTCTTTGTGTGTGTGCTTTGCATTGTCCTAAATATCTGTTCTTTGCAACTGAGTAACTAAGATTTTAAAGTGTGCTGCCTTAGAGCCAGCAAGACGTATTGAAGCATTCCTGTAACCAAGTTAAACCATTTTAAAATGTATCTAAAAAGCTAAAAAGCCTCAGACAGAACTAGTCTGTAGTAATTTTAATAACAAGTCGTTTCCCCCCTCTGTTCTTTACTTTTTCCGAGCCTCTAAGGGTTGGATTATTGGAGCAGGGAGGAGGGAAAAAGCCCACTGGTGCAAACACATCTCAAAGAGAGCTTGGCCAAATTAACAATTAACTCCATGTGCAGGCAGATGCCTGGGAGAACAAATGGTTTTATTCTTGCCTATTAACAAAGGGGGAGCAGATTTATGTATTTGCCCGATACCCATTTACAGAGGGACCTTGGACTAAAGCACTCAATCCAATGGTCCAGTTCTCTGAAAGTCCAGAGTGCTTGGTGGCAGCAGTAACTACCAGAACTTCTGGGTTTACCAGAATATTTTCTTTTTACTTTATGGGTTTTGGAAAGTTAAAGGTTTTTAACAGTCCAGCAGCTTCTCGGAGCTCTCAGACAGATGACACAGTTGATGAGTCCCTCATGAGCTAGTATCTGAGGAAACAGCTGAGGGTGGGTTTAGACTGGTCAGGGAGATTAATCATTAACCTGGCCTGAGTAAGGAAAGGAAAATTTCCACACCTCCAACTCACCACAGCTTTAATCACCAACACCTTGACTTGCACCCTAATAGACCTCTGTGTAAGACTTAAATAGGTTCCAACTACCCCTGTTTACCAGAGACAATCTCATTTGCTTTGAAGGGGGCGGCCGCCGGCCAAGCGGGGTTTGAAGGGGGCAGCAGGGAGGTATCCTGCCGCCCGATTTTTAGTTATTAACGGAGCCAAGCGGGGATTGAAGTGGGCGGCAGGGAGGTATCCTGCCACCTGATTGCTCAAGTAAATACGGCGCCGTTGTTGGGAGAGGTAAGTAAAAACCCCCCACGCCCTTAATGGAACCCCCCACCCAAATCTTGCCGGACCGAACCGCCCGTGTCTGGACCAGTCTGGAGGCCTGTAGAATGGCCTCCAGACCGGTCTGTGCACATCCCTAGTCTTCAGCAGTGAGTGAGAGTGGATGGGGATTTGGGCAGCAATCCTTAGTATGAGAATTGATTGTGACAAGTGTATCTCCATGTTAACCTGCAAAATATTAGAGGTTTCAATCAGCCAAGTAATAAGGGCAGAATCTGGATCTTGTGACTTGTTAATGAAACTATCCCAGGGTAATTGGTGAACACGCCTAAATTTGTGTTTGGGCTTGCGTGGGGAAAATTAGCTCAGAGAGGACAGCTCCACATCATATTAAATTTTCACCAAGTTGTGGACCCAGGAAATGACTGGACTGAGAGAAGGTTTAAGTTTCAATATCAAAAGAAAGTCTTTTTTGTAGGGAGGGGTACAGCGGAAAGAAATGTGTGGTTAAGGCAATATTACTATTAAAAATACGTTTAACTGCAATGAGGCATTTTAGCTTAAAGTCCTATTGTATAAATTCCCAGGTGAGCAAGAGAAGGAGGCTTTTAGAGAAGGAGGCAGTTGGATCTAAGAAAGAGGAATAGGGATAGAGATGGGCCCAGCGAGGGGCAATCGTTCATGTCACCTGATCTGGACAAAGGGACCTCAGTGCTTCTGGAACAACCAAAGGACCTCATTCCTCAGGGACAGCTCAATCAAAGGCAGGCGCGAGAAGGTTGGAGGGATTCGTTGACAGAGGTAAATCCACGAGGGTGCTTCCTCCATGGAACCAACTTCCTATGTTGGTGAAGAAGATTGGGCAGATTAGGCTAGGCAAGAGAGCCGATCTGTGGAGTGGGATGAAGAACTGAACACAGCCTGGCGTGGAGGCCTGTGAACAGTAAATTGCCTAAGCAGCAGCTGGTGACTCCCAGGTAGATGGTATGCACAAAGCACATTAGATCATAGAATTGGGACTTGTTATACCCCAAAACATGTCCTGGAAGGACATTCCAATTGACCTTTTTTGTTGAATAGGTGTGTTGGGTGGAACTGGCAAGAATTCCATGGTCGCTGATCGCTCTTCCTGAGTGTAGCAATGTGGGAATTGCCGAGGTATGCCAAAACTGTTTAGAGTGCATAGATGTGAGAAGAGGAAATCAGCATGGATGGAGAATCCAGTAATCCAATCAGTACTTTTAGTGGGTGAATCTCTAGGTCCTTATCACTGATGCAGCCTCTTTTGTGAGAGGGGAGATTTACCCCCGTGTGCCATATCTGCATTCTTCCTGCTGAGTTAATTGGTGAATTAGCTTGCTGCTATCCTTTGAAAAAGGGGGGGAGGGACCAAGACAGGTTCACTCTGAGTGCAGAGTGGCCCTGGCAGAAAGTTAACCTGCTTTAATTAACTTCTGCAGTCTATTTAGGATGTCCGAGCATAGGGAGGGCCTGTATCTACTCCCCTTTCCAATTTGCTTGTTAGGAGCCAAATCTAGGGGAGACTGGCCCACTGTCAACTAAGTGACCTGTCCCCATGTGCCACAAACGGAGAGCTCACAATGTTGTGAGGCTCCTGAGCATGTCAAGAGTGAGATCTTCAAGCCTGGAGACTCAAACACAAATAAGGGGGCTCCTGGGAGCCGGCAGAAAAGTATTGCTAGTAACTTACTGGGTAACTATTTCAATTAGACCAATAATATGAATAACATAGTGCTTGGTGTTGCCTTCCAAGTCTGCCCCCTCACTCACCCCCCCCACATATATTCTCCTCACTATTCTTGTCCAACTTCTTGAATAATGCAGTTGCACTGTTTTGAACAGTTGCATCCATGGAGTATTCTTTGCATTTGCACTAGTGCAACACCACTCCCTTTGTTTATGTTGCAGAAGTAGGCATGTGCAGAACGGATTCAATCACGAACTGGACTACTGAAAATTGAGTTTGGTTTGAGCTGTTCAATTGTGAACTGCTTTGAACCAGTTTGAGCCAGTCCATCAAACCGACTGGCATAGCCAATCGGTTCAACCAAACCGGTTCACATACCCACAGTTTGATCTGAATTTGGTTCGGTTCGGTCTGAATCACGCCATATGGTCCATGCACACCCCTATGCAGCAGCACCCCCTGTATCCAGTGTGATATGCTTTTTGCCTTGCACAACAGTTCACTTTAGTCAGCTTCAGCCCAGTTGCTTTGCTTAACTGAGGCTGGGCTGTAAAAGGAAATTCCTTTCTCTTTCGTGTTATACACAAGTTTTGAGCTTTTAATATTGAACCGAAACACAATAAACATTTGAAAAACCCTAAGACATAGTTTTCACTGTTCTCCTACTTTTGTTTCTGTTTTTATAGTGTTTCATTAGTAACCTCTAGACAGCAAAAATTTGCTCATGGCTGACTGACTTCCTCCCTTGGTGCTCATAAGTCATCACTGATTGGTCTGCCTGTCTTTCATCTATGCTAAGCTCAAATCAGACTTGCTCTAAGGATATGTTCATTTCCAGTTCAGGGGCCCCACACCACATTACACAGATAAAGTATTTACTGGCCCTGGCTGGACTGCAGAAGGGGAAGATGGTGTAACACCTGGATCTTTTAGAGGATCCAATTGCCCACCTATATATCTTTTCAGCATTCCCCCTTGAAGGCCCATATTGCTTATTCATTCTGGAGGAGATATTTACATGCTAATATGCAAAGAAACATTCAGTTCTTTACAGACAGAAGAAACAGACGGAAGTCATTGACTCTTCTGTTCAGGGCATGGGATTCTACAAAGTAACTACTGAGTTTTACATTTTGGTCCTTCAGGGATTTCTATTTCTGAACAGTCACTGAATTATCTCAGTTGTCAAAGTTAGCAGAGAAGAAGTTTCTTATAGCATGCATGATTGGGGCCAAATTTCTGTCTGGAAAACTGTGATACCAGGATATTTGGGGGATCTTCACAACATTTGCATAATTGGCAGAAATGTTCCAAGTCTGGCAATATTAAGTTAATGAATTTGATTTTCAAACTTTCTTTTTTCAGGGAGTTATTTCCACTTTTGGGGTGGTGACCCTTTTATGGGGCAAGATGAGGTGGTCACCCCAGGCAGAAAATGATTGGGGTGCCAGCAGGGTGCCAAGATCCCCCTCCCCAGCAGCTTCCATGGGAGTGGCTGTTTGGGACAGATCTGACCATTGTAAACTTTGCAAGAAGAGTCTCTCATACTGCTTGCAAAGCTCACAAGAAACATAAGGAGAGAAGAAGAGGCTGTTGGTAGCCTTCCCTCCCGCACTGTGCCACCTTCAAGGCTTGCAAGGGTTGGTTTTGAAAAGCAGCTGGCACCCACCAAGGACCAAATGCTGCCTTGCCTCAGGCATCACAGTATCTTAGGCTACTCTGACTCATCTCATCTGCTGAGGAACCTCTGCATTGCTGCCATGGATGCTGCATGTCACACTCCATGACTGCATGCCACCCTGCTCCAGAGATCAGGAAACGTCCTTGGGTGCACAATCAGTTTACGTAGGATTCTGATCAGGCCTGTGGAGTCTCATAATCAGTCCCCTCATACTGAGAAGACCAAATACACAAACCCATCACACAATGAAGGCTCATAAAATTTATAATGGCCAAACTAGCTTTTAGGAAGCGGATCCATCTTCATTGATCTTCTCATTGAGCAACTCCTAACAAGCTTATTAGGAATCCTAGGGTTCCCCCAGAAGCATAGTTTGAAAACTACTGGTATATGGTGTCACTATTCATTCATTCATTCATTCATTTGATTTCTATACCGCCCTTCCAAAAATGGCTCAGGGCAGTTTACATAGAGAAATAACAAATAAATAGGATGGATCTCTGTCCCCAAAGGGCTCACAATCTAGAGATAAACACAAGATAGACACCAGCAACAGTCACTGGAGGTACTGTCCTGGGGGTGGATAGGGCCAGTTACTCTCCCCCTGCTAAATAAAAGAGAATCACCACGTTAAAAGGTGCCTCTTTGTCAAGTTAGCAGGGGCTAACTTGTGGTGTAAGGTTCTGCCTTAGGACAAAGTTCTCCTTGTTCTTATTCTCCACTAGGTAATGCAGAAACAAAGGAGAGGGGCCCATAGGAGAGTTGGAGAGCACCACTTTTGTATTTATACAATCCTCTGTTCCATCCATGGCATCTCCAGTTAAAGGATCTTGGATAATAGAACTGAGACACTGAGGCTGTTCTCACAACTGGGCTGCCTGAGGAGTCACACGATACCCAGCAGCCAGATTAAGGGTGCAAGAGCACCCTTAACCTTGGCGAATAGAGGGTTTGTTAAGGAGTTTAGCCGGGTGGGGAGTGGAGGGAACTGATCCTGCTACTTCTCAAGATCAGCCTAACCCTGCCTGGGGCAGCCCAGTCTGAGGGGGGAGGGATCCCCAATGTAATGTGTGTGCCGTGTGTTGCATTGCATTGAGGGATGCCCAGAGACCGACAAGAAGTTCTGGCCCTGGATCCCTCTGCCCTTCTCTGTGCTTCATGGTAGGGATGTGCATGAACTGGTACAGAAGCCCTTTTATGGACATCTAAACCGGATCGAAGGTTTGGACAGTTCAATGGTGGGGGAGTTACCTTTAACAACAACAGCAGCAACAACAACAGCAGATATTTATATACTGTTTTCCAACAAAAGCTTCCAAAGCGGTTTACATAGAGAAATAATAAATAAATGGATCCTTGTCCCCCAAGGGCTCATGGTGCATGTCGGACCAGAAGTGCCCAGTGCTCATGTGCACATTGCGCATGTACACACACACACACACACTGGGCACTTCCGGTCCGACGTGCACCTGGGTGGCAAGGAGGTATGCTGCTGCCCCGCAGGACCATTTTTAATCACAGCACTGGCAGGGGAAACACAGGGAAACCCTTCCTGCTCCTTAAAGGTAACCCCCCCCTTCATCAAACCAGCAGTTGCCGGTTCCACACACATCCCCACTTCATGGCTGTCCATGTGGCAAGAGGACCTGCTTGCTTGGTCATCTGGGGGGAAGGTAAGGTGAAAGCAGCCCCCACCCCCCATGCCCTCTCCATTTGCCTGGGACAATTGTGTGAATTGCCCCACTATCTCAGATAACAGAACTGGTGGGACACTAACTGTCAGGGTAGAAGGCAGTGCGCTAGACTGACCACTGGGCTGACTACTCACCAAGCAAGCTCCTTATCTTAAGGGATTGGCCTTAGAATCTGTTCTGGCACCATAATTCTACTTTTGATTTCTGTGAATGGGTCAGTCGTCATGGTTTTGTTTGAAATGGGTCTAGATGGAAGTAAGGGCTTTGGCAGAGAATAACTCTAATGTTCTTTAATGGCGGTGGATGTTTCCTGCTTGAGAAATTCACCTGTAGGGAAGAGGTCTGAATGTTTTGCAAACTAGGTGCAAGAAATAACTGATTTTGCATTTGGAATGGGCAATCCAAATGGAACAGAGACAGCTGAAGGTGAAGTTTCTTGGAGGATGGGGCATAGATCCTCTGTCTATGGATCTGAAGCAGGGTAGTGCAGGGCTGGACTGGGGGCACTGAGAGGGCGGTGGAATGTATATGGAGAGGGCACTGGGTACTGAAGGGTGGGAGGATTCACTGCTGCTGAGTGTGGCGGGGCACATGGGCACCCCGCGGGTGGGGTGTGTTAGAGGTTGTTGATTTTTACCCACAATAGGTAAAACAGCAGAGCACTAAGGAATGAGCACACACTCCAGTTACAGAGTAGGTAGCAGAGGATGGTTTGGATATTGCAGCTATTTAGAGAAAACACATGGAGATCCTTGTATGACTAAACACTAAATATTTATTGGTTAAATACACTTAGATAGGAAAGACCTATCTCTAATCTAAAGGACTACATAATGGATAGGTAAGGAGAGAGAGAGAGAGAGAGAGAGAGAGAGAGAGAGAGAGAGAGAGAGATTTCCATCTGCTCTCTAGGAGGAAAGGAAGGATTGTGACTCACAGGAAGTGCTGCAGAGTCAGTTCAGGGGTCATAGAGTAGGGACAGATAGGGAGACCCTGACTTACTGTCTCTACTCCCAATGCCCCTAGTGGTCATTAGGACAGTTGGTGCAAAAGGTCGATGCACTGGAAGTTCATCTCCAACAGGGTGCACTGGGAATATGCCCTGTTGCCCAGTCTGAGCCTGGGGTAGTGGATATGCTACCTTGCAGGAGTGCCTGCTTGAATTAACTTATGCTCTTGTTATGATTCCTACCAGAGCCAGAGGAAGAGGGGGGAGGTTCACTGGGGTTGAATCCTCATCTGTAAGGGATTCACAGGAGGCTGCCACCATACACTTTATTTTGATATGGGAAAATCCACTCTCCCTATAAGGTAGAGGTGTGTGTGTGTGTGTGTGTGTGTGTGTGTGTGTGTGTGTGTAAAGTGGCATAATCCTCCCCAAAAGGGCTTGCAATGATCTATTTCAACTGCACAGGTATGCTGGAGCGCGTCACAGTTATCAAGAGCCCAGGGGTATAGCTATAATTGAGCAGATGGGTTTAAAGAACCTGGGCCCTCCAGCTCCAGAGGGTCCCCCAGCTCCACTCCTCCCTATTTTCTCCATTATCTCCCTCACACGGAGGGGCCACCAGGGAGACACACAGAACACAGGGAGAACACAGGCCCCCCTCTCCCCTAGCTACACCCCTGCATGAGCCGCTGGGGCGAACGGACAGGCCCAGTGGTCACTCTGGCTGCTGCCGCCGTGGGGTGAAAAGGCCTGCTCAGCTCACAGACACACACACCCAGCCACCACCCCTCGGCCACGCACTGCACATGGCAGTTGAAATTTTGAGGTTTGGGGAAGGAGGTTCTGTGTGATGGGGCAGCAGTGGGGCGGGTGTGGGGTGGCTTTAGGAGCACACCCGCCCTGGCCATTTGGAGGCTCCCCGGACCTTGGAGGCCATGGACCAGGGCTGCAAGGTCCAGGGGTAAGAACGCCTCTGCTTTTGTGTCCCGCCCTTCTAGCAAGCTAGAACATAGGGGCATCGGAAGCTGCCGCCAATTGAGTCAGACCCAATCGCTGAGCCATGTGGCACCGACACACAATCAGTTAGCCAGGAGTAAGAGTGTGCTCGTGCCCTTAACACTGGCTAAAAGCCGGGGTTCCCTACAGTGTTTGCCACTGTGCCGCTGCTGGGAGCTGTGTGGTTCCCGGCACCGCGGTTCTCACATGCAGGCAAACCTGGGCTGGGCTTCCGTAGCATGGTTTTCCTGTGCTTGTGAATAGCCCCTTCAGTGCTCTCTCATCCAAGTGAAACTGTAGCATCGCTCTTGGAATTCTCACAGAGCAGGCAACTGGGCAGTACATGGCAACATATTCCTCTGTGCTGGTTAATGTCCGTGTCCGCCCCCCCCCACCCCGCCATGCATTTCACTTGAAGACTAAGAGGCAGCTTAGTCAGGCACATCACAATTCCTCACAAGCTGATTCTTTGCCTGGCCCCACAAGACTTTTGTAACTCTGATAGCATGTGATTCTATACAGTGAAGTGCTCAAATGTTTGTCTTATCAATCCCATCTTCCATTTGTTTTATTCTGCCTCACCCCAAACTGTGCTTTTCACATTCATGCTCTTTCAGTCTTCTCCCATGGCTAGATGGCCTTTGCACTTTGGCCCTGGCTCTGTTGCTGCCGGTCACTGTGGAAGAGCGTTCCCATATGCTAAAATGGAAGGAGACTTCCTGAATATGGTTGGTGTCTGGGCTTGGCTGAGACTAGTGGTTTCTGTAAATGTGTGTGGGAGAAAGAAGATAAGAGTCCACAGGATACCATTTCCGAAGAGCCAAATTAGCAGAGTTCAGAAGGCCAGGTTGCTCACTAGGCACAGTGAGCATAGAATCACTGGATCACCACAAACTACCACCTCCCAACTCCATGAAATTTGCAGTTCCTTTTATCCATACTATAATTGTCTCCAGAATTCACATTTGCATTTCCCCCCTTTCATACTGAATTTTCTCAGTAAATGCATACTTTCCCAATTAATTGTATATAGGAACATAGGAAACTGCCATATACTGAGTCAGACCATTAGTCTATCTAGCTCAGTATTGTCTTCACAGACCGGCAGCGGCTTCTCTAATGTTGCAGGCAGGAATCTCTCTCAGCCCTATCTTGGAGAAGCCAGGGAGGGAACTTGAAACCTTCTGCTCTTCCCAGAGCAGCTTCATCCCCTGAGGGGAATATCTTGCAGTGCTCACACTTCTAGCCTCCCTTTCATATGCAACCAGGGCAGACCCTGCTTAGCTATGGGGACAAGTCATGCTTGCTACCACAAGACTAGCTCTCCTCTCCTGAAATGCCTCATATGAAATGCCTCAGTTCAGAGCTACAACTGGAGCCCGTGTTTAGATACTGGAAGTGGACTACAGTACTGTTTGTATCCTCACCTTGCCTCCCTCTGCCTGGTTTTGGCATTCCATGGGACCACTGCCAAAATGCTTCTCAAATTAGTTGGATAAAGGGATCTTTTCTATGTGGCCTGGGTAATCCAACCACATAGGCAGGGGCCTATCACATAGGTTCTAACCATAGAATAGGCACTCTGCTGGCACCAATTTAACGGGAGAAATACCCACACTGTTGCCTGTCACCCATGTGGTTCGGTTATTTAAATGTTGTGAGAGAGGCTCTCATGAAAAAAAACTGTTCTCATACAGTTCAGGTAGCATCTAAAGGCTCCTTAACCATAGCTAGATTTTCAAAGTAAGTATTAGGAGTGTACTTGGTTTCATTTTAATCCAGTCTGGTGCAGTGGCAGCTGCCGGGAGGCACCGGTGGCAGAAGGCACCTTTAAGTCTAAATTAATATGTGCTTATCTCCCATACCACCACACCTGAAAGCTCTTACCAGCAGCGATGTGCTGCCCAGCACCCGCTGTGGCAGAAGATTGGCTCTAATTGATAACTTGTTGTTATTATCACTGTATATTAATCACCTTTTAAATTTTGCAGCAGGGATTTGTGTTCTATATTTCTCTCTCTTTGTAAATCACTTTGGATTATCTTCTTAAGAAAACTAGGATATACATTTGGAAAATAAATGTAAATGCCATACTAATATGAGTATGAAACAGCTGAGGCAGAAAGGGGAGGTGATGGTTTGCATGTTCGATCCTGACCAGGGGCTCAAGGTTGACTCAGCCTTCCATCCTTCCGAGGTCGGTAAAATGAGTACCCAGAATGTTGGGGGGCAATATGCTAAATCATTGTAAACCGCTTAGAGAGCTTCGTTTATAGAGCGGTATATAAATGTAAGTGCTATTGCTATTGCTATGTTACATTACGTTACTTTATGTTATGTTTGTGTTGCTTGTGTTCATGTATGTTCATGTATAGAACTGGGTATAAACTGTTATTGTATGTCTGTGCAGGAGGTTGATTGATAGCTGCAGTAGTAAGACCCCTGCAGAAGGGACAAGGAAGCCCTGCTTGGAATACAGGAGGGGCCAGACAGAGAGAGGTGGCAGTTAAATATCTGTCAGTTGGAGGACAGTTGGTCAGTCAGTACAGAAGGGAGGAGGTGAGCCAGGGGCTTGGAGAGAGAAGGGCGATTTCTCTGGTGAAGAGAGAAGTGGGGCTTGGCTGGAGGCAGGGTTGAATCGGTCCTCCCCTGGAAAGCCAAGGCCTGTTCAGGGGAAGAGCCAATAGTCTTCAGCAGAAATTCTGCAACTATGAAACCTCCTGAACCCCAGAAGGAAGAAAG
Source organism: Hemicordylus capensis (assembly GCF_027244095.1). Taxonomy (NCBI): domain Eukaryota; kingdom Metazoa; phylum Chordata; class Lepidosauria; order Squamata; family Cordylidae; genus Hemicordylus; species Hemicordylus capensis. The sequence goes on from NC_069657.1 coordinate 99,416,540, forward strand.
ACTGTTAACATCTCTGTAAATTTTGAAAATACTTTGAAAACACTGCGGCCATGTACCTCTGGTAAACATCACGCTTAAGGAACTTTTGTTCAAACAATAAAATCCTGTTACTTGGTTTTATCAAGTACATTTTATTTCCTCTCTCACAACAGCTGAAGAGAGACTCCCACACGCCTACACAAACAAGAGCGGGGAGAAGTGAGAGGTTGTCTCCGATCCTACCTAACTGGATCTGAGTGGTGGCAGCAAAGGTACCATGAAGAAGGGAGAACCCGTACAGGGGAAGAAGTAACTTAACTATTAAGACCACATCCTGTATTCACCATCGCTAACATGGGTTAAAATTCCCACTCTATCCCTTGGAAAAATTCAGCTCTTGACCTCGCTTTGGTCATCTTGACTGCAAATAAGAAAGGATGCTCATAGTACAGTAATGAGTAATGAATCTGCATCAGATGATAATTAGCTATCATGCAGCCCTATTCTGGAGTCTGATGGCTAGATCAAATTGCCTTTCCTAGTAATAATCCTATCATTAAGAATCTTTGAACAATTGTGCTATAACTGTGTTCCCCACGGGAATATACCACGGATATCTGGAGGCATAATGAACTGAACATTTTGATTCAGGATTCCAGTTGTGTTCTGCTCTGGGTGTTCAGTAAACTTGGGTCTGGGGGGAAAAATGAAGGTTGCTAATTTAGGGTAACCACTCCAGCATCTTTTTGAGGAACTTAGCAGCTGTAATCATACTGCAAGCATGAGTCATGGGTTCAGGTCCTTAATGTATAATAGGATTTCCCAAGCCATATTGACTTTGTGATTCAAGTCAATATGTTTGACTTACTGAATTACAAAATATTTCCTAAGATTAAAGATACAAGTTTTCTTAATCTATTAACTATCAAAAATGGTCACTTCTGGTTTGCCAATCACTCCATCTGTTACCAGCAGGTTGTATCTGTCGTTTTAGGACAGATTATTAATTATTAACTGATCTTTTTAAAAATTCTGAGTGTTTAAGAGGCTGCCTTTTACAAATGATAAATTTCTTCCATCATTGATTTCATGGGCATATTTTAGCAAAGTAATATGAAAGCATACTGCATGAGGCTGTTTGGGATTATTTCTCCCAGCTACATGCAAAACAAATAAAACAAGCCCCTAGAATGTACACTACAATGCAGTACAATACAAATATTTTGAAGAATTGGTTGGTTGGTCGGTGCAAAATAAAGTCGTACTTCCTGATGACCTACAGACACCAAATTTTGCATACACAACCCTGTCACTGAAATTTGCTGTATTCACTACTTTCTACACTGGAATATGCTCAGTTAAAATTTACATTTTTAAAAATTATATTTTTAGAAGAAACTCTGAATATTATACTTCACAGTTCCTACACATATCAAATTTTGCATGAACAACCCTGCAAACATGGGGAAATTTAAAGAAGTGGCACAAGAGGTGTATGAAGCTCCATCCAGTCTCACCTCTTGCGCCACTTTCTTTAAACCTCTTTTGCACAAGAGCACAGTTCCAAAAATTCCTGTGATTTCCTTATTTTTATACCACCTTTCATAAGGCATCTCAAGGCAGTTTACAAAAGTTAAAATACAATACAATTTCATAAAAATTACATTTAAAACCTTAAACTCAGTTAAACAGTAAAAACCATAAAAATCACACACAAAAAACAAAAACCCACCAACCATAAAAAAGATAAGCAGGAGGAAAGCAGAGAAAACATTAGCAGGTTTCTGCTAAAATTTAGCACAGCTACACAATCTTCTTGCACTAGGTTTGTTTGCTTTGCAAGTACTTTATCTTATTTATTTATTCATTCACTTTTCACACAAAAGCATGTTATTTATTTATTTATTTGACATATTTGTATACTGCCCACACTTACATCTCTTGGTGGTTTGCAATAAAACAATAAAAACAAAATACAATAAAAAGGTTAAAAAAATTACAATAGTTTAAAAATTAAAACAATGTTAAAAGCTATTAAAACAGTATCTAATTAAAAGCATGGGTAAACAGATAGAGAGTCTCTTATTTCAACAGGGAGCACATTCTAAAGCCTTGGGGCAACATGGAGAAGGCAGGGCCAGAGCCACCATTGGGCGAATGGATTCAAAGAACCTAGGCTGCCCCCAATCAGGGGCCACGAGTGCGGCCTCAGACATGCCCCCACATCTGATGTCAGACATGGGGGGGGGGTGTTATTTTGGTCCCAAATGGGGCTGCGCAGCCCTTTTTGGAGCCAAAATTCACCCGCACTGCATTGGCAGTGCAGCCAGAATGACTCTCCCTGCCTTAAAGGCAGGGAGAGCCGTTCCTGGCTGCGTGGCCTCGTTTGGGAGGGAGACCACTTCCCCCGCATCTGATGTCAGACGCAGGGGGCAGGGCCAGGGGGCTGCAGCGGCGTCCACACATGGGCCGCCACCAGCCTCCCTATGCTGTTGGGAGAAGGCCTGTCCCTGAGTAGCCACCAGACGAGCCATGGCAACTGCAGACGAACCTCTCCTGATGATCTTAATGGGGTTCATGGCAAAGAAGGTATTCTCTTAAATAGTTTGAATCTTAGAAATCTGTCAATTTCTTTTGCTATCTCCCCCTCCTCACAATACAATATTGATCATATTGACTTTACCATATGCATACCTCAATTCTATATTTCCATATTTACTTCTCATGGTTGTTAGAAAGTTTTGCAGTACATGAGGTAAAACTACCATACTGGCCATTCTCTGTTTTTGAAGTGTCAGATACTAATTATACAAGTGCATGCTTTCACTAAGTATTTCCAGGTGTTGTGACTTCTAAATGAGAAGTATTATCCTGCACTGGAACAAGCTGCTAGTTCAGATATTCCTTTTCCTTCCCCTTAATTCACATTCTTTTCCTTCTAGGATTCCAGTCCTCCTTTCCCCATTTTCTTCTATGCCACTTTTGCTTCTGGCACCCACCAGAAAGGTTCCACATGTGTTAGGAACATAGGAACACAGGCAACTGCCATATACTGAGTCAGACCATTGGTCTATCTAGCTCAGTATTGTCTTCACAGACTGGCAGCGGCTTCTCCAAGGTTGCAGATAGGCAACGTACTGTATGCTTTGGTAGTTTGTTGGTTAAATAAAAAAATCTTGTCCTATTAAAAAATAAATAATAATAATAAAAATCTTGTCCTATCTTGGAGATGCCAGGGAGGGAACTTGGAACCTTCTGCTCTTCCCAGAGCGGCTCCATCCCATAAGGGAAATATCTCACAGTACTCACACTTCTAGTCTCCCATTCATATGCAACCAGGGCAGAGCCTGCTTAGCTAATGGGACAAGTCAGGCTTGCTACCACAAGACCAGCTCTCCTCTCCGTTATGCCTACACTATTCAGATCCAGAATCCTAGGTACTGTTGACAGTATTAAACAATGGTATATTTTATTTTATTTTATTATTGTTACATTTATATACCACCTTTTATTAAAAACAATCCCAAGGCAGTTTACAAAAGTTAAAAAACATACAATAAAAATGACAATAAAAATATTAAGCTAAAAATACAAAACAAATCTAATTTAAAATCTATAAAATGCAAACATAAAAACTATATGTGAGTAAAACACAAAGAAGCAGCAATAAAACAATCATGTAAAGTTCTGGATAAAAAGCCAAGATTTAACAAGCTTTCTAAAAACTGTGATGGAGTTAGAGGAGCGAATCGCCACTGGGAGAGCATTCCAAAGTCTGGTGGCAGCAACAGAGAAGGTCCTGTCCCGAGTGCACGACAGTCTAGCCTCCCTCATTGTCAGCACCCAGAGCATAGCCCCCTCAGATGACCTTGTCAAGTGGGCAGCAACCCTTGGGGGCAGGTGGTCCCTCAATTACCCCGGGCCCAAACCGTTAAGGGCTTTAAAGGTGAAAACCAGCACCTTGAATTGGACCCAGAAATGAACTGGCAGACAGTGCAACTCTTTCAAAATGGGTGTGATGTGCTCCCACCGGGCAGCTCCAGATAAAACCCTAGCTGCCGCATTTTGCACTAGCTGCAGTTTCCAGATATTCATCAAGGGCAGCCCCATGTAGAGCGCTTTACAGTAATCCAGCCACGACATGACTAAGGCATGGGTAACCGTGGCCAGATCTGCCTTCTCAAGAAAGGGACACAGCTGGTGCACTAGCTGAAGACATGCAAAGGCGCCCCTGGCCACTGCCTCCACCTGAGCTTCCAAAAGTAGAGCCGGGTCCAGTAGTACCCCCCAAGCTGCGTATTTGCTCCTTCAAAGGGAGTGCAACCCCACCCAGAACCGGTAAAATCTCCTCATCCCGATTGGCTCTCCTACTGACCAACAGTACTTCCATCTTGTCCGGATTCAATTTCAGTTTATTAGTCCACATCCAACCCATCATGGCCTCCAGCCCCTGATTCAGGACATCCACTGCCTCCCTAGGATCAGATGACAAGGAGAGATAGAGCTGAGTGTCATCTGCATATTGCTGACAACTCAGGCCAAGTCCCCAGATGACCTCTCCCAGCGGTTTCATGTAGATGTTAAACAGCATGGGGGACAAGACTGAACCCTGCGGTACCCCACAGGCCAATGGCCACAGGGCCAATCAGTAATCCCCCATCACCAACTTATGGACCCTCCCCCCAAGAAAGGACCAGAACCACTGCAACGCAGTACCTCCAATTCCCATACTCAAAAGGCGGCCCAGAAGGATACCATGGTTGATGGTATCGAACGCCACCAAGAGGTCCAGCAGAACCAACAGGGATGCACTCCCCCTGTCTAGTTCCCGGCATAGGTCATCCACTAGAGCGACCAAGGCAGTCTCAGTCCCATATCTGGGGTGGAAGCTGGATTGAAAAGGGTCCAGATAATCCGTATCATCCAATACCCTCTGCAGCTGGGACGCCACCACACGCTCTATCACCTTGCCCAAAAAGGAAGGTTAGATACAGGTCTATAGTTGTCCAGGTTGGAGGGATCAAGGGAGGGCTTTTTAAATAGTGGTCTTACCACCGCCTCCTTGAGACATAGCAATAGCAATAGCAATAGCAATAGCACTTACATTTATATACCGCTCTATAGCTGAAGCTCTCTAAGTGGTTTACAGTGATTTAGCATATTGCCCCCAACATTCTGGGTACTGGCATCCTGCCCTCCCTTAATGAAGCATTAATGATCACCTCCAACAATCTGCCTGTACCCTCCCTGGCAGCTTTTATTAGCCATGAAGGGCAAGGGTCAAGAGCGCATGATGTCGCTCGCACACTGCACAGGATCTTGTCCACATCCTCAGGCTGCACCAACTGAAAAGAATCCAACACAACAGGACCAGATGGTACCAAAGGCATGTCTGCTGAAACTGCCAAAACTCTGGAGTCCAGGTCAGCATGGATGCGAGCGACTTTATCTGCAAAGTGGCAAGCAAACTGATCACAATGTGCTGTAGATAATTCCTTCCCCATTACCTGGTGGGATGTGTGGAGCAATGTTTTTGCCACACAAAACAGCTCTGTTTGTCTGCACTGAGCGGATGCAATGGAGGCGGAGAAAAAACATTTCTTTGCCGCTCCCACTGCCACGGAGTAGTCTCTAAAATGGGCTCTAGCCTGTGTTCGCTCAGATTCGTCACAACTCTTCCTCCATCGTCGTTCCAGCCATCGCCCGAGTTGCTTCATTGCCCTAAGCTCTGAGGAAAACCAAGGAGCAGATCGGGCTCCACCAAGCCGGAGAGGGTGTTTAGGAGCAACTGTTTCAACAGCCCGGGCCGTCTCTCCATTCCAGAGATCAACCAGGGCCTCGACAGGGTCACCAGCTCTGGACACTGGAAACTCCGCAAGGGCCATCTGAAATCCAAGCGGATCCATAAGCCTCTGGGGGCGGACCATCGTAATTGGTCCACCACCCGTGCAGAGGGCAGACGGAGCAGTCAAACTAAACTTCACCAGATGATCTGTCCATGACAAGGGAGTTGTCTCAATTTCCTCCACCTCCAGATCATTTATTTCCTGGTCAGCAAAATTCAGATCCAAAGTATGTCCTGCCATCTGGGTAGGGCCCAATACCAACTGAGACAGGCCCATGCTTTCCATGGAGGCCATGAAATCCTGACCTGCACCCACTAGGGGGGCCTCAGCGTGGACATTGAAATCCCCTCGGGGCAGCCCTCGGGGACATATTTTTGAGTGACACAGAGAACTTTATAGGGAAGGGAGTCAAAAATTGACACTTCCCAGCTACATTGGTGCATTTAGTTAGGAAGTTCTGTTAGCTCTGTATGCCAGCTACTGTAATTAACTTGTTTATAGTACAAAATAAACTGTGTGTCTGTGTGTGTACATGTGTGTAAGGGGTTACCATTGTTACTGGGATTAAAGAGGTGGGCTAATCTAATGAGAATGAAGCTCATCACGAGGGTTGTCAGTCTGCATGCATTCATAAGCCTGAGATTGCTGAGTGGGATCTGGAAATGTCACAGTGTTGTTAACCCTTTAGAAATGACAGGAAACTCTGGCACTAGGGTTTTTTCCCACCTGTGGGAAAAGGCAGAGCCAAGCAGAAATGGGCACAATGATGGCTCCCAAATAGCCTTTAAAAAACCTGGGAAATCAGGAAAATTGTTGGTAAGCTGGCAAGCCTCTTCATCACCTGAACTGAGGTGGCTAGCCTGGAATAAACTACATTTCAGGAGAAGTATTCAAAAGCTGACTAAGATGGGTTGATGTGTGACAAAAGGAACAATATTTTCAGCCATGCTTTTTGTATTAGAGAAAGACCAGGAAGGAGGCTACACAGCTGCATTTTTCCCTAACCCCTCCCAAATGAACATTGTCATATCCCCTCAAAACCTCCACCAAAGGTTTTTCTAGTTTAGTGCCATTTTGTTCCACAAACACTGTGGGGCTATCCCCATGATCAGCAAAAATCGGCTAGGAGAGCCTAGCCCAATTTTTGCAGATCGTCAGAACCACCGGGCTCAGCTGCTAGCCCAGTGGTTCTGGAGCGGGTAACCCGCTCAATAACCCCTGCCCCCAAACCAGGTTTGCAGAGTGAGTGCTCCGCAAACCTGGTTTTTTGAACCATGAGTAGCCGCGATGCGGCTTCACACCATGCCTACTCACGAGTAAACCCCTGGAGGGGAGGTGAAAAGCCGCTTCCCAGCTCCAGGGGTCTCCCCAGTATGCCCTGCGTGCTTGTGCAGGGCATATTGGGGCTTCTGGAGGCCACATGGCCCCCAAGCTCCCCAGCCCCCGCCAGCTCCATCTTGGAGCCGGCAATCATGTGGGCGGCCGATTTGGCCGCCCAGGTCTCACTCCCTGCTCGTGAGTGGGGAGAGCGGGTTAGCCTGCTCTTCCCGCTCACCTCCCCTAACCGGGTCTCACGGATCATGAGACCCGGTCCTGTGTATTGTGCCACCTCATTTAAGGGAGTAAGGGACATCTCAAGTTGGGATTTCAAGGAAATGCTCCTAAAAATGAATAGTTTCATATAATCATCAATTCTCCCCCAAACCTCTACCACAGTTTTGTGCTAGTTCTGTGCCACAAACTCTGAGTTTTGAGCTGCCTTGTTTAAGGGTGTAATGGATATCTAAAATTGGGGTCCCATGGAAATGCTCTAAAAACCCAAATATCATTATTATATCCCACAAACCCTGAATTTTGTGTCACCTCCTCTTAATGATGTACCAAAAAGAGCAGTGGCCTGTGGCAAAAAAAAAGTGTTTATTTCAAAAGTATGATGTAATAAAATAAATAAATACATGTTTTCCTGCACCAATCCACCACTCTTTTTTGGCTCAGTTAGTGGTTCTGCCCTCCTATTTTTCCTATGCATCCCTTTAAGGATGTAGGTGACATCTGAAGTCAGGGTTCCACATTAAATTCTGGAAAAAAATAAACTTCATTGCATCACCAAAAACATCACCCACAGTTTTGTGTTAGTTCTGTGAGATTTTGTGACAAGAAACCCATGTTGTTCAAACTACTAGGAATGTGCTCAGAACTGGTTTGTCCGGTTCCATTTAGATACATACCAGATCTGACCCAGCCCAATCCAGCTTTGGGCTTGGATGAACCAGGTCCAAACCCGGCCATCGCACCCGGCTGAACCAGTTAGTGGGCTGGTTTGGGGGTGTCCTTGTAAAGGAAAATCCAGCAAGGATTCCCCTTTACAAGTAAAGGGGATTCCCTAACATAAGGCAGGGGGGATGAGTAAAAGTACTTTTAATTTAAAGCCTGCAGTGACTGAGAGTCTCTGGAGGTGGCAGGGGGCGGTGCTGGGCACAGCTGGCCCAGGCTGTCATTCTGGAGGTCAGTGGGGGGTTTGGAGGAGCCCCTGTCACTATCCCCTGCTGCCTCTGTCCAACACCATGGCCTTTAAATTAAAGATACTTTTGTTCAGCCCCCCTACCTTACGTTAGGAAATCCCCCTTTACTTTACTTTACAGGACCCTTTACCTCACCAGATCCCCCTTTACAAGTATACCTGAACTGTTCCGCAAACCAGTTCTTAGATCTGGGGGGGGCAGTGCAGTTTGAACTCAGACCAAACCAGGCTGGTTTGCTGTCAAGCCTGGCCCAGATTGATCTGGCTTGCACATGCCTACAAGCTACTGCTTAAAGAGGGACCTCTTTTTGAGCCCCTGGTGGCGCAGTGGTAAAACTGCCGCCCTGTAACCAGAAGGTTACAAGTTCGATATTGACCAGGGGCTCAAGGTTGACTCACTTCCATCCTTCCGAGGTCGGTAAAATGAGTACCCAGAATGTTGGGGGCAATATGCTAAATTATTGTAAACCGCTTAGAGAGCTCCGGCTATAAAGCGGTATATAAATGTAAGTGCTATTGCTATTGCTATTTTTTGTGTGGAATCTTATTGTTGACTGTTGCTTACAAGGGCGTAGCAAGGTTGTAGTGGGCCCAGAGACAAATCCAACTCTCCACCAGGCCTTGGTGGGTGGCAGGGAAAATGGCTCACCATTGGCCAGGGATGCCAGAGCAAGAACTAGAGAAAGTGAGGCTTCCCACCACAGACCCCTAGGGATTTTAGATCAGGAAGCCTGGAAGGGGAGGAATGACAATGGGAGGAAGGATGGGGTCTTAATAGCTGCAGAACCTACACAGGCCTGTTTAAGAAAGGAAACACCACTGATGAGGGAGGAGGCTTTAGTGCAAGAAGGAAAGTCTTAGGACCCCCAGAGAGGGCTGGAGAACACACACTGGGGCTATTCTCACGATTAACAAAAATCAGGCTAGGAGAGCCTAGCCTGATTTTTGCTAATTGTAAGATTAATCGTGTGGGTGGCCGATCTGGCCGCCCAGGGCTCCCTGCTCGGTCATCTGTGGGGAGAGCGGGCTTAGCCCGCTCTCTCTGCAGTTTTGGAGAAAGCAGGTCTCACAGATTGTGAGACCCGCCTCACTGACTGCTGACTTAACCCCCTTCCTGTAACTCTGAGGCACACAGGGTGAGACAAGGATGACTAGGAGGGTTAAGGAATGAACTGTACATATTGTACACATTTTTCATTTCTGTATGATTTACTATTTTTTGTTTAAAATCTATGTTCTTCAGTGCAGCCATTCAATTCTGAACCTCTACTCTGACACAATGTGCCACCCTGCACAGCAGCAGTGAAGTGCCAAGCTATTTTGCGTCTGAGATTTACAGGCATGCCTTGCCTCTTTGTGACATAAAAGTGATGGATATTATTTCTCCATTAGAAAAATACTTAATTTCAAAACATAAATATTTTATGTATTATAATTTTTTTTAAAAAAGTGTAAAGCGCAATGATGATCTCCAAAGTACTTTCATCTCATTCCAAAGAGGTCCCTACTCAAGATTTTTCTAGCCTCCAGTTGGAATTTGCACCAGACAGGATGGACTCTGATCTCTCAAATCAAATGGCCATTTCACCATGCATAATCACACTCAGGTAAGCCTGCAAGAGTTGCATTATGTTTCTGAATCAGTAGTAGGCACATTTTAGTGAAAGGAGGTGTAAGACCATCTAAGAAGCTGAGTTAGATACACCCCTGTTAATACTAAGATCAGTACACGATACTGGCTGTGCACATTAAGCCTGAAAATCACATACAGTATTTCCATATGCATATTGCACTTTGTAAAAACAGGTGAATTCAGTAATTCAGTTATACTCTGGCTTCTGGTGCACAACTCATGTAATGATTAAGCAATCTGAACAATATTTGCATGTGTCAGTATTGCTATGCACCAAAGAATAACTTAAGACCCAGTAAACAGAGATAGTAAGCAAACATGAATTTATACCACACTGCTAAAATATTTTATTATTTTGCTGTTTTCACTCACCTTGCTTCTGGATGACCTAGCCTGGATAAAGTTTGGGGGGATATGATTATTCCAATTACTTGGGGTAATTGGAAACTCCAACTTGAGATGTTCATTACTCCCTTAAAAGAGGCGGCACAAAACCCAGAGTTCCTAGCAAAAAATGGCACAAAATTAGCACAGGACTCTGGTAGAGGGTTTGGGGAGATATGACAAAGATACGAAAATATTCATTTTTTGGAGCATTTCCTTGGTACCCCAATAAGAGATGTCTATTACACCCTTAAATGAAGCAGCACAAAACTCAGGGTTTGTGACACAAAATGGTACAAAGCTAGCATAAAACTCTGGTAGAGGAGGTTTTGGGGAAGATACAATGATGATATGAAAATACTGCTTTTTAGGAAGATTTCCTTGGAACCCCAATTTATCTGTTACGCCCTTTCATGAGGCGGTACAAAACTTGGGGTCTGTGGCAGAAAAATTGCACAAAACAAGCACAAAATCTTGATAGGGGTTTTGAGGGGATATGAAGATGTTCATTCTGGGGAGGTCAGGAGGAAATGCAGCTAGAATACACTAGTAGTCAAGATGTGAGCTGAGCAACTGTCTGAGTTGTAATGGCAAAAGCTAGATTAGCTGCTTTTACTGGGTTTCAACACTGCTAGGAGATAGAGAGCACGTAATTAAAAATAATCCCAGACAACATCTCTGTGTGTCATGAAACTACTGCTACTACTTTCACAGAATAAAGGTGTACGATGGCTCAGAACTATCTTGGTTCAAGCTTGTTGTTTCTGTATCAATCAATCTTTATTGGTACAGTCACAGACAAGCAAATTGTTCCTGTATGTTTTCTTTTGATCTTTATGAATATAGCCTGCCCAGCTTGGCCAGTGAAATAGATTTGGAAAAACAAATCCATAGGAACGCTGAAACAGAAAATGATTTTGAGGTGAAATAAGCTATATTAGAATACTTTTTTATAACATGACAAGCCTGAATGACTGATATTAAAAAGGGCAGCTCTTTAACAAACAGCTTTGAAGCTATGGTTTCAACATTCCCTCCAGTGTTTGGAATGCAAATATTGCACAAGATTATGGCACTCAGAAAATGAAACTGCCCAGAAACAAAAGTGAAACTTTTCATTATCTGTAGAAATGCAAATATGTCAAAGGAAAGGTAAATTAGATTATTTCATTTCATCAGTGTCACTGAAAACAAGGCAGCAAAAGCAATCAGAAAAGCTTGTGACTGGAAATAGAAGCTGGACACATTAAAACAAAAAGGTGAGCATAAATCAATGATATTATATTATATTATATTATATTATATTATATTATATTATATTATATTATATTATATTATATTATAAGGCAGCTGCTGCTGCCTTTTTGTACATTGTATTATTTTAAATGCTGTATTATGAAAATGTGTGTTTAACAAATTGTTACTAACCAAAAACAAACACACAATCGCTTTAGTTATAAGGGCAATTGTTGGTGACTGACATCCTGATTAAATTACTGATCATAAGTCCCATTGAAATTAGTAGGATAAGTTCATCATTAGTAGCTTTCCCTAATGCTTTCTAATACTAAATTGAGTAATTTGGTCAGGATATCAGACACTGTGATTAATCCATAAGGAGAATCATTTGATTGTCATCTACAGCTGAAAATAAAAAACTCTTTTCATGTGTTCAATGCCTAGAAGCATCCTATGTGATATCTTGAACTACTTATGGAGGCAATCATAGGTAGACTGCAGCAACACAGTCATGCTAGCATTACCACTACTGCTGTCTTGTTCCTTGCAGGGATAAGAAGATGGCAGGTTACTGGAACCCACAGAAAACCAACTTATGAAGTTAGTTGCCATGGTTTTAAGTGATCACATGGCAAATAGTTATCTGTTTCCACCTTGAGCAACCTTTTTTGAAATACTTTTTGTATGTGGGTGCAAGATACATGCACCTTTTTTGAGTACAAATACATACACCTTGTTTCACTTGCATGGAAGCAGCTGAAGCTACACTTGGAGATATTCTCCAACAGAGACATGTCAGTATGAATCAAGTAGATACAGACTGATTCAGGTAGAATCAGGTAGATACAGCTAGCTGCAACGTCCTCCTCTCATACATGGCATCAGCTGGAAAAAAACGTTGTATACAGTTCTAAATGATGAACACATGCTTAGATTACTACTTTTCTCATTAGGCAATTTCAACATCAGAAATATCCATTTATATTCTACCTCTGATGTTGAACTGAGTTTACTCGGGGTACATACAGGAAGTAGTGGTCTAGGATATGTTGGTCCCAATCCATTTAGGTCTTGAAGGTAAGACTCTTAGCTCCAGGCTGACAATCCTCCCCAATCAACAGTACCTCTGCTTGACCTGGATGAAGGTTTGGTTTGCTCACTCGCATCCAGTCCCTCACTGCTCTCAAATGCTGGTTTTTGTTAAGTGTAAGTGAGACAGGAGCTTTATCAGAGAAACCCTTGTAGACACAGATGTTGTCACACCCATCTTTAGCCCCTGGAGACAAGACAATTCATGCTGTCATTCAGACATTATAAGGTACATGGTTTTTATGATATGGAAATTAATCTCTTCTTTCTGACAGAGATTAATTTCCCTATCATAAAAACCCTGTATCTTGTAATGTCTGAATGACAGCACAAGTTGTCCTGTCTCCAGGACGTGGTGTTCAAAGCAGTCCAAACTTGCTCTTTCTCACCATCACTTGTGACAAAGATCCTTCGGGGCAAGCTGAGTTAATACACATGTAATTGTCTGGAATTTAATAAGTAAGAAGAAGGGAATCTAGGATAATCTCTATTCCTCAAATGTTTTCCTACTAGAAAGGCTTGTTCTGCTCTACAAGCAACTTACTGGACTCGATGGTCCTTGGCCCTGATCCAGCAGGGATTTTCTTATGTTTTTATGCATGGCACACTCTAGATGTGTTTGTTCCATACGTTCTGGGAATGCAAACAAGCAGGCTACATATGAGTCTGAATTGATAACTAGTCAAATTCCAATTACAAAACAATGAGGTCATTCATACAATCAAAAACTAGGTTTGGGAGCTGTTTGTACTCTCCCAATTTTCAGATGTGTGGAAGCAAGGTAGGAGGAAAACCGGGGTAGAAGTGATTGCATGGAAGCAAGGTAGGAATAAAAGCTGCCTGGGTTTCCTAATTACCTTGCTTCCACACAATCACTTCTACCTGGTTTTCCTTCTACCTTACTTCTGCACAACTGAAAACTGGAAGCATACACAGCTCCCAAACCTAAGTAGAACACAATTTTCACTGTGTGAATGACCACAGTGTCTTGCAAGGGCAGAGAAAGAAGGTAAATATGAGTGAGATATTGAAGGAGCTTAAGAGAATTCTCATAATGCTTAAATGGATATTTGATAAATGGATATTTAGTCATGGTCCTGCAAATGCCTGTGAATTCTTATTGCTGAACATAATGCTTGTGTTGAGCAGTAGCAGCAGTCAGAGAGGCCTCTAAGGGGTTTGCGGGGAGATGACCAGCCAGTCTGCTCTGGGCGGCCGCAGCGGCCACCCACACAACTGCTGGTTCCATCATGGAGCCGGCTGGGGCTGGAGAGACCCCTGAGCTGGGAGGCTGCTTTTAAGCCTCCCGGCTGGGGGTCTACTCATGAGTAGCCACAGCTACTCACAATTTTAAAAACCGGGTTTGCGGAGCGCTCCCTCCACAAGCCTGGTTTAAGGGGAGGGTTAGTTTGGTGGGTTAACCGCCAGGAAGCCACTGGGCTCACCTATGAGCCTGGTGGCTCCCACGATCAGGCGAAATCTGGCTAGGCTCCCCTAGCCCAATTTCATCTGATCTTGGGAATAGCCCTAGAGTGTTGCCAGAATAACATTTCAATAAAAAGGAGATTTTGGAATGATGACTTTTCTGTGTGATGACATAGAACTGGAGACCATAACTCAATGGAAGAGCTTGTGCTTTGCATGTAGAAGGTCCCAGGTTCGATCCCTAGCATCTGCAGACAGGGCTGAGAAAAACTGCCATTTCAAACTCTGGAGAACTGTTGCCAGTCAGAGTGGACAATACTGTGAAATGGACTAATGTGGTGAATCGGCAGAAGGCAACTTCATTTGTAGACAGTGCTCCTTGGGAGCTCAGGTTTTGGAGTTAGGAGCATTCCAAACATCTGGCTGGAGTATGACAGAAGGGCCTCTCACAAATTCTGTACCTGGGGATTTGGTTTCCTTATGGCCGACACAGAAGTTTGTAACCAGATTTCTGAAGGCTTAATTGTGTGGATGAATCACATTTTTCTTGGTTCCATTGGTTTGCCCAACTCTCATTATGTTCAGCTAAGCTAGTTAGTTCTTGCAGCTTCTAAAGCTTATGACTAGTGATGAATGCAGACCAACAGAGCTCAAAGGATAGGACTGGATTTCGCTTCAGCAATTACTAGCCATGTGTGCATTCCTGCAACAACTTTGGAGAATCATACCTGCAGGGAGTTTTTTCAGCACAAGGCTATAGTTAGTTAAGCACTGTGGCATGTTCTTCAAACATACTCTTGATGAGTGATGCTGCATGTAGCATTATCTAATTAAATAATGGCTAACAACTTTTCCAGTGTGGGTGATATTTCAGCACGCAATCTCCTCCTATTACTGCCAGGCAAAACAATTACATTGTATCTCAAAGGGAGATCTCTCTTATTCTGCACATAATAAAATCAACACACAGGATGCCGTTCTGCAGTAGAGGCCAACTCTGATTCCTGTCTTGGCAGGTATGGTATTCCTATCTTGGCAAGGCTGCACTTCAAGAACTTGCTTGTTGAAGGAGCAAAAGCATTTATTAGCTGAAATGTTCTCTTCTGCAGGCATGTTGCCTGCCTTGAGCTCAGGATTTCAAAGAATTTCATATCACTGCGTAGTGCTGTTGCATCACTGCATCTAGACACAATGTTATCTATTGTGATAGGCATCATTTGCATCAAGTGTCAACCAGCCACAGCCTTGTTGATGTCCTCCCCCACACCCAAATCTCACAACAAACACGGAGCGGTTTTTGTTTGGTTTTACTCTAATGTCTGAGTAGTTAAGCCTCTGCACACACTATGAAAAATAAATAAAATTGTAAACTTTTGCCTGGAAGGGAAACTCAAGGTTCTTAAAAAGGTGATGCTAAGAGCCAATTGTGATGCAATGTTTTCCCTCACAGGACTGCTGTTATTGTTTTTTAATTATTCTGGCAGCGGGATGCACGTGGAAAATGCTTCCTTGAAACTGAAAATCCATGTGAAATTTACTGGGAAACTCCATAAGTTAGAGCCAACAGGAATCTAGTGCCTTTACTCCCAGTTCCTTCCTCAAACATCCACATGGATTTTCAGTTCTGATGTAATGTTTTCCACGTGTATTTCTCCATGGGAATCGAGCCAGGGGTGGGGGTAGAGAATGAAAAGTTCTTCCTGATTTTCATAGTACATTGGTTTGCCTGAATGTGTCATGCAGATGGGGGAGGGGGGAGGTTGAAAGCAATATGTTCCAGGAAACCTATAACCATTAGGCGTACTGATATATGGTTTGAAAATGATGATGGCTTTGCGTAGAATAAAAAATGAGGTAAGAGTTATTTATATGATTGACATTCTGCTTCAGTGTTTTCACACAAAGGCCCCTCTCTCTCTGTGATATGCAGACACTGCATTCCCCACACATTCTTGCAGCCTACACCACATAGTCAAACAATAGAGAGCCTTCTTTCATTTTCCTGCCTAGTTTCTGTGAACAGGACTCTGTTGACAACAGAGTCTGTTCTCACTCCTGAAGAATTCCAAAAATTGAACAATCTAAGGACAGCCTGTGACTTTCAGGAGACATCTTAAAGCATTCAGTTTTTAAAAGTGTAACTCGGCACCTCTCTCTCTCTTTTGCTTGTTGTCCTTGTTTCAAAGGAAACCTGCAAAAATGCAGTTGCTCTACAAATCAGTCCTCACACTAGAGAGAGCTGTTCTTGACATGGCACCATTAATGACAGCAATAAAATGCAAGTAT
Source organism: Hemicordylus capensis (assembly GCF_027244095.1). Lineage (NCBI taxonomy): Eukaryota > Metazoa > Chordata > Lepidosauria > Squamata > Cordylidae > Hemicordylus > Hemicordylus capensis. Next base: position 99,432,942 of record NC_069657.1, read on the forward strand.
GCAAGACACTCACTCTCTTTCACTACCACAAATGCATCACCCCCCCCCCCGCCCTCACTCTCTGTATGTATGTGTGGTGAACTTTAATTCTCATGATGGGTGCCAAATTTACAATTCCATGACTTGAGATCTACAAAGAGATCTTGAAGAACTCAGGCAAAGCTTCAAAATAAAATGGAGAGGCCACCTAGAGGGCTGAGAGGGCAGCTTTTTCTCATTGTCCCTTTACTTCATGCTTTCCGTGTCGCCTTGGAGTACCTGTTAGGGCTTGTTCAGCAAAGGCCTATACTGAGGTTTGGAACAGTTAACTACCAAACAATGTTCAGTGACTATGTAGAGACATCCAGAAACTGGTGCGGGCACCATCCTGGTCTGGTGTAGGTGTAACATCAGTTCCATGAAAACCATTGGGAGCTAGCCTAGAGCAGGTATGCTCTCAGACCCTCCCTCCTTCCATCCCTCTCTGGCACAAATTCCCCTGCTTCCTTCTCCTGTTGGCTTTAATAATTTGTTACTATTATCTGTGCCAGCACTAAGGGCCAAATTAGATGTGATGTGTGTTCTAAGGATTTCAGATCTGATGTTAGCTCATAGGTTGGTTAAAATCTGGGAATATGCAGCAAGGAGGCCACTTACACCCCAGGCCATGGCACTATTTTCTATTTAGGAATGTTTCTTACTGAAAAAAATTGATGAAACATGATTATTTCAAAAAAGGCTGGTTCCAGGTTTCAGGGGGCCCTTGGCAAACTGTTCACTGTGGGCCCCATTCTAACAGGATAAGCCCTGTTAAAGTTGCTTCATCACCATCAAATAAATGCTATGCTCACAGAAGTCACCTCAGGGATCAGCAGCAGGTCTTTCAGAGCACCCTGGACTCTTGGCAGTCACCCAGTAATGCTGACCCCAGACCTAGGCCCTGACTTTAAATCAGTTCCAGGCTTTCAGGTGAAATTCGTCCATAACTTAAGTCTGTACAAGAGAACTTGTATGAAGTCCTCAGGAACATTCAGATCACTTCCATAGAGGGTATTAGAATCAGATCCTTCCCAGACATGAGCCTAATCTTGTGGAACAACTTTCCAAAAAAAGCCCTGCCAGTGCACAACAGTGGCAGCATCAGGAATAAAACTGAGGGCGGGGGCGGGGGGACAGTAGGGGCAAAGTGCATCTATGGGTGGGCGAGCTGTGTCCCACGTATTAGAGTTCTGAAACTGAAATGGAGGGTGGGGGACAAGCCACTTGTTGGGGAGGGCACTTACCCACCAATGCAGCCGCCTTCTGAGTAACATGTGAAGGAGAACTCTGGATGTGATGTCATTGGCCCCAGCCTCTTATCTCCTTCCGCCCTAACCATTCCTTATTCCTAATCTCTGATAACTTTTAAAAAGTCGGTTAAAACACACTTGTTCACCCAGGCTTTTAATTAGATTTTAACATCGTAGATTTTAAATCGACGAAAGATTTTAAATGAGGCGATTCTTACGATCACCCAAAAGTGGGCTAAGGGAGCCTAGCCCACTTTGAGGCGATTGTATGCTGCAACAGGAGCTGCGCGGCTCCTGGCAGCTAATCACCCTAAATACCCCTCCCCTAAGATGAGGTTAACGGAGCGAGCGTTCCGTTGACCTCCTCTTTTTGCTCGGGTGTTGCCACAGCACACGGCAACACATGAGTAGACCCCCAACCAGGAGGCTTGCTCGGGAGTCTCTCCAGAATGCCCTGTGCATTCACACGGGGCATTCTGGAACTTCCGGGGCCGTGTGGCCCGATACCCGCAGCCCCCACCGCTTCTGTGACAGTCATGTGAGCGGCTGATCCAGCCACCCAGGGCTGTCGGCTTGATCGTCTGCGGGGAGAGCAGGCTCTCCCCACAAACCCCTTTCTGGTGAGTCTCACTGATTGTGAGACTCGCCTCATAGATTTTAATTTTAATTTTTTAATTTTGTTTTAATTTGTGCTGTTTTACACCCAGGGATGTGAATTTTGGGCAGTAAAGCAAACAATTTTTTATTGTGCTTTTATTATTGACATACATTTAAACATCCTGTTAATAATGTTTGCAATCCACTTTGACTTCCATTCAAAATATGGGGTGCAATACAAATACAATAAATTATCATGCTACTAGTAACTCCGTCAGGTTGTTCACATGACCAATACTGGGGCAGGGAGGGCGGGCAGGGTTGAAGTCAGGGTTCAACCTACCTTCCACCAGATGATCAAGGTTTGAGTCTTTAGTGTGCAGTCTGTGTGCCCACATGATCTGCGCTGTCAGGAGCAACATGGATCATTATCTGCGTGACTCCCGGCAGCGCAGATCAACAGAGGCCGGGACTCGTTTTCCCGACCTCCAGACAAGTGTGGTGACTTGGGGGACTCCCCCTTCAGATGGGCACTCTAGGTGCCCATCTCGGTCTCTCCTCAAGCTGCGTGCGAGGAGAGTCATGATCCCAGCAGCTGGGTTAAGGGAGTACTTGCGCCCTTAACCTCAGCTAAGAACTGGGCTAGGAAGTGGGGTTAGGCTGGCAGCTGTGCTGGGATCTGCATGGATCCTGGCATGCCACACGAGCAACCAAGCCCAGGCTAGGCTGCCCTAGACCTGTGAGAACAGCCTCAGTAATTCATATTGGGGGTTTCTTAAGCCCTTTTCAGATGTTCAGGTAATGGAAACCATGAAATGAATGTATGTGAGGGGATTCAGGATCCTGTTTCCTCTCCCAATCTCCACCCCTCAGATGAAGGTGTGAATCAAGTCTCTGAGTCTTCATGTTGTGTGCACAAAGGCTCTCCGCAAATTTGGGAACTCTGCATGGAAACCAGGAGCAGAGACAGTGGCTATGATCCCAATGTCGCCATCCATGGGTTCACTGAACATTTGAAAAGCGTTTTTGCCTTTGCTTAGTCATTCTACTTTGCAGAGAGGTAATGTGGAGCCTAGCAGTTTGCCATTCTTAAGGAATGCATTTATGGCGTGCAGTGCTCTTTTCAACCCTGCTAAAAGTAGCAGATATTGCAGCTTTATGGTTGGAACGTGCAGGCAGAGATAATCCAAGGAATGTCATCGTTTTTTATTTACCCCGATGTTTCCTTGACACTTTACTTTTCTGGGTGGTTCCAGCATAATCTGGGCCAAAATGCAACATCAATCAAGCCAGCTGCTGACGTAACTGAAAAGAGAAAACAACTGGAAAATGACAATCAAAGGAAGGTGAAAGATCTAGTCCCAGGGCTTCCTTTTTCAGTTGGATAGTTTACGTGAAAGGCGGACAGATAATCTATGCCAGATAGATAACATATGTAGCAAGGCAGGGTGTTTATCCCCTTGGTTTTGTAAACAGCCACACACCCTGGCTTTTATGTTTTGGCTAGAATATACAACTCCGGCTCACCTCCTGAAGTAGCTACAGATCATTATCTAATAATGGAAACTGGATGGGTGATAGCATAGTAGACCATGGGTAAAAAAAGAGAAAGCCTGAGCATATTAATTTACCCCCACCTGCAGACCTCTTCCCTAGTTAAGCACTCTTTTGGGTTTTTCTCATAATAATGTGATGGGAGGTGATAGGAAGTGGCCAGTGTGTCTAGACCCCATAGAATTGTAGAGATTGATGCAAATGCATGTCAGCCATAGCTGGGGTAGAGGCTTTCTAGTCAGGCATAGGGCTGATCTTTTTCTTCAGAAGGATAAACATTGAGTTCTTTCTCATGACCAGTGAGAACGGCTCCAGAGCAGGCTGTGGGGAAGGTGGGTTAGACTAACTTTCCTCGCAGATGACCGCTCCTCTTGTGCTGGGTGCACTCCCCATGCCCATATGACTCCCCGCACACCCAGGCAGTGGGGAGGGTTGGGGCCAGGATGTATTGTCCCAGCCCCCGGAAATACCATAATGCACCATTCAAATGTGCAGTGCGTCATGGGGGTCCTCCTCCCCTCCACAGGCTCCCCGCAGTCTGGCAGCCGTGGCTGCAAGCAGACCCCCATTTTGAGGGGAGGCTACTTAGGCAGGCTTGCTGCCGTCATGCCACCAGGATCTGGCACAATCCTGGCAGTTCAGACATGCATCCAAAACTCCCTTAGCCCAGTTTTGCACATGTGTGGGAATAGCCTCATTGACTGCACCATTGCATCTATGACTGATCTATAAGGTCAGACTGCTTGATGCTTGTAGGCCATACATCATGACCCTCTCTTCCAGGGACTCATTACATGTTAAAACATAAACCTATTATTATCAAAAGTGTGTGTTATACTCTGTAGTCATTTGTGGTGTGCAAAGTGCTTTACAATACACATTCCGTTTAGCCTTGCAAGAACCCTGTGAGTTGGATCATTAATATTTGCATTATGCTTGTGGAGCAGAGGTTGAGAAAGGGGCTGTGCAAATATTTTGGCTTCAAAGGCCTACTTTTTTGTCACTCCTTGGGCGCCATGACACATGACTTCCAAGGTGTCAGGGGGACTTCCTGTGGCTCTGAATTCTTTGAATGGCCCTCACCAGTGCTGCACATAGGACTGCTTTGCATGGAGGTAACGGTTGGGAGTTATTGCCTCCCCACAGAGCCAAGAGCGATGTGCAGATGATTCAGCTTTGGTGCTTTGAAACCAAATCTTTTATGCAGCTTTAGTTTTGCTAGAGTTATTAATTGTGTTATTGTGTTACACAGTTATTACAGTTATTAAACTCACCAATGCCACTTGGTGAGTTTATATTGAGCTAGAAGCATTTTAGATTGTTCTGAATTCAACACTCCATCTGGATTATATTGGCTCTCAAAATTAATGGACTGGTTTGCACGATCAAAGTATCACCAAAAGTCAGGCAGAAGAGGGAGAGGGAGGAGGAGGAGGAGGCATGCATACTCCCAATATTCAGTCATCTGAGCAGTGAAAATCTCAGGCAGGGGACTGGGAAGTGATTTTGTGTAAGGCACAATTGTAGTTGGTCCACCCTAGATCAAATCTAAGATCACTGATGTCAGCTGCCTGTGCTGACCAACTACAGTTGATCCCTCACAGACATCACTTCCTGGTTCTCCGCCCAACATTTTCACTGCCAGACGTGAGCTCCTCTTCCTCCTTCTCCACCTGACTTTCAATGGCACTTTGTTGTCATCTAGACATTCACCTGGAATGTCACGTAACGTCATCAGGCTTCAGTACTCATGACAACTCTGTGACCTCCATTTATTGTAATTAAATTATTTTTGACCCATAATTGGCACAACATATAAGACAAATAGCCTGTCAGATAGCATGATAGCTGTCCTTGAGTCCAACATGAAATGGATAACCTTCTGCAAAGGGACCTGACCCATCATGTTGTCATGCTTCAGTCCAAACCGTGTTAATGCCCCTCATCCCTGCATATAATTAGATGAAATAAAATCATGTTATCTGAAATAATCATTATAAATTACAAATGCATTTATTCCCTTTTAAGGACCGAGCCTCTTCAGTGCACCAGATGAGACTTTTCTCACAGATACTATTTAGCTTTTCCTGAGGCCTAATGAATTACTTTAAATCACAGGCCTCATATATTGATTAGCCTCATTCAGCCAAATCTAGGCTTAACAACCTATCCTGGTCTATAATTTATTTCTGATAATATTCCTAATAAAGAGCTGCAATTAATCCACATTGAAGAACAAAAATCAATTAATACAGATTTGTTTCACAAATAAATAAATCCTTCTGACCTGATGCTTAGGCCAAAATTTGTTACTGAACAGAAGAGAGAGAGAGAAGTATTGATTTCACCCGATTTCTAAAACAAACAGTGCCATACTAAGAACACAGAAGACAGAAGAGGCTTATCAGTCAGAGAATAGTATGATGGTATATATCCCATTTTCAGTCTTTCCCTCTTTTATTCTTCATTATCCTTTTATGTGTAAAGTACAGCTTTACAGTTTCAGACTACCATCTATTTCAGAACACCATCCCACTCACTGTTATTTCTTTTATAAGGAACTTTTTTATACATGCACCTCCCCGCCTCCAGCTCAATGTGTTTTGGAAATGCCTAACAACATGCTTCTTATCATTTTAAATTATGACCTGATTCTAGAAATGGAACCCTCTTTTAGCTTCATCTACATGGGAAAGGATAACTTTCCCACTAAATTTTATTCTGGTATACAAAACAAAATGAAGACTCTCGTCTGTGCTCGGCAGCAACTCCCTTTCTTGTTTTTAAGTTGTATTATATTTCTAAATATTGTCCTGTCTGTGCAGATGCACAGATGGTATCTATCTTAATTTCTTCCAAATGAAAAATACCTATGTTGTTCTAATGAAGGCCCCTTTGCAGGAAGTACCACATAAACAGAATAAGCTGGGGTTTTGCAGTTTGTGAAGGAAAATGTTATCCCCATTACAGAAATAAGACAACAATATGCCATTGTCTTTTCACAATCCCCACTGTAAACAGTTTATAACATTTATTCTTATGCATGCTCTACAACTGCATTAATGCATCACTCACCAGCTGTTATTCTGGCTGCCCCCATAATAGAAACTGTGTATTTTCCCACTGTAGCAATGACTATTCTTAACATACACTGGCCTCAACTAGCTAAAAATACTAGTGTCCAGTTGCTTGTGGGAAAGTTGTGCTGCAGCTATTTCTATTAAAAGTTAAACACTGGACTCTTACACAGTTTCTCATGTCGAACTTGCTACTCATTCTTTCTTCTCTTGCTGTTACCAGTACTTAAGTGTCGTATGTGGCACATGCTAAGGAAATAACAGTCTAATTCGCATTAATGCTTATAATAATATATGAATGATTAGATCTAAGATTAGTATGAAGGAGTACAGTTTTAAAATGAGTCATGGTAACATTACAGAAAGACTAAAGGCCATGGATTACTGGCAGGTTGTAGACTGAGATAGAAAATGATATAGCAGGGTGTTAACACTTGCCAAGGGCCTCTTGCCATAAAGACAAAAAATGATTATGCTTGAAAAGTAGACAATTGCTTGCCTGAAGCAGGCCTTATTTATGGAGCTGCTCAGTTTGTCCCATCCAAAAGCAAATGTCAGTTTAAACCTCAAAGAAAAAGCATATTTGTTTCTGACACATTCCCTGATCCAAGGACAACCCACATGCAGAAGCAGCCATCCCTTCATATAGTGGATGCTGATGGGGATGCAGATCAGAATATAGGCCACTGTCTGTATCATAATGTGCAGGCAGGCACGATTAAAGTGAGTATTTTGGATGCACATGGGATGTGCATCCTCCATATGCAGGGCCAGCAGTTTTACATTGAGAGGAGGTACCATTGAGTCACACTTCCTCTTGTTGCCCATCTGGGAAATGTATGAAAGGACAACTTGTACATCTGCCCCATTGTAAGATTTGTAAGATGTGTGAGTGGTACTTGTATTGGGAGCAGCAGATACCATCAGTGAGAGGATGGGCGAATCCCCCTTTCAATTGTTAACAGCAAAAAAGTCCAAAGCACATTCCATGTGGCACTTTCCCTTTTATGACATTTTTGTGGCAGTTGGAGACATGTGGCTGCCACCAAAATGTTATTTTCATCTCCCAAGATATGTTGTAGGGCAGAGTTTCTGACAAGGTGGGACATGTTGCACTACATGAAGCAGCATGAGGATGCTTGGGTGAGGGGCGGGCAGGCGATGTCAGATTGGGCTGTGTAAGCTAGACCTGCCCTCATACTGGTCACCTTCAATACAGATTTCCACCCATCCACTCTCCCATTTGTTTGTGGGTGGAAGCTGGTTACCTGCAGAGGCTGCAGAGAGATTTTGATCCTCATATTGATTGGTTTGTGGTGAGGATTTGTTTTTCCTACACACCACAGTGATGTATTTTTGTTTATTGGGCATGCTGACCTTTACTACCTGGTTTTCTCACTGCCAAAGCAGTATGTGAGTATAGAAACAGGGGTATCACCAGATGATCTTCACTGGTGAGCAATTGTTATAGTGAAGCAGGTGGTCATCATGGAACAGTCCCTTGGGGCTTGGGGCTTAGAGGTCTCTGAGAATGGACTTGCCTTCTTTGTCCACTTAGAGGTGGTGGAGGTGGGTTGTGACAAAGGCCGACCTCCCTTGCCACAGCCTACTGTTCAACCTGAAGAGCAGCTAGCAGCAATAGCACTTGCATTTATATACCGCTCTATAGCCGGAGCTCTCTAAGCGGTTTACAATGATTTTAGCATATTGCCCCCAACATTCTGGGTACTCATTTTACCGACCTCGGAAGGATGGAAGGCTGAGTCAACCTTGAGCCCCTGGTCAGGATCGAACTTGTAACCTTCTGGTTACAGGGCGGCAGTTTTACCACTGCGCCACCAGGGGCTCTGGTGGAGCAGCAGACAAATGATTGTTGCTTTTCTTGGGCTCAGTTTGCTTGCCCACAAAAGTGGGAGGCAATAATTGTGGGGCAGTTTCTGCCTCAGCATAGAACTGTACCTACACTAGGATGTGCACAAAATTGGAAAACCTGGTTCGGCTCAAATTGAACTGGACTTGCGTTCAACTGAGTCCATTCCAGTTTTGTGCACACTCAAACCAGGCCTGGTTTGGTTCGAACTGAGCCCAGTTCAGGTAGGCTCGAAGCTCTACAGCTAAAGGAGAATGGGGGACCAGGGGTCTTAGCTAAAGCGAGTTACGGTGGAGTGGAGTGATTTTTTTACCTTCAAGGTGCAGATAGCTGCAGCGGAGCCCTCAAGAGTGGGTAGGGGTGGAGGCAGGCGCTATCCCCACCGGAGCAGGTCACTCATTTCAGGCCCATTTCAGGCCTCTGTGTGTGCATGGTCAATAACATGGCCTTCACACATGGACAGAGGTTGTTTGCGTGACCACATAACTGTGTGGTCATGCAAATGGCCTCTGGGCACGCATGGAGGCCAGTTTATTGACCTCCGCACACATGCAGAGGCCCAACGCAGGCCTGAACCAGCCCTGCCTGCTCCGGTGCGGGTGGTGGGAACTGCTGCCCCCTGCTCACCCCTGAGGCTGGCAGTGGTCACTCACTCCCCTCCTGCAGTAATTAGCTTTAGCTAAGCCCCTTGGATACAGGACAGGAAGCCACAGTCCAGCCGGAACATGGTAAAACAGACTGGTTCCAGATTGGCAAAGGAGAAAGACAAGGCTGTATACTTTCTCCATATTTATTCAATTTATATGCTGAACATATACTGAGAGAAGCTGGATTGGAAGAAGATGAGTGTGGTTTTAAAGTTGGAGGAAGAAACATCAATAACTTGCACTATGCTGATGAGACCACTCTGATAGCTCTGATGTGGATGATCTGCAAGCTCTAGTAGTGAAAGTCAAGGAGCACAGTGAAAAAATGGGATACGACTAAATGTAAAGACTAAACTAATGACAATGGGTACAGCAACCAGCCTCAGAATTGATAATGATAATGGTGGACAGCTTCTGCCTTTTAGGATTGACTATCAACGGTAAAGGATCTAGCAGCCAAGAAATACGCCGCAAACTAGCACTTAGTAGGGTTGCAATGAAGGCCTTGGGAAGGATATTTGGGTGCCATGACTCTACCGTGTCTTTATATACAAAAATTAGAATCATTCTGACAATAGTTTTTCCTGTGACACTCTACGGATGCGATAGCTGGACTCTGAAGAAGCAGAATAGAAAAAGTATTGATGCTTTTGAACTTTGGTGCTGGAGAAAATGTTTGAGGATACCATGGACAGCCAGGAAAAACAAACAAATAGATCACAGAACAAATCAATCCAGAATTTTCACTCGAGGCACAAATGACCAGGCTCAAACTATCATGCTTTGGACACATTATGCAAAAACCCAGCTCCCTTGAGAAGTCCATAATGCTGGGGAAAGTTGAAGGAAAGAGAAGAAGAGGATGACCAGCAGCAAGGTGGATGGACTCGATTACGACATCAATGAATGCACCACTGAGAGACCTTAAAGGCCAAGCTGAAGACAGATCATCCTGGAGATAATCTATCTATGTGGTTGCTAAGAGTCGACACTGACTTGATGGCACTTAATCAATCAATCAAGCAAGCAAGCAAGCAGATCATGGCAACTGAGATTACTCCTGTGTAGGGGAAATATAGCATTTGAAGCAACTGGTAGAGTAACTTTTCTAAATAGCAATAGCACTTACATTTATATACTGCTTTATAGCCGGAGCTCTCTAAGCGGTTTACAATGATTTAGCATATTGCCCCCAACATTCTGGGTACTCATTTTACCGACCTCGGAAGGATGGAAGGCTGAGTCAACCTTGAGCCCCTGGTCAGGATCGAACTTGTAACCTTCTGGTTAAGGGAAAAGGACTTCTGTTTCTTTAAGAATATTCAGCAAGTACAGCTTTTCCCCTTTGAGCCAAATGACTGGAAGGCGAGCTGGCTCAAAGTCGAGCCAGTAGTCAGTTAACTCTACTAGATTAACTGATATTGCAGATAAAGAGCTTGTTCTCATGACCATGTGGGGGGGGGGGTTGGAGGGAGGCACACTCCTGCCTCATGCCTCCCAGATGACTGACTCAGGGATCCACATGGAAGCAGCAGTTCTACACCTACACCTTCTATTGATTGATTGATTGTTGAATTTATATACCGCCTTTCATTAAAAACAACCCCAAGGCGGTTTACAAAAGTTAGAAAACATACCGTAAAAATGACAATTAAAATATTAAGCTAAAAATATAAAACAAATCTAATTTAAAAACTATAAAATACAAGCAAAAAACTATAAATGAGTAAAAACACATAGAAGCAGCAGTAGAAACAGTTATGTAAAAGCCTGGGTAAAAAGCCAAGATTTAAGAAACTTTCTAAAAACTGTGATGGAGTCCGAGGAGCGAATGGCCACTGGGAGAGCATTCCAAAGTCTGGGGGCAGCAGACTTTGTTTAGTAATGCAAAATTGTCATGTGACGTTGTGGTGTGAGTTTCCCCACCGTGCCAAGGGATGCCCATTAAGTGGTGTGAGGGTGGAGAAACTCACAATGCAATGATGTCCCATCGTGCATTTTGGGGCAGAGGATGAGGTGGCAGCTTCCAGTGGCAATGTGTAGCTCCAGCCTAAGTAATGCAGACCATTAGCTCCCAGTAAGACTGATTTGGAGTCAGTCATGTGTGTTCATTCTGCACATCTTTTTGTCTAGAATGAATTGTAGGAATAATTGCATTCCTTGAAATATAATGTGCAGAAAGCGAGGAAGGGAGAGATGAGGCTCTGAGGCAGGGATAAATGTGGTTTTTCTGGATGGTTTTTATGGCATCCCTGTGTCAATTGGGTATACAGCCTGCTTCCCTAAAAAACCCACTTTGGTTAGAAGTTTGTCTCACTATGACAACTAATATAAAGCTTATGCTACAATGATAGTCTTGAACAAGATCCTTGGTTGTTTTTGCTGCAACAGGCACGGCTATTTCCTGGAAGCTTGCAGGAGATGATTGGGCAAATATATACCATCTCTCTCAAGTCAGCACTCAGGAAGAAAGGAGGAATGGAAAGTGATTCATCTGCATTTGGGAGGCACACATTGCTACCCTGACACTGCATCTCTTCTGTCTCCTTTAGACATTTCACATTTGTAAAATGTATCCTCTTGCTGTTACCGTTTCACATTGGCTAATGAACATATTTGTCTCAGATATTCAGACAGTGTATTGGGAAATGTGGGTAATGCTGATCTCCTGCTCATAGTTCTTTATTATAACTGCTGCTAGAACTTGTGCTCATGTTAGCAGAAGGCATCTTTTCCACCTGGTTTTGAGCCACTTATGCCTGGTGAGTTTGTTGCACCTTGCTTTGATGCATTCGACATGGCAAATAGAAGACCTGAAGAGGTACAATCATGTGGCATTAGAGTAATGTTTTGTGTCTGAATCTTTTCAAAGCTTTATTTCAATGAAGTATGTCAATGGTGTACATTTGTCACAAACACAATTGGTATTTTCTTCTATCAGCCTTTGTTTTCAAAATGTTTTATCTCTATTGCCAAATTTTAATAGTCTGATTTCTTTTCATCCTCTGTGTAGCAACGTCTCCTATTGTTGTATGTTTATTCCATTTGCCTTCTGGGATAACAACCAAGGTTCCTTTGTTCTATTCATATCATTTACCAAATATCTAAATAAATCTAATATTTTTACAGCAAAACTCAAATGGTGCAGATCAAGATAGCTGAGTTGTCTTATGTAGACACCAGTCGATGAAAAAATTGGCTGAATGCTTATTTGTACTTGGCATATCATTAAGCATCCTTTATTGTGCATTTTCAAAGCTTCTCCGGCTCTGTTGGAGTTGTAAGATAGGGGTGTGCACAAAACCAGCTGGCCTGGTTCAGTTCAAGTCTGAACCGGACTCGAACCAGACCAGGCCAGTTTGGTTTTGCACCCCCTTGAACTCTCTCAGTTCAGTTTGGGGAGTGTTCGTGATTTTTTTTAAAAAGTTTTTTTAGATCAACTTACCCCCTCTGGGGGGCTTATCCGAAGCAGCGGGGGAGGGGTGTCTCCAGAGGTTCTTCCTCCCCCACTGGCCTCCATTACTGCCAACATTGCTTGGTTTGGGTGGTCTTCAGCCTGTTCTGGACCTGCCCTCCATTGTGGTGACCATTTTGGAGGCTGCCACACATGCCCAAGGGGCCTCTGCATGGCCAGGTCATGACTAAATTACATTAATAAATTGTATTATTATCATATTGAGATGGAGGTTTGGGGCAGTCCACAAATTTGAAAAATAAATAAATATATACATACATACATACATAACATCGTAAGCTGCTTTGAGTAGCAGTGTGTTGGAGGGGTGGAACAGAAATATTTTAAACAAACAAATACAGTGGTATCATGTAAACATGCATAGTCTGGGACTACATAAATCATGTCTAGGCCTTCTACAAAGAAGCATATATGACACCAACTAATGCTATATTCGCACAATTCTGACTGAAAACAAATAATGCAAGTTCTTAGCCTAATTCAGATGTTAGGAAAAAGAGATGCTGTACTCACATACATCTAAACAGGGTGAGAAGTCCCCACCCCTGCCCCCATCACATATCCCCAGAGCCCACCTCTCACACCTACAGCAGTGTTCGAAGAGGCGAACGCCGCTCCCGTGAAGGCGGGTGCTTCTGTGATCAGGAGGCTGGGGCAGCTGTAAACATGAGCGGTGGGCTCTGGGGGTGCGTGACTGGGCCAGGGCAGGACTTCCAGCCCCATTTGAGACAATGAACGCAGGTACAGTGTCTCTTTTTCATAATGTTCGGATTCGGTTATTATTATTTGCTTAACATCACTTATGTTCACAGTCCATTCCAGCATAACAACAACAAACAGGTCCTTGTTTCGGAGAGCTTACAACTTTTACATCTGAAATGGGAGGCAACAGAAGGAAGGGAGAAAGAGGGTATATGGAGGTTAGAATATGCTTCGCTCCTGAGTAGCACCACTTGGTTTATTGCCTCTCATGCAGATATTATTGTCCTTTGCTTTGCATATGTCTGACATGTCTGACAGTCTGACATGTGCATGGCTGTGGGCACAGAGGCATGGTTGTTATGTTTTGTTTTGTTTTTAAGACCCTTGCAGCTGGCAAAACTCACTTGTGTACACAAAGTGCACAGAACCTGTGGATAATCGTGGCTTGGAAATAATCCAGCTTGCTGACTCATAGGTCAGAGACACTACTGCGGCAAATGATGGACTAGCGTCAATAAGTCTGACAAACAATTTTCATGCCATTTGGGACAATGATCAATTGCATGTTTGAACATTGTGGTAAAGGGGTAAAGGGATAGATTAGGCTCGCACATTCCAACCCATGCAATGTGTACTTGCTGTGTTTGCCAAATTTAGTCTAATTAACAGGCTTTGGATTTAGTTAGTGTACCATAACATTACAATTATTCCTTACCCATTAATTAATATGGCAACTCTAGAAAACTCACTCCAAGCCTCAGCACTGTGTTATTGCTACAGCATGGGGTTATTGTCCCTTCTTCCAGCTATCCTAGACCTACCCTTATCATAGAGTTTTTGCCAGAAGGTCAGCAACTCCTTAGACTTGAATGATTGGAATTTTTTTTTCTAAACTGAAATGTGGTCTCTGTGATGCAATCTCTTATCTAAACCTCCTTGTTATTCAAACTGACTGCAGGTCTCCATGTCATTGTAATCTTGTGTAATAAATAGCATTGCTAGATGATCTCAGTTGCCCTCAGGTCACTGGGGATGGCAAATTTGTAATGTATGTAAAGGGATAATGAAGAAAAAGTTTCTTTCAAATTGTGGGAAGGGAGAAAGGAATTGTTTGATTACATGTGGTCAATTAAAGCCTGATGCAAGCACAGTGTGTTCAGATGCTCATAAATAATGTAATAATGTAAATAATAATAAATGGAATCACCATACCATTGGATAGTGAGTATAGCTTGAATGAAGAGCAAATGTCATTGTACTACTTGTTTGTTTAGTGGGTTCCAAGGGAGTACTCACTGAGGTCATCCACACAATCAAAGAAGCTATTCTCACGACCAGGGGAAATTGCGCTAAGGTAGCCTAACCCGATTTCCCCTGGTCATCTGCTGCCACTGGAACTGCGCGGCTCCTGTCAGCAAACCTCAAAAACGACCCTTCCCCTTAAACAAGGTTAGCAGAGTGAACACTCTGCTACCCCCATTTTGTTGATCATGTGCTGCTGCAGCATGGCTCCACACCACGGCAACACAAGAGCAGACCCCTGCCGGGGGAGGCTGAAATAAGCCTCCTGGCCCCAGGGGTCTCACCAGAATGCTCCGTGCACTCCTGCCAGGCAACCTGGAACTTCTGGGGATCAGCTGGGCCCGATCCCTGCTGCCCCTGCTGGCTCCGTGACAGAGCCGGCATTCATGTGGGCAGCCAATCCGGCTGCCCAGGGATGGCTCCCTGCACTACCCTGAACAGTGCTTCACACCAACTGTGTGAAGTGCTTCAAAAAACGGTGTTCTACCCCGGTAGCTGGGTAGCTTTCCCTCCTATCTTGCTTCCACACAATCACTTCTACCCAGATTTTCCTCTTACCTTGCTTCCAACAACCAAAAACTGGCAGCACAGACAGCTCCCAAACTAGGGTAGAACACGGGTTTTTGATTGTTTGAATGACCCCAATCAGTCTGTACAGCCCCTGCATATTCTGCTAATCTTGGCCAGCACCATCCGCCAAAGAGGGGGATTCTTAAAACAGCATCTCTTTATTGAAACTAAGCACAAAAATGAAGGTAATACATAGCACAACTTCCAGGCGCAGAAAACACACTCCAGATGGCTGCTAACCATGCCCACAGACAGAGTAGCAAGAGGGAACCTGGGTAACAGCATTCCAGTCTTCTTAAAGGTATATAACACACATGCCACAGCCATTTCTTGAAAAAGCCATCTAGTGATGAGTTAGCATACTCCCCTTCCCCTACCCAATTTCCAACCATGTTTGTAAATGTTTAAATTAATTTTTAGTTCCTCTTCTTTGGAATGCATATTGTATAATCCCAGGACAGGGACATCCTTATCGCCATATTTTGTTTTTTAAAACAATGAGCATAAGCAAGACTATCACATACAGTAGTTCCCCACATTTTATGGGAAACATTTGTTTCATTTCATTGCAATTTTTATATCTGTTACAATTCTGTGGAGCTGTTTTCTCCCTTTTTGTGGCACTGGATAGATGTCTATCCAGGGACCAAGATCAGCAAGGCTAACCCCTTCCTATGACAAGTGGCACTACTATTGGGATTGAAGTGGTGCAGCTGCCAACAGCCCCTATTTACCAGATTTTCTCATCCTAATTATCTAGTATGCCTCTGTGCTAAAACATTGTCTGCATTTTGTCTCCTGCCTGCAACCTTGGAGAAGCTGCTGCCAGTCTGTGTAGACAATACTGAGCTAGATGGACCAATGGTCTGACTCAGTATATGGCAGCTTCTTATGTTCCTATGGCCTTTCATGGCATTTTTGAATGGTGTTTTTAAAAATTAAATGCCTGATAATACACTAGCATCACAGGCAGCACTAGAGGGATGACATGAATTCTGTCTTCCCCCAAACAAGTAGCTCACTCCCTGCTGCCCTCCCAATGCTGGAAAGTCACTTTTGACATTCTCAGAGTGCTTTTCTTCATTATCTGTCTAGCTGTCTATTTATAAAAAGCTCAAAGGCAACCTTTTCATGAGATAGTGTGAGGCAGTCACCTCAGACACAGGTGCAAAAAAGGTGTGAGGCACCCCCACAGCTAGGTTTGCTCCAGGGGGCAAGAGCCCTCCAGGCAAGTGTTTTGTCTTTCACCTGCCCCCCCCATTTTGCTTTAGAACTCTAATATGTGGGATGTAGCTTGCCCAACCTTAAATGCAGGAGTGTAGCAAGGTTGGAGTGGGCCCAGAGACAAGATTTTAAAATGGTCCCCCCTCACTGAAGCTCAGCTCATGAAGTAAAGAAATCTTAAATGAGGCTGAATAGTGGTAACAAAAAGCATAGTAAAATGTGTGTATGTATGTGTGTGTGTGTGTGTGTGTGTGTGTGTGTGTATATGTGTGTGTGTGTGTGTGTATATATATATATATCTCCTATGTGCCACAATAGAACATCATCCTAAATTCTTTTTAAAGGTTTTGTAAATTGTGGATGATGCAAGTCATTTAATGGTATTAGAGAAAGACATGCTGTTCTGGTAGCTCCAGGTCTTAACACTCACGTCAATTTTGGAGGATGAATACAACTGAAGGAAGCCTGGGCGGATGCGTGGCTGAGGGAGTCAGTCATGGAGCTTGCCTCTGGGCCCCCCCAAGGCAGTGGGCCCCCAGACAACTGTCTCCCCTTGCCCTATTATAGTTATGCCCCTGCAATGCATGTTGCCCCTTCTGAGCAACCCCTCAGTTTTTTTCCTAGTGCCAACACCGCCCCCCTTTCCCAGACTTCTCTGCTGCCATTGCCCTTTCATACCACATGGGGCATGCTGTTAATTCTCCCCTCCTTGCCTCATTATGGTGTCCCTCTCCACTTGCCATGAGCTAGGAATGCTCCTGCTGCCACTGTCTGGCTTGCTGGCATATTCTGGATGCACTTGCATGCCGCTTCTGCTGTGTCCCCTCAGCAGCATGGCCTGAGAACACTGAGCACTTGCCCACAGAAGGATATGGTCCTTTGCCTCAGGCAGCAACATGTCTTAGACTGCCTCAATAATATAAAGTACATGGATATAAAGTACAAAGAGCAGTTCTCCATTAGTTAACTTCTATTTATATTTAGGATGGAAGCATTAATGTGAAATACACGGTTAGTTCTCTTTCAGAGATCTAGCATATAGGACCAATTTCACATATGCTCAGAAATGTTCTTTACCACTTCTGTGTCTCCTCAATATTTTTTCCCTGGTGCCACCACTGACTAGCTTCTCTTCCATCATCTGCATAACTGGCAATCAGTATAGTAAATGGTGCTGAATGTGGCTGAGTTACACCTATTCTATAATAGGTGCAACCAGATCCATTGTGGGATTACAAGGCTATTGTCATGCGCAGCCTAACCCAGGCTAGGTAAGCCACGCCTGGGTTAGGTTGCACATGAGAACTGCTGGGATTGGGCCTGATCCTAGCAGAGCAACACTGCCTAGCCCAGCTTTTTAGCCTAGCCATTAGCCTGGGTTAATGATGCCAGTGCATCGTTAACCCAGGCTCTGGGATCGTGTGATTCCTCAGGCTATGTTTAGCCCAAGGAGACACAGAAATGGGCACCTAGAGTGCCCGTCTCCTGGGGGAATCCCCAAATGCACCGTGCTCAGCGCACAGTACATTGTAGGATACCTGGAGGCCGGGACACATCATCCGGGCCTCTGGATTTCTGCACTGCATGGTGCAGTGGTGAATCGTCTGGGAGCATGGTTCATGCTCCATCAACCTTCCATGGTTCATCTAGGGGGAAGGTAAGCTTTGTGTAGCCTTTCCTCCTGCCCACCCACTCCCCCACCTGCCTGGTCATGTGAATGGCTCTTACATTTCCTTTAGTTTTTTTAAAAAGTCAGTTAATTAACATGCTTGTTTCAGAAACCACTGCAGAGTAAACTAATACAAAGCAGTGGAAAAAGCAGTTGGAAAAGAACCTTAAGCAATGAGTTAGTTGTGGGGAGAGGGGAGGAAATCATTTAGGCCATGTTTTTAATAACAGAACAGGGATAACTATATACAACTGCCCCACTTTCATCATGGAGGTTAGCTCTATCATGGCTATTAATAAGGATGGCTATGTGGAACCTCCATGTTCAAAGACAGTCTGTCACTGAATAGTGGTTACTGGGGAACCGGGTCAGTGTCAGGAACTGGAGAGCTCTTGGAAACACACTGTGAGGCTCTACACACGATCGGTGTGTAGAGCCTTACCGACCTCTGTGGGGAGAGCGCCCACTCTCCCCGCAGACAAGCAGGGAGCCATCCCTGGGTGGCCAGATCAGCCGGCCACATGACTACTGGCTCCGTCACGGAGCTGGTAGGGTGGCAGGGATTGGGGTCTGCCTGGCCCCCAAAAGTCCCAGGATGCCCCGCATGAGCACGTGGGGCATCCTGGTGAGACCCCCGAGGCCAGGAGGCTTGTTGGAGCCTCCCCGTCGTGGGTCTTCTCATGAATTGCCAGGCCACAGAGACATGCTGCAACATCTCACGACCAAAAAAATCAAGTTAATTTAATCAAGTGCTTGCTCCGTTAACCTGATTTAAGGGGAGGGGGAATTAGGTGGGCTAGCCACTGTGGAACCACCAGGTGAGCCTGCGAGCCCAGCGGTTCTCACAATCCTCAGAAACTGGGCTGGGATCCCTTAGGCCGATTTCTGTGGGTCGTGGGAATAGCTTCTGTGTTTCCATAACCTTCATTAGACACTCAGTTAGCATTTTTTTATATATAAGATGTGTCTCAGTCCTTTTTTTCCATTATGTTCTCAAAACAACCCTGTAAATTAGGTCTAAGGCTGTGATTCCAGATTGGGAGTGACAGTGGAGAGATATGCTTATGTAAATTTGTAGCTGAATAGGATGATCGAGGATCTGAATTCAGGTTTGACTCCATCATCATCCTCTTTATTTGTTTTCACACTGCTTCTTGTTTAACTTAGCAAAAGAAAGACGGCTACACCAATAAACACCACAGGCAAAAGTATTGAGGTGCAATCGTAATTTAATAAATGCTCCCCAGTGTGTTTCCAAGACCTTTGATTTTTTGCTTAGAGTCACAGGTGAATATACTGCGCAAGGGAACACGGGTGGCTCGAGCACTGTGGCTCAAACCAGTTTGTCCATCCCTGCTAACTGGTCACAGGGGCACTTTTAAAAGCAGTGGTTCTCTTACATTTAGCTGGAGGAGAGCAGAAGTTCCTGTACAGCTCAGCATAGCATCCCTCCAAATGGCGGTTGCTGGTGTCTCCCTTTTGCTTGGTTTAGAGGCCAGGTCTGCTCAGCGTTGGGCCCCCCAGCTGTTTTTGGACTACAGCTCCATAATCCCCAGCTACAGTGGCCAATAGCCAGGGATTATGGGAATTGTAGGCCAAAATCTGCAGGAGGGTCAAAGTTGAGCAGGCCTGGTTTAGACTGTGAGACCCTTTGGGACAGGGAACCATTTTCTCATTTCTTTTACTATATACATAATTTTGATATCTGTTTTGTTGAACAGTGGTACAGAAATACAACAATAAGAAAACAAATGGCATCATAAGTTGAATGCTGCAAAGAGATGCAGCTCTCCATGTGAACAATTTTCCATGACAAAGATATTCAAAACACATTCAGGATTATTGATTCACTTATACCATTGCACCCCAGGGGTATTGCCTGTTGCAATTTACAGTTATTTACTTTTCTTCTTGCATTTTAGGAAATCAAAGAAATCCACGTGACTTTTACATGATCTCCTCAAGAGAAACCAAGCTTTTAGAAATATACTGGGAAATATTAGTCTTGGCTGCCACTTTCCTGGAGCTCAGCAGCTGCAACAGCTGTCGTCATTTTCTGCATTAGCAAGCAAGGTTTCTGTGAATTTATTTCAACAGCCTAGAGATCTGTGCCAGCGATTGGCTTGACCAACTGTTGTTAAAAAATTATCATGTAGACCTGACTATCTACTGGTATCTTTGAGGCATTAAGATTAGAATACTTTTAAAGATACATGGATTTTCAAAGTTGTATGTGTGTTTCCATAACAGTTGGCATTGAAAAAGATGACAAATCCCTTAATTTCTCACTTTAACTTAAAGTAACAAGGTCCTCTTGTACTTCTTAATATTTGGCATCCTGTCTAAGACAGCTGTTAACATGAATCAAAAGATAGCCAAATACCAATAACGTACAGTATTTTCTCCTCAGAACACTTTAATTGTTGCTCTTATAAAAGCAAAACCCTGATAATGGTAACTCACATGATGACTACCATGACTCAACTGATAACAAGGGCCAAACTACACATTCTATTAATGACATGCTCATTTCTTTGCTATACCAACTGTGGGAGGGTTCGGGGCTAATCCAGATCAGGACTATAGCAAAGGAGAGAAGATTTTAACCCTTTGCCCCAACCACATTCCCACTCTGGATCAGCACCCTCACATTGCTGCTATTTTCCCCAGAGGCCACTAGGTTTCAGGGGCCCTAGGCAAATTGCCCTCCATGGGTTCTTACTATATAGGTGGTTTCTGAGAGAGATGCTTTATCACATGGTGGCAATGACCCAGAGATGTTCTCAAAGATCAGCAGTGGGCCCTTCTGACTCTGGGTCCTAGGCAGCTGCCAACCACTGCCCCTGGCCCCAGGAGGAAAGCTCCCTTTATTGATTGATTGATTGATTGATTGATTGATTGATTGTTGAATTTCTATACAACCCCAAGGCGGTTTACACAAGTTTAAAACATACAATGAAAATGAAAATTAAAATATTAAGCTAAAAAAAAAATCTAATTTAAAAACTATAAAATACAAGCATAAAAACACATAGACACAAGAATAAAAACACATAAAAGCCACATAGAAACGGTCATGTAATTATTGTCTTGTTGATTTCAAGAAGGTCTCGTTTTCCTGCAAGACCTATAAGACTAGAGGCCTGGAGCCAACCATTTGCATGGTAAATGTCAATCAGTATCTGAAGCACAGTCCCCTCTAGCTGCAGCTCACCTTTTTGGCCTTCCTGGCTCAAAATCCCCCAGTCTCCCAAATTGTCCTTGTGTTTTCACTCCAAATGCACACAATCCTCCTGTGCCTAAACAGCGTGTGAGAAAGTCTCCTTCAGCCCCACCTTTCCATTGGCTGCCACCACCTCATTGCCTATTTCCATTTTCTTTCAAGTTTTAATGTTCTCTGCGTATTCTGCCCTGAATTCCTTGTTCTAGGGATGCAAACTAGACATGATGGTGGTAGACGCGTGTTTCTTTTCACAAGTCCAGCTCATTCACATATAAAGTGGGCTGTGGATGGGGTTTTGCGGGATATCTTTCTTTAACAGTGAAAGAAGCATGCAAGAAAGGGGCACCGAACTCTCCTCCATCTGCCCCACTCTCACACTTTCCCTGCCCTCATGCCTTTGTTCCAGCCACCTTCCTCCATTTTTTACTTCAGGTGTCAGAGTTAGGAATGGAGAAAGGTTCCTGGAGCAATCAACTGCATAGGAGGGTGAGTGTTCAGTGACCCTTTCCTTTTACTGTCAGCAAAGCCTAGCCTGCCTCAGGACCACCCCACAAATCCGTACCCTGGGTTTATGTTTGTTTGTTTGTTTGTTTGAGCAAATATACTCAGATTTGCATGCAGATTTGGGTTAATGTGTGGAGACTATGGGGAAGGAGCCAGTGGGCACAATCACTACACACGTCCACATGTTCATTTTCCTCTTTATTGTCATGTGAAAAGGGCTATTGTCTCTCTCTTCCTAAACTGAACGTTGCTATTGGCAAGTCTGTATGCTTAAGCTTTTCCAACAGGCTGGCAAAGATTATTTTGAGTCTTTCCCAGCCAAATGAAATTCAGGAGTTGTACATATCCCTGGTTTTGATCAGCTTTCATTTCTTGCTAGGTTTCTGTCACTGAGTCTGGATAAAGTTGTGAATGAACTGTAGTCTGCTCACAAAGCTCTCCTTAAAATCAGCTTTTTCAGACTGGCATGGTGGCTTAACAAGCCGACTTGTTGATTCTGCTGGACTCAAAAGATTGTTGTTTGACTCCTGGCATCCCCAGTGCGATTGAGAATTTTGACTACAATAACTTAGCAGAAACTTTCCATATGTCCCAGTGCCAGGAAAAGGGGGATACTCCTTACAACAGTTGCTCCCTTAGGGTGAAGGAAATTAGAGGGAGGGAAACATGGAGAGAATTACAGCTACCATACACTACTGAGCTGGCTCATGTGGTGATATTATTGGCTGACAAAGAGTTGGTCCATAAGAATTCTGAAGCCACATCATCTTTTGGAGAGACGTGTGATGGTATTTTTAGGGCACACTGTTGCACAGAGCATATAGAATTATATGTGTTCTGGACTGTAATTAAGAATGGTATTGTATTTCTTTGCACTGTATAGCAAGCATTCTGGCTTAATGACTGAGGCACAGGCTAAAATGGGAAGAGATCTGCACCCTGTTGGAGCCCAGTTTCTTAACAACCGCCTAAGGGAGCTTTTTGCAGTACTGTTATATGATTCAGGCAAGACAGACCTGGCAGTGCTTGAGGGAGCCTGTGATGTGGAAAGAGTCAGTTCACCTATTTTCAATGAGGTCATGCACCCCTGAAGGACTAGGTTTGTAGCCAGGACATTCTCCTGGACTTTACTTTGCTATTTCCTCTCAGAGGGTAGCAGGCCCCCCCCCCCGAGTATGCCCCTTCTTTCAGGCTCTTCCTGGCAACTATCATCCATGTTTTGCTAACTTCCCACTTGCATGAGTGAAATGCATTTTATTTGGGTCTTCCCTTGAAGATAATTCTGAAGTGCAGCATTCTGCAGCCAACCTTTTGGTTAGGGAGGCAGCAGAGGGCATCTTTCTTAACACCAATCTGCAGGGTCTGCACTGGCTACCAATTAGCTCGCAAACCCAATCCAAGGGGCTGGTTATTATCTTTTAAATGACCCGGATCCTGCCTTCTCCCATTCAGTCCTCCCTGCCCACTGAGGTCAAGAGAGTAGGTTGTCTTTGGGTTCCTCCCTTTCCAGAAGTTCAGTTGATGACAACTTAGAGCCATATTTTTTCAGTATTGGTGCTGACCTGTGGAACTCTCTGCCTAGAGCAGTCTCCCTAGCTATACATTAGGCTCCTTTCAACCACTCTATTAAAACCTGTCTGTTTCCGAGGACTTTTCCCAGCGTGATTGAGGCTGGATAGCAGGCCTCTGCTACAACATGACTTTGTATGCTCTTGGCCGTGTGGGTACCAGTTCAGAGTGTTTGTACCTGGTGTCAGACACTCAGAACAGAATGGGGATTCTGCTGGTGTACTGCCCACCCTACTGCCCAGCAGTTCCCTGCCTGAGCTCATGGAGGTGGTCTCAGACTTGGTGTTGTGGACTCCCAGGATGACTTTTCTGGGCAACATCCATGCCAAGACTGCCTTGTCTGGGCTGGCTCAAGACTTCTTGGCTTCCAGGACAACCATGGGGTATCCCAACATGTTGCTGGCTGAACGCATGGCTCAGGACACACTCTGGATTTGGTTTTCTCTACTGTGCAGGAGGATGGTGATCTGAATTTGGGAGATGTGTCATCTATACCCATGCCATAGTCAGATTGCTTCCTTATGAAGCTTAGATTTTCATTGTCTAATTACCTCTGCAAGGGTAGGGGACCTATTAAAATAGTCTACCCCTAGAGGCTAATGGATTCCAGTGGGTTTCTGAAGTTTATGGAAGATTTTCTGGCTGGTATGGCTAGTGCTTTAGTCAGAACTTTATTGCTCTCTGTCGGGGGGGGGGGGGGTTGCTACTAAACCAAGATGAGGCAATGGCCCCAGGCAGCACCTGCATCCTGGGGCAGCAGGTTGTAAGCATCCTGTCCCTGACCACCTGCCTTGCCACTTGCAGCTCATCACCTGCCACTCAGTGAGCCGGGTCTCACGATCAGTTAGACACAGTTTGTAAAGCTAAGCATGGAGAGCGGGCTAAGCCCACTCTTCCCACAGACAAGCAGGGCAGGAGCCCTGGGTGGCCAGATCGGCCGCCCACACAACTGCCAGCTCTGTGATGGAGCCGGCAGGGGCTGGAGAGTTTGGGGGCCACGTGGCCCCCGGAAGCTCCAGTATGCCTTGCGTGAGTGCGCAGGGCATACTGGGGAGACCCCCCAAGCCAGGAGGCTGCTTTTCAGCCTCCCGCCGGGGGTCTACTTGTGAGTATCCATGCCACGTAGCCACGCCGCAGCTACTCACAATCCCAAAAACCGGGTTTTAGGGGCGGGCTACTTGATCGGGTTATCTGCTCAAGAACCACCGGGCCCATAGCTGAGCCCAGTGGTTCTCACAACTGTAGAAAATCGGGCTAGCAGAGGCTAGCCTGATTTTCTAGAATTGTGTGAATAGCCTCAATGTCTCTGCCAGCTGGTGCCATTTCCCAGCTCGACAGATTCTTTTCTCTCTCGCTTACTCTGAGTAAGCTGTCCAGTGCTGCATTAGCCAGCTGGGAAATGGCATCAGCAGCAGCAGCAACATCAACAGCAACAAATAGTGAATAGAAATGGCGGGAAGTGGGGAAAGAACAAGATGCCCCAGGCAGTGCGAGTGTTCACCTCAGGCAGCACAGGCACTCAAGATGGCCTCAGTGGCAGATTTAAGGATTAAGATTTAAGGCAAAGTAGGCATTTGCCTAATGTGGCAAAATTTGAGGAATGGCTTTGTTGCTCCTCAAATTTTGCCACTCCTCTCTGAGGGCGAGGGGAAAGTTCCTCCTTTTTTCTTCTAAAAACCACCGCTCCGTGGTGGGATGGCATCAGTGAAGGCTTCACAGCAACAGCTGCGGGGCGGGGGCATGAGGGGAAAGTCCCTCCTTTTACTTTAGAATGCCACTGTGTGGCGTGATGGCGTGGCAGTGGCTGTAGCAGGGAAGGTGATGGTGTGGGGAGGAGAAAGTTCCCCTTTTACCTTTGAAGCAACACTACTGCATGGCGGGGCAGCGAGGAAGAGCTCCTTCCAGCTCCCCTCCCCTCTCCCTAATGACTGCACGCCCCCATCTGCAGTCCGTCATCTGTGGAGAAAGGTCCAAAACGGGCTGCAGATGGGGGCATGCAGTCATTTGAGAGGGAGGAGAGGAGCTGGAAGGAGCTCTCCCTCGCTGCCCCATCATGCAGCGGCATTGCTTTAAAGGTAAAAGGGAGAACCTTCCCCTCGTCACACCACCACCTTCCCCACTGCAGCTGCTGCCTCCCCATCCTCCCATGAACTTCCCACCCCCCTGCACTTCCTATCCCCCCCTGCACCACTGTGTGGCCTTCGCTGCCCCAATCCTGCTGCACAGCAGCAGCTTTTAGAAGAAAAAAGGGGGGACTTTCTCCTCACCGCTCCTTCCCTCCCTGAGGCAGTGGGGGCAGCAAATCCTTGGCCACCTATGGGCAGCAAAAGGCTTAATCCACCCCTGTCTGGCCCTGCTCTCTGAAATAGAGAGGCTGCTCTGTAGCAATGATGGAGGAGAAGGAATGCTTACTTTCCTCCACCACTGCATCCTCTCAGTGTCATCCAGCAGAGTTTTCTAGGTAGCACTGGGCTTTATGAAATATGGCCCGGGAGAAGATGTGGTTGGATTCTCAGTAACACACTGAGGTGAGTTTGCCCAGCACTTTGAGGGTAAAGCCACTTGTATTCATCATGACTTGGACTCTGAAATTAATGCAGTATCATTGGTGGAAGTGTCCAGAATATTGTCTGGTCTGGTTTTGTTGGCTGAGTTTCAGTTATTGGAACACGAGGATGTGGACAAGGTGTTTGTTCAAGTTCAGCCAAACATTTGTATGTTTGACCCTTGCCCTTCACGTCTTGTTAAATCTAGCTGGGAGGGGATCTCCAGCTGAGTCCAGCAGTTGTAAATTCATTATTGAGAGAAGCAGGTTCTAGCTTCATTGAAAGACACTATTATTAGACTGCTCCTGATGAAACTCCTGAAGGACCCAGAAGATGTTAACAACTTTAGGCCTATGACTAGTATCCTCTTCTTGGGCAAGGTGCTGGAGGAGAGCTGGTCTTGTGGTAGCATGCATGAATTGTCCCATTTGCTAAGCAGGGTCTACCCTGGTTTGCATTTGAATGGGAGACCACATGTGAGTCCTGTAAAACATTCCCCTTAGGAGATGGGGCTGCTCTGGGAAGAGCATCTCGATGCTTGCTTGCAGAAGGTTCCAGGTTTCTTCCCTGGCATCTCCAGATAGGGCTGAGAGAGACTCCTTGCCTGTAACCTTGGAGAAGCTGCTGCCCATCTGTGTAGAACATACTGAGCTAGATGGACCGATGGTCTGACTCCTATGAATACAAGTGGTACAAACATTCCAAACACTTTTGGAGAAAACTGATTATCTAGATCCATTTCAATCAGGCTTCAGGCCTGGTTTTGGAATGAAAACTGCCTTGGTAGCCATGAGGGATGCCAAGAGAGATAGGTGGAGTTTAATCCTGATGATTCCCTTGGCCCTCTCAGTGACTTTCAATACTTTTGACCATGGTATCCCTCTGGATAGGCTGTCTGGGCTCGGAGTGGGAGGCACTGCTTGGTGTTAATTCTACTCCTACCAGGATGGTCATTCCCAGAAGGTGGTGCTGGGGGATTACTGCTTAACCCCTTGGCAGTTATGCTCTGCAGGATTCCATTCTTTCCTTGTGCTCTTGTGCTCTTTAACATCTCCATTAAACTGTTGGGGGAGAGGTCATCCCGAGGTTTGGCTTGAGGTGTTATCAGTATGCATATTAAACCCAGCTATATCTCTTTTTTATCAGATGAGGAGGATGTGACTTTCCTAAATCAGTGCTTGGGTGAGATAATGGACTGGATGAGAGGGCATAAACCGAGACGCAGTCCAGGCAAGACAGAAATACTGATGATTGGTGTTTCATCCATCCAGGTGAGTGATGTTTAGCCTATTCTAAATGGGATCACACTCCCTCTAAAGGACCAGGTTCTCAGTACGGGGGTGCTCATTGATCCAGCATGGTCACCAGAGGCTCAGGTGGCCTCTATGGCTGAAACCTTTTCTCAGCTTTGGTTGATACACCAACTGCAACCTTGATGGAGATAGCTTGGCTACAGTTATTCACACTCTGGTAACTTCCCCTTTAGATCACTGCAATGTGTTGTGTGTGGGGCTGTCTTGAAAAATGGTTCAGAAACAGCAGTTAGTCCAAAGGAGGGCCACAAGACTATGAATAGGGGTTGGGCATTTTGATCATATTACACTGGTGCTTCGTCCATTGTGGGACACAGCTTGCCAAGCATAAATGCACTTTGCCCCTTCTGTGACCCCTGTCAATTCTGTTTCTGGTGCTGCCACTGGCAATGAGCAGTGCCATGCAAGGGCATGTAATTCTGCTGTCATGCCCAGTGAAGAGAAGAGCCAGATCTCCTGGGGCAGTGCATTTGATAACCCGGACACTGCTGATGTGAAGACCTGATCCCATGTCCCTGTCTTTTATATCTCACAGGGTGGAGGAAGATGTAGCAGGGCCTCTCCTGATTATTACAGCGTGCAGGCAGGTTCATTTGGGAGGAGACAAGAGGTTGTATATTATGTGATGAAGCTCCAATCTATTGCAGATTTGGAGCCATTTGTAAAGGAAGTTCTTTCCTTACTGTGTCTGGTTTGGACTGGGATGGCAAAAAGTGATGCTTCTTTGCACAACTGGGTTGCTTGTACACCTGGCTTTCTTATTACTTTTGCACATGCCATAAAAGTCACTGTATTCTTTCAACCCACAGTAGTTTTATGTGTTGCCTGCAATAAAGAGAGCCTGCGAAGCAGCTCAAGTGAGAGATTCTTGATTACAAAACGTTTTCTGTCTCCTGCTTAAAATGGCAGAAATAGTTTGAAAATAGAGTGAAATCTCAGACAGTCTTGGTAATAAAGCAGGCATTTACTGTACAAACCATGTGATAGTCTGCAGAGGCAGCTCCCTAGCTGTCCCCGAAGCGAATACTGTTCTATGTATATGTGATTTCCGGTAGATATTTTTCCATAGTATATAGTGTGATTTTTAGGGAAGCTAAATTATCTACCACCTAAAGAATTGGACAAATATGCTTTAACTTTGTTCCCAGCTGTTCCAGTAACAATGTACTTAACTGGTCTCAACTAGAGTCTGCCTCTAAAACCGTGAATCCATCTACCATATATAGACAGTCCGCAAAATAAAAATTAAGCATGCCATTGTTAACCTAGTTTTCTTAAACAATAGGCCTAAATCCATATTAATGATTTCAAAAAGTGACCAGGCCTCACCACCTTTTGTCCTCTATACATTAACTATCCAATAATCAACAGTAGCTGTCCTGTACTCTAGTGTCTTTAGCCTAATTCAGTGGGACAGATATTTATCATCACCCTTGAGTTGGGAGACCCATTCTGACAGATCGACATCCTTATTTAAGTAACAATGTTGTAGACAGTAGCTACTAATGAGTGGAGTGACATAAAGGTCTGTTAGATGGAAAGCCAGAGAAAAACTGAAAAAGGGCACGAGGGGTTAATGGGACTTTTCTATTCAAACCTCCTGGGATGTGTAATTATGTTCTAATAAGGAATGAATGTATTGATTAGATTCATGTGCAATTGTATTCATACATTCAGCACTGCATGCATATAGTCGGTAATTGTGCATGCTTTGAATTTCTCCAGTTTCTGTTCTTAATACATAAAGCACGTCTTTAGCCAGAAACATACAGGCTCCTGTTCTTAACCATTTGCTCCACCCTTTCTGTTTGAATTCCCAGTGATTTCATTAGTGCTACAGTTCCATTTTTACTGGGGGGAAATACTTCAGTTTTGGCCCACAAAAACAAATGATACAGTTCAGGCTAAGAGCTCATATGTAAAAGGTGGAGCACAACTTGTAAATGCCCCCAGTGATTCAGACAAAACTGAATAAATGAATCTAAGGTGCAGCTCTTAAAGAATAAATCTGCAGCTTCAACTTTGTGTTAATGGTGAATTTTTCACTGTTCAAAGCATGGGAAATGTTTTATAGCTGCTTTCCTCATAAACACAAAGCAATCTTATGTCTGTTTAACTAAGCTTTAAACAACTCCAATTTTCTCCTTCTCCTTTTCCCTCTTGTTCCTTTCTGACTCCACCCCAACACTTTCTACAGGATCCCCACAGAGACAAACTTCTAATTAACAAAACATAAAAGATTGTTAGATAGAATACAACAGGAAATTTAAAGGCATATGAAAAATTATCTCTTCAGAATATAAATCAATGGCACACTACGAAAATGAGGAAATAGTCAATTTAAAATTAAATCTGATCATGAGGAGACATAATAAGTATCCTGATGTAGCAGGCTGTATTGATATCGCTGATTTGGACAGCAAAATTTTGTTCTTAGGATTTTATAAATACTTTCAAAAATTCCAGTAGTGTACATAGCCATATAAGTCCAAAAGGCCTTTTGTTGATCCGTATATATATCTAGAGTTAGCCTTGCAGTGAGAAAGTACTTTGGGTCATAAACTTAGCCTTTCATTCCTGGGACAGCAGAAGCTAGAGAGGTAGCAAGAATAACCAGCTGATGAAGGTTTAAATTTTATGTGTGTCAGGGACAGTTGGCATAACCATGCCATTAGATGAGATAACAATCAGTAAACATTCATGTAGCATAGGAATATCTATGGAAACACATCAAGAGGGTTAGGGACTGTGTCTTCAAGCTCAAGATTTCCCTAAAAGTAGAATTGCTGGAGATTCAGAGTCAATGGACATAACTGAGTGGAGATCCCCCATACTTGTTCTTATGTACAGGTGAAACTCGGAAAATTAGAATATCGTGCAAAAGTCCATTAATTTCAGTAATGCAAATTAAAAGGTGAAACTGATATATGAGACAGACGCATTACATGCAAAGCGAGATAAGTCAAGCCTTAATTTGTTATAATTGTGATGATCATGGCGTACAGCTCATGAAAACCCCAAATCCACAATCTCAGAAAATTAGAATATTACATGGAACCAAGAAGACAAGGATTGAAGAATAGAACAATATTGGACCTCTGAAAAGTATAAGCATGCATATGTATTCAGTACTTGGTTTGGGCCCCTTTGCAGCAATTACTGCCTCAATGCGGCGTGGCATGGATGCTATCAGCCTGTGGCACTGATGAGGTATTATGGAAGACCAGGATGCTTCATTAGCGGCCTTCAGTAATTCTGCATTGTTTGGTCTCATGTCTCTCATCCTTCTCTTGGCAATGCTCCATAGATTCTCTATGGGGTCAGGTCAGGCGAGTTTGCTGGCCAATCAAGCACAGTACACTGTATACTTTTCAGAGATCCGATATTGTTCTATTCGTCAATCCTTGTCTTCTTGGTTCCATGTAATATTCTAATTTTCTGAGATTGTGGATTTGGGGTTTTCATGAGCTGTACGCCATGATCATCACAATTATAACAAATTAAGGCTTGACTTATCTCGCTTTGCATGTAATGCGTCTGTCTCATATATCAGTTTCACCTTTTAATTTGCATTACTGAAATTAATGGACTTTTGCACGATATTCTAATTTTCCGAGTTTCACCTGTACTCCTCAGTAGCATCTGTGATGTAAAAGACAGGCCTATGTTGTATTAAAGAGAGCAAATAATCTTGTGTTTTACTATTGTGCTTCCTTGCCCAAAGGACTATGAAGCTTTGTCCGTGAACCTTTCTCTATAAAACCCTACTCTTAAATTTATCTATCTATCTATCTATCTATCTATCTATCTATCTATCTATCTATCTATCTATCTATCTGTCTGTCTGTCTGTCTGTCTGTCTGTCTGTCTGTCTATCTATCTATCTATCTATCTATCTATCTATCTATCTATCTATCTATCTATCTATTTGAACATACAGCCTTGTCTCACCCCAAGAGCTCAGGGATGGTATCATATGATAGTTACAACCTCCCCAATTACAGTGATTGTACCCCACCTTGTCTTATCAACCCTATCTCTAGCCACCCAAACCAGTTTGAGTAGAAAGGGTTTGTTCCACTTCTGGAGGGACCAAGGTTTAGGCTCTATTGAGTCTGGAAAGCAAAGTTATTCTAGAGCTGAGGGGTAGCCACTGAAGAAGCTTCTTACATTTGTATGCAGTGCTGGTCTTGGTTTGGTGCATAGATGACAAGTTTAAGAGGAGGTTTCTGACTATCTTAAGGTCATGACTGGACGTCTCTTATCTCTTAGCTGTGCTGCATCCTTGGTGTTTAGGGCTCACCAACGTATTCAATTAAACATGAGAAGAAACATGCAGCATTGCAGTGTTGGTGTGATGTCCTCCCAGTGTCTCAACCCTCTTAGAATGCATGCTGCAGTGTTGTTGTACACAAGCTGAAATCTCTGAACCATTATGAACCATAGTTCCCCACATATGGCTGGCCAAGTAATAAGATTTGGTGAGGCAGCCACCTCAGGCAGTGGACTGGCAGAGGTAGTGGATTGCCCGTTAGTCACTTGTGCTGGTCTCTTCAGCCAGCTTGCCACCTCCCCATAACTTTATGCAGAGGCAGTGTGCAAGCCACCACCACGGGTCTCCTCTTCCTCCTCCTCTGCTCCTGCCTCTAGCATTTTCAAAAACCAGAGGGGAAGGGAGCAGAAGGAAGTGCAGAGGAGACAGTAGAGGGCAGGGCTAAAGTAGAAAAGTTAGAATGCTGGGCTAGTACAGTAGAGTGCTGCTGTAGCCCAGCATTCTAATGATGGTGGGGGTACCCTAGAGTAATATCACAGTCCCAATCCATGAATTCACTCAAGAGCAGCACTGCAATAGCTGTCCTCTAGAATGAAAGCCCAAATTATATGATCTGTTTCTCATATATTTGAGTGACTTTGGCCTTTCCTTGGCCATAAATATCTATTTAATTAATTAATTTAATTATATTTATATACAGGCCAAAACTTATATCTCTGGGTCCATGATCTCCAGGAACATTTTAGTGTGAAATGGGCAGTAACACCAGGCAGCAGTATTGTGATCCAAGGTGCAGGAAAATGCTGCTGTGATCGTGGAAATAGCCACAAGTTTCCCCCCATTATTGCAGGCACATGTAGAGGAGGAGAGTCACAATTCCTTTGCACTGTAAGGAAAATTGACTATGGGCCGGTTCAGATGAAGAAGGGTCTGCTGCAAACCTACATGCAATAATGTTGGGATCTCTCATGTGTACACACCCGTTCCATCATCACACAAGGACATATTGACATGATCATGCCTGTTACTTGCCCCTCCAGATGCACTACAAAATCCATTTAAGCAGGGTTTTCTTGCATGTGTAGAGGAGTTATTTGGATCATCACCCCTCACACACGGGGACATTCTCAACATAGCCCTAGAGTTATTGTGTGTAGGGGTGGCTGTGGTCTGAGGTTCGTTTTAGCCGGCCCTGTGTGAACAGAGCTTCAGCCCAACTGTGGGCTAATTTTATGAGATAATTTTATGAAAGGTGCTATCTAAACAGCTTCAGGCCAAATAAACTGTGTCATGAGAGAGTCTGAGTTTCTTCACTTGTGAACACCACCTAATTGAGATACAGTGATTGTAGTCCAATGGCCAAACCATGATAAAGAGTTAGAAATGACACTAAACTATTCAGGGTAGTGAAATCCAAAATGGATTATTAGGCGCTCCACATTAGGTGAGTGGGAAACAAAATGGCAAATGTAGTTCAATGTAAAGTGTAAAGCAATGCATACTGGGGCAAAAAAACCTACTTCAGCAGGGGCGAAGTTGACCCCTCAGATGGGGTCTGAGCCATCAGTGATTGACCAGGAGAGAGATCTTGGGGTCATGGTGGATAGCTCATTGAAAGTGTGGCAGTGAAATGCGTGGCAGCTGTGAAAAAGGCATATTCCATGCTAGGGATCATTAGGAAGGGGACTGAAAAGAAAAATGCTAATATTATAATGCCCTTATACAGATCAATGGTGCAGCCACATTTGGAGTACTGTGTGCAGTTCTGGTCACCGTATCTTAAGAAGGACAATGTAGAACTGGAAAAGGTGTAGAAGAGGGCTATCAAGGTTATCAGGAGCATGAAGCACCATCTTTATGAGGCAAGGCTACAACATCTGGGGCCCTTTAATTTGGAAAAAAGGTGACTATAGGGAAACATGATAGTAGTGTATAAAATTATGCATAGAGTAGAGAGAGTGGACAGAGAGAAAACTTTCTCCCTCTCTCACAATTTTAGAACCAGGGGTCATCCCATGAAACTGAAGGCTGGGAATTTTAGAACCAAAATAAGCAACTTTTCACACAACACATAATTAATCTATGGAATTCTCTGCCACGGGATGTGGTGATGGTCACTAGCTTGGATGGCTTTAAAAGAGGCTTAGACAAATTCACAGAGGACAGGTCTATCAATGGCTATTAGTCTGATGGCTATAGGCCACTCCCAGCCTTGGAGTTAAGATGCCTCTTAATTCCAGTTGCTGGGGAGCAACAGCAAGAGAGAGAACATGCCCTCACCTCTTGTCTGTGGACTTCTCAGAGGCATCTGGTGGGCCATTGTATGAAACAGGATGTAGGACTGGATGGGCCTTGGGCCTGATCCAGCAGGCCTGTTCTTATGTTCTAATTTTGTACTTTGTGCTAAGAGCATGAGACTTGATTTATAGAAAGGGTATGCTGTGAAGCTCAGATGAAGATAGGGAAGCTTTCCTTATAATCTCAGAAGTAATTCTTACTTATATTTTTAAAAGTACGCCTCACTGACTTCAGTGGGGCTAAGTTCAAGGAAAGCTCCATTGAATTCAGTGAAACTTGCTTTTGTAAATATTAGCAATGCCTCCCGTTTGAGCTCCATAGGTTCCCTCCATACCCATACCAAGTTTTGTGCTTTTATCACTTTTTATTTTTTTGCTAAGCTGCAGTACTGTTGGACTGCAGCCTGAATGTCATCTTAACTGATCTGGAGATAGAGCTGTTATCTCCAGTGTAGGAGCTGACCTGCACTGTACCTAGTGCCTTCAACCTTTGTTTAAATGTCTGCATTGTAAATCTTTTATTATATCCATGTCCGTGATGATGGGTGCTTGACTACTCCAAGTATATTAATAACTTTTAATAAGTAGTAGTAGTAATATAGCTGACATACTGTGCAAGAGTATATCAGCATAACACCATGTTTTCAGGAGTAAGCTCATTGTTTCCAGTGGGCTTTCTCTTGTGCAACACAAATGCAACCTTACAAGGTTGATATACTCTTGCACAGTATGTCAGCCAATAATAGTAATTTGTCTGAATATGTCTTGTGCTTTTGAGAAAAGAAGAATATAAAGTCAATGAATAAACATGTCTTCATATGAGAGTCTTGTTATCTGTGCTAAAATGCAGCAACAAGAAAGAAGATCGATGTTCTCTTGTGTCAAACAGCATTAAGGAGGGGGTTTGAAGGGGCGGGGAGCAGAGGTCTTTTAAAATTGGCCAAATGATCATAACTCTTGAATTTGAACTCTGACCTTTACCTAAGATCCCAGGACAATTAGTTTCCAGTGGCATGACATTGTAAGACCCTTTACAATAGCCTGGAGAATGCATGTCGAATTCTTCATACCTGCATGTAGAATCAGTCCTGCTATTAGACTATGATCTATTTACAGTCATTTAAATGAGATCTTTATATCACAGTGAATTGCCATCAAATCCTATTCTTTAATTGGATAATTTACTTCTCAAGCTATTGGGATACACAGAAGACAGTGTAAAGTAACACTGACTTAGCAGAATTATCCTTTCTTGTTCCACCTATTAACACTGATGTCAGCCTAAGCCTTTTCCCCTTCGCGGGCCAATCTTTCATTCAAGCCATAGAAGATCCTGAGAAAGTTTGCTTCATTTCTTTATTTTTTTCCTTTCCAAACTGTTGAGTGAGCTCCTAAAAAGTTATTGAAAGGGCATTACCCAGCCTGACACATTCCATTTATTTCAATATGGTAACAATGAGAGAAGATCTAGTTAAAGATATTGCAAAAGCCTTATGGGATACTTAAAAAGATTTTTCTTTTTTTAAAAAAATGTAATGCATTACAATAGAATACTTTGTTTTTGTAGAAGGGCATTCTGTATTCTCCAAAAAAGCTGCTGACTTAATCATTAGTTATGATGAGAAGAGATTTAGTGGTCTCTTTCTTTACACTGTCAGTGAGAACAATGTGGCTGAAAAAGCCTATGCTTCCCATTATAAATCACTATAAGCTCCATGAAAATTTCTGAACTACCCTGGGGTTTAAGTGAGCAAATACTCTGTGGTGTAGACTCCCAATAGCAGCATGTTATGCGAAGCACTATAGTTTTTATGAGATGCTGCGGTATATTGCAGAGCTGCTGTGCACAATTTCTATTGTGTAACACATTATGAGTTGCTAGGGTTTGATGTACAAAGTAACACTCCTTTGCCTTCCGTTCCAGTTCATGGGAATCATGTATTTTGCATCGAGTGTTTTAAAAAATGGGTTGGAGGGTGGGGGAGTAGTATGATTTCATGGGAATTGTGTAAAGCTGGGGGAAAGGAATAAATCCTCATTTTCAGCCACAGCCGTTTAAAAGTTAAATGTACGATAAAAACCCATTTTATGTTAAAATACTTTGTATGTGGTCCAGAACAGAATTATAGATGATGGATAACAAACCTGCCCATTCGAAAATAGGAGCATACAGACGATGACAGAAATGATCTCTTTGCAGCTTTAAGAAGCAACATCAAATTGTAATATCATACAATGACATTTTCATTCTTGAAACATTTCAATAGAAGTATTTAGCCCTGCTGAAATCTTAGGCTGTACGGCCTAACACATTTTCCCATGTGTTCATTCAGCATTACTCATGGGCAAGTGCTTTTGAGGCGGGGGGTTACTGCATCCTGTACCTGTTTTGGAACATTTTATAATCTGCTACATTTTATAATCTGGTGCATTAATCCGGTATGGTTCACAATGTAGTATGTCAGGTCCTGCTACATTTATACTTCACTCTGCATATCATATTCACTTACAACTTAGCTGGATTCTTTCTTTCTATCTATCTATCTATCTATCTATCTATCTGATACATTTGTGTACCACCCAAAACATATATCTCTGGGCAGTTTACAACAAAACATTATAAATTAAAACAACATTAAAAACCTTTATAACATTAAAATAATTTAAAATTTAACACAACCTTATTAAACACTTGGGTGAACAAATGTGTCTTAACTGCCTTTTTAAAGTTGTCAGAGATAGGGAAGCTCTTATTTCAACAGGGAAAGCATTCCAAAGCCTTGGGGCAGCAGCAACGGAGAAGGCCCATCCCTGAGTAGCCACCAGACAAGTCGGTGGCAACTGTAGATGAAGCTCTCGTGGTGATCTCAATAAGTGATGGAGTTCATGGTGAAGAAGATGTTCTCTTCAATACCCATTTGATGATGGACTACAGAGAGGAAAGTTACAAGAGTGGAAGGAGAGTACTGCTCACCTTTCCTGTGTGTCACATTCACTAAAAAATTGGCCCGTCCTCACTTTATACAGAATTGGGGCAGACTAGATTTAAATAAATTCATTTATTTACACTGTTAAGTTTAGTTTGAGCATTAGCTTTAGGAACATAGGAACATCAATCAATCAGTAAATCTTTAGTACAGACTCAGGCCAGCACACGGTAAAAGGAGCATGTAACAGATGATATTAAAAGCAAT
This sequence comes from Hemicordylus capensis, assembly GCF_027244095.1. Lineage (NCBI taxonomy): Eukaryota > Metazoa > Chordata > Lepidosauria > Squamata > Cordylidae > Hemicordylus > Hemicordylus capensis. The sequence continues at coordinate 99,469,816 of NC_069657.1, forward strand.
TAAAAGCAGATAAAAGCAACAGCATCTATGTCTATTAGCATAAAGATTGTAAGTTTACTTTGATACTAGTATAAGATCAAAAACTATGAATATCTGTAAAAAATGATAGCTATACAATTGCTAAAATACTAGTGTGTGACTACAGAGTCACAGTAGTGCTAAAATCTACGAGATGCTGTTGAAAGTTACATGCTATAATCAATAAATTGCTGCAATGCTAAAATCTGTGAAAGAGAAACTGAGACTTTAAAAGCAGTGGGGCTGAATGACTGAAAAAGTTAGTTCTTGCTGGTGGTCAAAGCCTGGTGAATTCTGCATGTTGCTGCGTAGAATTTGGCAATATTGTATGTTAGAGATGGATTACAGTCTGAGAATAATAGGGAAACCTAATATTGGCCTGAGCGTCCTGGCGACCTGTCAAGTAGTGAGAGAATAAGGTTGTTTCATACATTTCTATAGAACAGGCAGTGAAGGAGGACATACTCATTAGTTTCAACTTGTCCCAAGTCACAGAGGCACAGACATTTTGGGAAAGGGATCTTCTTGTATCTTCCTTCAAGGCCAAGGGAAGGGCGTCACAGCAAGGCAGGGTAAAGGCCCATCTTCTGGATATGTAAGGTATTCAGCAGGTGCTGTTATGTGCCTTAGACTCCTAGAGAGAAGAGAGTTCAGGGACCTTTCTAGTTTGGTTTAGCATTCTGCATCTATTATGCGCTGCTTGATAAGTGTTCTGGCCTGCTTGTAACCCAGTGAAAGTAGGTGGGTAGGGGAGAGTCAAAGTAAGGGTAGTTTCATAGATAGGGGTCACTTCCATGTGGATTGGAAGTAGTCCATCAATGTTGAGGGGTCTGTGCCCATTGGGAGGAGGGATAATCTCAGCCAGTAGTTGAGTATGGGCAGCCAGACTCTGGCCTCCACTTTCACTAGGCCTGCTCTATCAGTTGTAGAGCAGCATTAGAGACATAACAAGGGACTTGCAGTACTGCTCTTAGGAATTTGGATAGGATGAGCTCTAGATGGGCAAAGTTGGAAAAGGGACCAAGCTGGGCATGATATAGAAGTTGTGCCATCGACTTAGCTTCAAATAGCTTAAGGGCTGTGGGTATGCATTGGCCTCCTTTTGATCCAAAGAATTTCAGAATGGCAAAGGCAAATAGGATCATAAGAAGCTGCCTTATACTGAGTCAGACCACCATTGGTCCATCTAGCTCATTATTGTCTACATAGACTGGCAGCGGCTTTCTGCTGCCTTATTTGTCTTGAATTTATTGTTGCAGCATATTACGAAAAGATTTTTGTTTTGTGAAGAGAGGCAAAGAGTTTTCTTTTTCTTTTTGGTAAAGCACAAATGAACAAACAAAAAAGAGTATCCACAGCAGACCTTTTCAATTTGTCCAAATTTCACATCAGTATGCTATGGAAAACTTGAATCAGCATTATTAGCATTATACTGTCTCTTTTAAAAAAACACAAAACAACCCTGTCACAGTTTACTTAGATTGACTTGTTTCTGTGTTTTTCCGGTAACCAGAACAGACACATCTCTCTGGTCTATGTGGGATAGCAATTTGGTTCTGTATGTAAATGACAGATGTAGAAACCATCTGCAGAAATATGCCTTCATGACATGGAAGCTTATGGCTTTCTAAACTATTTACTTAGTGTAATGTTCATTACTTGGTATCTTTTGCCATTCTTGAAATTCCTGTGAAAGCAGTTATCCAGTTTTCAAATCTAAGTGGTTCCTCGTAAACTATGGGCTCAGATCTCAAGATTGCTCAAGCCTGAGGAAAATGAATTGCCTTCTTTCTGTTTTACTGCTGCATGTGCCTTTTTTAAGCTGAGTACTGAAATCTCACTATGGGTGTTTTTTTTAAAAAAGCTATATTATTATTTTTAAGTACATGCACATTAGACATTTCTTTAAAAGGTCTCTCCCCCCCCCACACACACACAAACACACACACATACATACTAGGAAAGACAAAAACAGTAGCATATTGGTCTTAGCCACAGATTTCTGTTACTGACATTGGTTTTGGTATCACCTAATCATTGATGCGGAACAATGGATACGAATAGACAGTTGAAGAAACTGGAATGCAAGCCTCACACATCTTGAGGAGAATAAACTGCAAATACTCCCCCAGACTCAGCCTGTTCAAAGAGAGTTGTGAACACCAATTTGGGTTTTGGAATTTGGGGTGCCACTGGTCTGACATTGTTTTTAATCTGGCCCAGCCTGTATGCATTTACCTCCATAATGGGTTCACATTGTTGTACATTTGTAAATAAAAGATTATTACAGCGTTTCCATGAGTCTCAAAAGCTCCTTCAAAAGACACATACTCTGTAAATGTCCATTGCCCTTTCCCTGCTTGAGGAAGCAGGAATGTAAAACAATATTTCCCTCAGCAACATAGCATATCTAAAGGTATCAGCTGAATAGAGTTAATATACATATAATCATGTATATAAAATGCATAGAAAAGATATTGGTTCATCCTTAACAGAGAATTTCCTTATTTGCTTTAAGGTGTGAGCTGATCTGAGCTCTAGGATACTCTAATGAAGAGAATGTGATACAGAAGCTGAAACTAATTTACACTACATTTAATTTATTTATTTATTTATTTATTTATTTATTTATTTGATTTTTATACTGCCCTTCCGAAATGGCTCAGGGCGGTTTACAATTAAAACAGAAAACATTAAAAACAATTAAAACAGAGATACAAATATAAATACCAGTTTAAAACATCTTTAAAAACAATTAAACTATCAAAACAATTAAAACCCTGAAAACCAGGTTAACATTAAAACAATTAAAACTAATTAAAAACCCTGAAAGGCCAGGCCAAACAGATGGGTTTTAAGGGCTCTCTTGAAGGTCAGTAAAGAATCAAGATTACGAATTTCTGCTGGGAGTGCATTCCACAGTCCAGGAGCAGCTACAGAGAAGGCCCGCCTCTGAGTTGCCACCAAATGAACCGGTGACAACTGGAGACGGACCTCCCCAGATGACCTTAACGTGCGGTGGGGATCATGTAAAAGAAGGCGCTCTCTAAAATATCTTGGACCCAAGCCGTTCAGGGCTTTAAAGGTAATAACCAGCACTTTGTATTTTGCCCGGAAACATATCGGCAGCCAGTGTAACTGTTTCAAAACAGGCATCATATGGTCTCTCCGGGTTGCCCCAGAGACCAATCTGGCTGCCGCATTCTGAACTAACTGAAGTTTCCGGACTGCGTACAAAGGCAGCTCCACGTAGAGCGCATTGCAATAGTCAAGCCGGGAGGTTACCAGCTGATGCACCACTGTTTTGAGGTCATCCTCTCCGAGGAATGGACGCAGTTGTCGAATCAGCCGAAGCTGATAGAAAGCACTCCTGGCCATGGCCTCCACCTGAGATACCAGGGTGAGGCCTGGGTCCAGGAGTACTCCCAAGCTGCACACCTGCTCCTTCTGGGGGAGTGTAACCCCATCCAGCACAGGAAGATCTAACTCACCCCTCAGATTCTGAGCCCCCACAATGAGCACCTCTGTCTTGCTTGGATTCAGCTTCAATTTGTTCTCCCTCATCCAGCCTATTACTGCCTGTAGGCAGGCATTTAGAGAATGAGTGCCATTTCCTGAGGATGAAAAGGAGAAGTAGATTTGGGTGTCATCAGCATACTGATAACACCCAGCACCAAACAAAGCATACTGATAACACCCAGCACCATATCAAAGAATAATATTTACATTAAAGAAGAATTTCATAATCCTCTACTAGCAAAGAGAATAAATAGTACCAAAATCTTATGTATCCTGTGTAGGTAAGAGGTTGGGAATAGAACGATGAGACAAATCTCTCAGAAGCATTCTAGTTTATCTTCTTTGGATTTGTTGAATCCTTCTGTCATAATATTAAAGTCAGTAGGGTGTTTTTTTGGGGGGGGGGGGTTGCATATTGAGGCAAACCACATGCACTAGCACCTTTGTGGGCAGCCTACTTACCCAACTCCATTGTGGCACAGAATGGTTGACATACTGCACAGTCCCCCGTTCATCCAAGTGAGATGCCCCCACAGTGCCTCCATAGTGCCTAGGGATATGTCATCACTCCAGTGACACAGCTCCCATTGAGAATCGTGGGAGCTTTGAAAATTGAATGATGAGACTATCCGTAGGTGTCACAGAAGATCTGCTGTGCTTGCAAGGAGCAGAGGAGTATTGCTGAATGGAACGCAGCAACATGGGGGCATCCTACTTGGATGAATGGTGGACTGTGTGATATGTCAGCTAATATCAGCTATTTATTTATTTATTTATTTATTTATTGAATTTATATACCACCTAATATAGAACTCTCTAGGTGGTGTACAGAATTAAAGCATAGTATGAAACAGAAAACATTTAAAATTCATGAAAAGATAAAAATAATCAGAGACAAAAACACATTACAATTTAAAATTTTGGTTTGAGTTAAAAGCCTGGAAAGACCAAAGCCTGGACATCATTTCTGAACATAGGACTTGAAAGCCCAACATTTGTTATGTTTGATAGACCAAGTGCTTGTATGTAAACATTTTTTTTTAGTGTTGTAGTGCAGAAATTTGACAATTGCTTCCTATAAAAGCAGATATTCGTCCTGATTTGGTTCTCTGTATCTCCTACGTCCTATTTTAGACTAGAATCATAGATTAACTTTGGACTAGTAGTTTGCTGTCTCAGAAGCCTTAGTCACACAATATATCTGTAATCAATTTAAGCAAGAGTTTCTTGCATTAGATTTATAAGTTTGGGCATTTCTTTAGTGAGCTTCCATTTAAACATTTTAAAAGCCTGTCTGGTTTTTCTACAGGCACAGATGAATCTTTACTAGACCTGTTTCATCTCAATTTTTTTTTCTTCCAGTCCATAGGGAGTTATATGGACTTCCTCCTTCCCATTTCACTCAAGGGAAAATGGCTTTTTAAGTTTGTGTGGGAATGCCACCCTTGCTTAATCCTCCATCTGTCTGGACCGGAGGGTTCAAATGTGCATTTGATTCTCATTTGACCTCATTTTGAGCAGCTGTGCAGACATTCTCATAAGCGCCCTATGAACTGGAGCAGCCCACAAACCTTCCAGGAAAAATAATGTTTTTCTTAACAATTAAAGACTATTCAACACTACTCTGTATTTTGGAGGTGATGTATTTGAAGCTCTCTCTCTCTCTCTCTCTCTCTCTCTCTCTCTCTCTCTCTCTCTCACACACACACACACACACATACACACACACACACTGCACCAATGAAATTTGCCTGCATTGTGTGTTAAAATAAAATGCAGAAAGGATACAAACATTGGATCAGGTTATTTGAAAGAAAATTATATATTTTGGGCATGAGGATGAAAGTGTGCCTGTAATTTTACAAATATTTTTCCAGTATTGCACCTTAAACAGCACTTTATTGTAACACTGCAGATAATCAGGAACCAGAGGATGTTAATAGGAACATGTGTTTCAAGAACAAATACATTCCATATTTCATAAAATAATATATTAATTATTTAAGTTAGTTTCCAACAATAAGGAGAGGTGATTTTGTACTGAAGGGATAATAATTTTAGATCCTGCTGTTTTTAGCAGGACATTTACTATTCAGTAACAAAAACCAAACTGTTCTGTGCTAAATCTATTAAAAATAATAGAAAACCAGTTCTGAATATGTCTGAGTTATATATAAACTGTAAACTGTAGGGCTGTTTCACATGTTATGGTTATTGTGAAGGGTAGATCCATTCCTCTTCTTATGCCATATAATCCATGTATATATACTAGAAAACACCAACTGACTGCAGCTCCTCATATAATGTACACCATGTGAATCCAGAATGAAAAACCTGCATGTGTAATCATAACATGTGATTAATTTCATGTGGATTTCCAGTTGTTTCCTACATGGAATTGACTTCCATGCAGGAAGTCTATAATTGGCAAATTGATTCCTATTGTATGAATCAGCCTTTTATACCTCTTAAACAGAGAGGAATGCAAACAAGCAGCACAGAGCATTAACCATGTATTCCAATCTTGTTGCACATCAATCTTGTTCAAACTTGGCTTGCCAGATGTAGCCGAGTACAATTTCCATCATCCCCAGCCATATGGATGATGGTTGTTGTAGTCCAACAATGTCTGGAGATCCAAGGTTGAGAACCCCTGTTGTATCCAAATTAGGCAACAACTTTTTTCTGAAGCAGTTCCTTTGTGCACAACAATTCTGGTTGACCCATGTCAAAAAGTATATCGTAGAGCTGGGAAAGGTAAAGAAAACGCAACAAAAATTATCGGGGCTGCTGGAGCACGTTCCATATGATTCCAGAAGTGCCTTCTATCAACTTCGGCTGATATGCCAGCTGCATCCGTTTCTTGAGTTGAATGACCTCAAAACAGTGGTACATCTGCTGGTAACCTCCAGACTGGATTACTGTAATGCACTCTATGTGGGGCTGCCCTTGTATGTGGTCCAAAAACTACAGCTGGTCCAGAATGAGGCAGCCAGTCTGGTCTCTGGGTCATCTAGGAGAGACCATATAACTCCTGTATTGAAGGAACGATACTGGCTGCCGATATGTTTCCGGGCAAAATACAAGGTGCTGGTTATAACCTATAAAGCCCTAAACAGTTTGGGCCCTGGGTATTTAAGGGAATACCTTCTTCTGCATGAACCCCACCGCCCATTGAGATCTGCTGGAGAGGTCCGTCTGCAGCTGCCATCAGCTCGTCTGGTGGCCACTCAGGGATGGGCCTTCTCCGCTGCTACCCCGAGGCTTTGGAATGCGCTCCCTAGTGAAATAAGAGCCTCCCCATCTCTGACAGCTTTTTAAAAGTCTTTAAAAACACATTTCTTCACTCAGGCTTTTAATTAATGGTTTTAATGCTGTTTTAATGCTGTTTTAAAGTATTGTTTTGAAATTGTTTTAAATTGTTGTAATGTGTGTTCCCCCCCCACCCCCCACCCCATTTCTGTCTTAACCAGTGTTTTACTTTGTTTTTATTCTGTTGTAAACCGCCCAGAGACGTAAGTTTTGGGTGGTATAAAATGTTTTAATAAATAAATAAATAAATAACAGGGTAATACATTGGGGAATTTTAGTTTAGCGGGGAAATGACCAAGAAGAATGGAGTAAGGATATGATAGAGGTTTATAAAATGATTTATAGAGTGGAGATAGAAAGTACATAATTCAGCACATATTTAATTGATGGATGGAGCTACAACTCAGTGGTAGAGCATCTACTTCACATGCAGAAGGTCCAAGATTCAATTCCTGGCATCTCCAGGTAGGAGTGGGAAAGACTCTTACCTGAAACCTTGGAGAGTTGATGCCAGTCAGTGCAGACAATACCCTGAGGTCATACCCACAATCATCTGGGGATGGTTTGTGGAAGGCAAGAGCCCACAGCCAATTCCCAACACACAAGCAGAGGTCCCCATGTGTCTCTGCTAACACACCCCACAAATGACTGAGGATCTTGGCACTGCAGGAATGGGTAGCAAAGCTGGATCTGCTGGTGGCCATCTTTGTCATAGACAAAGATGGCCACCAGCTGCCAGGAAGGGGTTTCATGCAGCAGTTGCAACACATGATCAAACTCTGAGGTAGGACAGCTGCTATTTTCATCCTACCTTTATAAAAAAAACTAGATAAAAAAGTCAGGCTACCCACATTTGAGTGGACTATTGCTATCTTTTTCTGTTTATGTGCATCTGGAGGCATAGAGGAGCCAGCGTGGTGTAGTGGTTAGAGTGTTGGACTAGGACCGGAAAGACCCGAGTTCAAATTCCCATTCAGCCATGATACTAGCTGGGTGACTCTGGGCCAGTCACTGCTCTGTCAGCCTAACCTACTTCACAGGGTTGTTGTGAGGAAAAAGTCAAGTATGTAGTGCACAGCTCTGGGCTCCTTGGAGGAAAAGCGGGATATAAATGTGATGATGATGATGATAATCTGGCTGGCCAGTGTGTAAAACAATCTACATGCACTATTGGTCTGATCCTCCAGGGCTCTCTTTAGCCATTCTAGGGACATGGCATCACTTTCAGTTTTGTTTTGTGCTCCCTCTCCAAGTGGTAATTCTGGGGGGAATGCTTCCTTTGGGTTTTAGGCTTCCTTTGGAAGAAAGCTCCATGGGAGCTTGTGGTGTCTTTCTAATTACAGGGCAAAATTGGACCAGATGCATATCGAGTGTGTGCCCAGTGCAAAGTGGCACAGGGCAAAAAGAAATTGCAAAAGGCAGCTCAGGAGGTGGGGGATATCAGCAAACAAGAGACTAATTCCCCCCTCCCCACATGTCATGCCCCAGCATGAACTGAGGTGCCCCACAGCTGCATTTGTTTAGAAAAAGAGCCAGCCATTCCTACGCGCACTACATGACACGCAACATGTTTGGCCTTTATTTAAGACTCACATATTTTCCCCAAGTCCAGAAGATAGACATTTCTTAAACTCGCCTTCTGTCTTCTCCAGCTTTCTGTCTCTAGATTTACAGAACAAGGAAAGACTGCTGTGTAACAGTATCAGCTGAATATCTTCAGGAGGGGAAATCCTCCAGCTGTATTTGACTTAGTCATTAGTTCAAACATCCCATTTATGTAAGTAACATCATTCCCTAGATCAACTGTAAAGAGACACTGTTGATTTTGGCTGCAAGCTTAGGGGTGGACAGACGGTGCCACTTGATCTAAGCAGCTGCCTCCTTGCTACTCCCTCTGACTTCATTGTCATAGACAAGAAGCATGAATTCATAATGAATCCACATGTGCACCACTCCATAAAAACAGCACAATACTCATCTGAGAACATCACTGTATCTGAAGCTATTCAGAGAGGATGAGGCCACGGAGTCAAGGGAGTAGAGCTGAGGGGTTTCCCTAAAGACTTCACTTAATTGGTGCAGGAAATGTTCCCCTTATTTCTCTGTGTGTGGGGAGACTGGAAAGAATGCCTCTTCTGTTGCATCCCAAGTGGAAATCACTCTCCAGAGATGAGTTCTCATGGAAGATGGTTTATCAGTTGTTGGCAGGACTAAGATGCTTGGCTATTGTATCTGAAGGCAGACTCTGACATGGCATTCTTCCTCCATGGGAGGACAGCTGTGGAGAAATATGTATGAAAATGTATTAGGTTGACATGGAGATTTTTGCAACAAAGATCCCCGAGCAGCTGAACTATGTTCTTTCTGCCTCTGATTATGGAGCCTGCCTGCAACATCTAAATGGGTTTCCCAGTTTTTGGCCATGGTTTTGATGTGTACTTCTCCATGGCTATTGTTCTATCTAGGAAAAAAAGGACATTGAAATCAGCCCTAAAACACTTCAGGTGTGCACTAGGGAAATGAAGGCCTCAGATTCTCTCTCCACTCCATGTGAGATTCAACAGAGGTGCAGTTTTGAGCTCAACACTTGGAGGCAGGGGTTACTGCTGCAATCCAACTCGATCCCTTCTGTGTTTTCCAAGGGCTAGTTCACACTTGTGCAGTTGTCACTGATGATGACTGCAGTATCAATGGATGATATGCAAATGAGCCATCACAATTTAAACACTATATATCGGGTTTTCATCTTGTAGTGAGCAAGGTACTGCCCCACCCCATGCCAGCAAGCAGCCCCTAAGGAAAGCAGGTGTGGACATCTGACCTCACCTGCCTCACACAGGACAGGAGCTGCTAGCCTCTACAATGCTTGATGAAGCCAACAAAGAACCAGCAGCTGCAATCTCAAGGTCGTAAAGAGGCAGGCCGGGCCACCAACTGTAAGTGGGTGGCTGAGCTGTTTTTCCTCAAGCTCTATTTTGTTTTTCATTAGGCATGTGGGGAATGGAGGAGAGGTCAGAGCAGAATGTAGTTGCTCCTAGCCCAAGTCAGTTCTGGAGGAAGGCAGAACCCTCTGATTCTTCCCTTTGGCATCAGGAACAAGTTGCCTGACCTCCCTACAGAGCCAGGGTGATGGAACTTCTGGCATTCTAGTGCCTGCTAATGTTTAAGCTGTAGGGGAAGAATGGAAGTTCAGTTGCCAAATAGCAAAGGAAAACCAGTTTGGTGAGAAAGCAGCAAAGCAAGACTAGTATTGAGACTAGTATTGAAGAACTACAAGAATTTATTTAAAGAAAAGGTTACAAAAAAGTGTGAAAAAGCCTGCAGCTTAATTTCAGCTGTAGACCAAACAAACAGCCATCTCTGGAGAGAGAAAATGGAAAATAACACTGGAAGAACAAAGAGGGGAGGAGTCCAGCACTTTCATTCATGACCCTAAAACCCTCCAGTGGTCACTATGAGACACTGCAGCTGAGAGCTGATGCTGCCAGGGTCCTAGCTCCAAGATAAGCTAGGCAACTATTTATTGATTCCCTTACTTGTTATTCTTTCCTTCCCTTATTAAATTGTTGGGGCTTGCTGGCTTTTGGGTGTAGCAAAGACAAAATCCTTCTGTCCAAAGCAATCCAGGAAGTCCAACTTGTTGCCTAGCCCTACAAAATACTTCAGGCACTTGGGTCCATGCCCTGGCTCTTTCTGGGCCTTGGGCTTGACATACCTCTACAATGCACATCACTGTAATCTCTCTTCCCAGCAATCCAAACTGAACATGTGTAGCCTAGTTATTAAAATTGTAATCTCATTGATTGAATTTGGTGAGGAGTAGCCTGGGGGGTATGTGTTGGATTCTAATCATTCATGCAGTGTAACTTAATGACCAGGACTTCCTTTTGCTCTCAGAAGGACCCTTCCAAGAGTGCAATTCTCCTTCAGAAGCAGCAGCTCCTAGCCACAGAATGCTACTGCAGCAAGAAAGGCTAGAATCTGCCTTCATGTTTCTTTTTCTTCCATGTCTTTTTCATCTCAAGGAGGCCATAATCCTCTTGCCATTTATTCCAGAATAAACGAGTTGAGATGTCTCTGGGAAGAACTGTGTGGTTGGAGACGGAAGGAGGTCCATTAGGTCTCCTCCAATTAGGATGTGGGAAGAATTGTGAGAAAGAAACAGCCTAGATCTCCTAACTCAAACATTATCTGCTCCGCTCCCACATTTAGTCTGGGGAGTGGGTGCTTCTGCAGAGAGGGTGCTCTCTGCCCCACAGCTGAGGCCAGGACAGCCATAACCTTAACTTTATTTACAGTAAATAGTTTGTAAGCCATGGTAGGCTATGTAAACTGCTTTGAGAACTTCTTGGCTAAAAATGGTATATAAATTTTTTAAACTAGCTGGGCCAGGCACAGAGCATCTGCGCTTCTAGTTCTCCCCCCCCCCATTTTCATTGCCTGCTGCCACCATTTTCTACCCACCCACCCCCGCCGTTTTCTTCACCTGACCGCCGCCATTTTCTTCTGCCCGCCCACTTGCCCACCCACCCGCACACTGCTGCTGTCATTTTCTTCCCAAACCCGTTTTCTTTTCCTCCTTGGCCACAAGCCTGTCCTTCACCACTGCTTTCTTCTCCCTCTGCTGGCAGCTCGCTCACGAACTCTCATGAGAGTTGCCACGCATGGGATTAGGGAGGGGTAGCAGGGAAGTAACTTGCCTAGAGTGCAAGAGGTTGCTAGTTTGAATCCCCACTGGTATGTTTCCCAGACTATGGGAAACTAGGGATGTGCGAACTGGTTCAAATTCGAACCGGCCCGGTTCGACGGTTCGAATTCGAACCAGACCAGGCTCTTCCGAATCTGAACCAGTTTGAGTTCGATCCGAACCGGTTCAGATCGTTTCAAACCAGTTCGGATGTGCCATAGGGCTCTATTGGGTCTGTATTAAGTGAATAGTGTGTCCTCCATTTTGTGGCTCCTTCTTTCAACTTTTGCTCCTGGCATCCATTTTGTGAGGCTATTTTTCAGGCATTGCATTGGCTGCGTTACTGATCCTTTGATTGGCCAGAATGAGTCTTGCGCTCTGGTAGGCTGTTGGCTGTTGCACTGTTGAGAGCTGGCACCCTGTTGGCCGGGGTGGGGGGAGTGCAAAGGTGGGGGCTCCCAAAGGAGGGAGTTTCAAACCTATTTAAACCAAGCCTCTTGCCTGGAAAATTCTCTTTGGCTGCAGTTGTGGGATCATCATCTGAGACCCTTGCTTCGTTTGCTGCTGGTGTCTGTGTGAGTCCCTTGACTGTGTGTCCTTAGTGTCTGTCTCTGTGTGTACCACCTTGTGCTGTGCTCTTTCTTTTGTCCATCTGCCCTGTGTCTGTCTCTTCTCTGTTACTTTACTTACTTTACTTTTTTCTTAACTTTCCCCATATTCCTGTTGTTTTTCTTCTGTTGTCCTCCTTTCCTCACCCTCCATTTTTTTCATTCCTCCTTTATCATTTGGCTCCCCCTCCCCCATCCCTATCCATCTGCATTGTTTTCATTTATTGCTGTTTCATTATTTGTGCCTTGTTTTTGTTCCACCATTCATTTGGATTATTGCTTCTGCTGCTGCTGTTAATTTATATATTTTCTGCTTTGGTTGAATTGTTAATTAATTTGTGTGTCCATTGACTGGGCCTGCTGCTCTTGCTGCCCCCTCTGCTCCTGCCCTCCCCCCTCCCATCCATATTCCCCACCCCCACTCACCCACCCACGCTCCCTGCTGTTGCTCCCTGCCCAAGTTGGGCTTTTCTTCTAAGGATTCTGTTGCTGCTGATTATTACCAGTTAATTATTTTATTCATTGTGGTCTTTTGTTCCTGAGATTTTTGCCCATTTGTTGTTTGTTGTTTGCTGTTTGTTGCTGCCCCATCCCCTTCCTCCGAACACCCCCCTGCTGCATCAATACCCCCCACTCCATCCCCCCTCTGGTCTCTCCTTGGGACTGCTGCCCCCTGCCTCCTAACACCCCACCCTTGCTACATTGATACCCCCCCTCTGGTCTCTTCTTCTTGGGACTGCTGCCCCCTGACTCCAAACACCCCACCCCCCTTGCTACATTGATTCCCCCCAAACACACCCCTCTGGTCTCTCCTTGGGACTGCTTCCCCCTGCCTCCTAACACCCCCCCTTGCTACATTGATACCCCACACACACCCCTCTGGTCTCTTCTTCTTGGGACTGCTGCCCCCTGACTCCAAACACCCCACCCCCCTTGCTACATTGATTCCACCCACACACACCCCTCTGGTCTCTCCTTGGGACTGCTGCCCCCTGCCTCCTAACACCCCACCCCCTTGCTACATTGATTCCCCCCCACACCCCTTCTGGTCTCTTCTTGGGACTGCTGCCCCCTGCCTCCTAACACCCCACCCCCCTTGCTACATTGTTTCCCCCCCCCACACCCCCTCTGGACTCTTTTTCTTTGGCCTGCTGCTGCTGTCCCCCCCTGAATCCCCCCTCCCTGCTACATCACACCTCCACCCCCCCCTCTGTGCTGCGCTCGCTCTCTCTCTCTCTCTCTCTCTCTCTCTCTCTCTCTCTCTGTCTCTCTCCTTCTTTCATCCATCCCTTCTTCCCACAGCTGCAGCCACACAGTACCACCACGGACCTCACCTGGTCCCTGCCATCGGTTTTTGTTTCTTTCTTAAAGTATTTCATTTCATTTGTCTCTGCTTGGGGGTGAGTTGAGCAACACAAATAGTGTTGTTTCCTCATTTCTGCCCCTCCATCGTTGACCCACCCTGGCTGCCTGTGCCCCGTGCGGCCGCCCTGTCTGTGTCTCAGCCCAGGGGTGACTGGCTGGCGCGTCTGTGACCAGCAGTATGCGGCAGGAGAAGGACCGGAAGAAGAGGGGTTAGTGTGTGCGCGCAATTGTGTGCACCTTTTGTTGTCCCCTTTCCCTCCCTAGTTGGCGGTTTTAAATAGGGACACCTGTATTTTGAAATGCATTTGGGTGTGGGGAGGGACATTTGGAGATGTACTGTTGTGTCTTGCTGAAGAAATTGTTGTTGTGTTGCATGCTTTTCTTGCAGGTTGTTTCTTGTTTTAACAGGTTCCCCACCAACCCACCCCAGGTCACTGTTGTTATGTTTTGAAGATATATGATGTGCTATCATGTGTTTTGCTTGCTTGCTTTGGGTTGAGTGGGTGGGTTTTGTGAAAGTGCAATTTCTTAAATAGGCTGCAAGGTTAATGCTTAGTACCCAAGCATTACTTGAAATCCACCATCCCCCAAACCAATCCATCCACACACTGTATTCAGTTCACTAAATAAGGGTTTCCTTTGATTTTCAGGTTCCCAAGCTTTGACTGCATCCCTCCCCCCGGTAGGTGCTGTTCCCTCCCCCCGTCCATTTTCCCCATAATAATCCACAGACTTGCCCCCCACCCAACAACTGGTCCACCCTTTCCCCAAATTTTTTAAAAAACACCCATCTCCATCCCCAATTGGCTTCACACCTGACCCACCCCAATTTCAAAAGGTTACCCTCCCCCTCATCTCAATTGGCTTCCCCCCCCACATCAAAAAGCCTTCCCTTCCCTCCAATTGGCTTTTTCCCAATCAAATTTCCCTCCTGCCACCTCCCAATTAATTGGCTTTTTTTTCCCCCTTCCCACCCCTTCCAATTTTTTCTTTTGCCCCTTTCTGGCTTTCCTCTTAAAGTCTCCCACCTTTAGGAAAAGTCTAACATGTCTGGCCAACGCGAGTGGCGGGTTGTGTCCAGACCTACCAGAAGGTTGGCAGGCAGAGGTGGGAGAGGCCAGGTGCGGGCTGTGCCTGTGGCGGCTGTGGCGCAGAGAGGAGGGAGAGGACGCAGGGAACCTGAGGATACCCCGGTCCTCCCCATTGCACAATTCTTTGCCCCAGCTGAGGGTTTTGTCCGCAGGCTCGATTTCCCTCAGCCTGCTGCCGGCAATCGTGGCAGAGGCACTAGGGCTGTGGCGGGTCCCTCCTCGGCGGCATCAGTTGCTGCTGGGGCACCGCCAGTGGTGGTGGAGGAGACTGTTGGTGTGGGAGAGCAGGTAGAGGGCGGTGAGGATCTTACGGCTGTCAGCGATGCAGCCAGGTTCTCCCTCCCTCTTGGGGCCCTTCCCCCTATCCTTTCACTGCTCAGTGGGTCCCCCCCTCGTGAAGCCCACCACTCTGAGGAACGGTCTGCCGAGGTGGTGGAGGAGAGGCCTGCCTCTCCTCTACCAGTGGAGCTGGGCCCTTCCTCTAGCATAGAGGGTGGAAGGGGCGGGTTGGGTGGCAGAAGTGGGCAGGCAGCGGCGGCCGCCCCCCCCCCCCAGGACTACAGCCACCTAGCCAAAAGAGGCCTAAGAGAGCGCCCAGGGCGTAGGACGCCAAGGGCAGCAGTGTCTGGGAGCATTTTTAGGTCCCTGAAAATGCCCCAAACCATGCCCGCTGTGTCCACTGCAGGGTGCAGGTCAGCCGTGGCAAGGATGCAAAGCACCTGGGTACGACACCCATGTGGAGGCACATGGCGCGTCACCACCCAGGTCTCCTTGGCCAGTCTGGCAGCGCTAGTGCGCCTTGTGCACCTGCCACTAGGGCAGACAAGGGCAGTGTGCCTGCGCCAGCCAAAAAGCAGGCTACACTGCCAGTCCAGCGGTGGACACAGGTGTCGGGCAGGAAGCGTAGTGTTCGTGTGGATCATCATCACCTCACCCGCCTCATAGGGGAGATTATTTCCACCGATGACCAGCCGTTTCAGGTGGTCAAGAACTCCAGCTTCCGCCGGATACTCCAGTACCTTGTGCCCGAATACATCATCCCCTCAAGGACCACGTTCAGCTGGAACGTGGTCCTCTCCCTGTACCTCTGGTGCAGGGAGCTCGTGTCGGCCGGGCTGCGTGTGGCTCTGACTGGCACCAGCGTGCATTTCACGACTGACCTCTGGATCAGTGTCAGTAGGATGCACGCTGCTTTCCTGGCCCTCACTGCCCATTGGTGGGGAACGGAGAGTGAGGGGACCTCCTTGGGTGATGCTTCCGGGTCCGGCACGGCTCCCGATGCACTACGGCACAGGTGGGCCGTTCTGCATGTGGAGACGATGGACACGAAGCACACCATGGAGGAGGTGGCGGCGGCCGTACTTGACTGCCAGATAGAGGAGTGGATTGGCGGGTGTCCACACCTCTCCAGGGGATTCGTTGTCACTGACAATGGATCCAACGTTACAGCCGTTGTCGAGACTGTCATGGGCTGTGTGAACATACGGTGTATGGCACACACGCTCCATCTGACCGTCAGGGATGCCCTCGACCTTAAGGAGTTGAAGGCGTCCCAGGGACAGGCCCCCCACCACAAGGTGCTGTTGCTGCCATGACCACGCTTGTCGAGAAGGCTCACAAGCTGGCCGCCCATTTCCACCGCAGCGAGAGGTCCAGGAGACTGCTTCGCCAGAAGCAGGATGACCTTGGGCTTCCTCACCATCTCATCCCTACGGATGTGGAGACGTGGTGGAACTCCACCTTCCTCCTGTTCCAGCGCCTGTTGGAGCAGGAGAGAGCCCTTGGCGCCCTGGCGAGGGATGAGTCCTTGGCCGTCTGCGACCTCTCAAACGCAAAGTGGAAACAGATGTCTGAGGCAGTGTCGGCACTCGAGCCCTTCCAGCTTGCCACGAGGGGCTTGTGTGCCGACACCACTCCCTTGAGCCAGGTGCTGCCCACAGCTCTGGGTCTGGAGAAGCTGATGGGTGAACTCCAGACTTCTCTGACCACGCCAGAGGGTCATGCTCTGGCTGGGAGGCTGAAGTATGGGGTGGCCAAGCAGCTCGTTGGTGAGTTGGGAAGCAGGGAGGAGTATGTCCTCGCTTGTCTCTGCAACCCAGCCATCAAGGGCAATGTTGTTAGTGCCGGCGACTTGCCCAGGTGGAGAGACCTCCTGGTACAGGAGGTGAGGCAGGAGGAGGCCACTAGGGCCCTCAGAGACCAGGAGGTTGGTAGTGGTGCGGGGGCAGCCCCCGCCGCCCAACCCACACCCAGCAGTAGCATGGGCAGCCAGCCGGCCTCAGCTTCCCCTTCCCCTTCCCTTTCCTCTTCCCAGTCCAGCAGCGTGGCATCCCACGCAGCACCAACGCAGCAGCCACTTGCTCCCGCCATGAAATCTGCCCAGTGGTTTCAGCGGGTGTGCCTTGGTGCCTTGCCTGATGTGCGGGAGGCCCGACCTGTCAGGCCCCCCTCCAGTGCTGAGCAATGCGTTGTGCAGTACTTGGAGGAGCCTGTGGAGGAAGACAGCGGTGGGTGACCTGGTGGTGGTTGCTGTGCGCCTCCTCTCCTGCCTTCCAACCAGTGTCCAAAGCGGGTTTTCTCATGAGCCGGGGACATGGTGACACCCTCTCACGCCTGCTTGAACACTGGTCTGGTGGAGCAGTTGGTCTTCCTCAAGATCAACCTCCCCCTGCTGGGCTACCCCGAGCTGGAGATTGAGCTGGGTGAGTGATTACCGTGGTTGCCCCATGGTTGGTCACCTGCCTGGCTCATCCTCTGCGCTCATCCCTACCCTCCCCCCCCTTCCACCTCTAGCTGAGCTGACGTGACGGATACTGAGCCGTGCCAGCCAAGTCGCAGCATGCAGTGCCCACACACCAGAAGTTCAAGTAGTAGTAGTGCTGCGACTCGCCAAACGTTTACAACGCCCATGCCCACCTAAAAAGAAACCCAATGCTGACCACCACAGGCCCTTATCTCCACCTGTCAGCATTTGGGGACCCGGCGTGGGCACGGCACACACACCCAAAGTAGCACAGCCCTAATAGTACTAGACTTTCAATGGCAGCGGTGGGTGACTTTCAACGGCAGTGGTGGGTATACATTCTGTAAATATCTACATAAATATGTAAATAAATATGTAAATAATTTTTTTAAAAAATCTCATGTTAAAATCAACCCTCAAAATTTTTCAAAACTCATACTGGTAACAAAGGAATAATAAAATGACTGCTGAATAAATTGATTTTCTGGAAAATGTTACCAAAAAAAAATCATGGGGGGGGTTGGTTTACATGAAAAATGAGTTTAATGTCTTTTTAATGCTACCCCACTTCCTTGCTTCATGAATGAATTCTCATCTTATGTTCTTGATTATGGTCACTGTTGATGTTGGCTGATGGCAAAAAAACACAAACCATCATAATAGCAATGAACTGGCTGCCAACACAACATATTGATTGATAACTATTGCTTGCTTTGATTGTCTGTCTGGGTTATTTGGGGGGAGGGGAGGGAATTGGGTCTGTGTGTGTCTGTGCGTGTGTGTGTGGTGCAGGCTGTTTCTTTCTGTTGTGTCTGTCTGTCTGTGTGAATGGATGCCTAGCACTGTCTCTGTGTGTGGATGCTTGCTGTGTAGTGTGCTGTCTCCTGTCTGTGCTATGTGTCTACATGTTTTTTTTCCTCCCCCCCAACCCTCCCTCCCCCCAATCCCTCCCTCCATCCCTCCCCTCATCCTCCCTCCTTCCTCTTCATCACCCTCCATCCTCCCTTCCACACCCACCTCACCTGCCCCTGGTCTGGCAAGCTGATGAGAATCTGGTCTCTCCCACCGAAGCACACACATCACGTGTGTGCATAATATGTGGCTGACCAACTCTGAGCCGGACCCTCCTCCCCCTTCAATCCCCTCTGCTACATCCATCTCCCCCTCCCCCTCCCCCTCCCCCTCCCCTTTCCTCCCCCCTTCCCTCCCTCCCCCCTCCTAGCTAGCAGCACACACACACAACACCTGGCAAACACCAACATGCATGCACTCACACTGGTGCCACCACCTGCCTTGGGCCTCTCTGTGTCCTAGAGCAAATATGTGGTGGACCAGAGAACCATTTCTTTCCCCAAGTAAGGCAAAAGGCATGCACGCACTGCGCACACGAAGAAGAGATGAAGACACTAGTGTGGACAAGAGACAACTACTAGTAGTACTGAACCAGCAGCAGGTGAGTGTTGTGTTGTGTTGCTTGCCAATGCCATTGCCCATGCTCAATGCTCTGAGTCTGCTCTAACTATCATCCTCACACGCAGCTCAGCTCAGCTGCACTCACTGCACTATGTAGACAGACACTACAGACACACTGGTGGTAGTCTTTAATTTTAACTTTCAAATCTGTGCTAGAATTGCCTTGCCTCCTCCTGCCTGTAATTGTGCCCTCTCCCCTTGCAGTTGCGTCATCATGGGTTGGTGTGCGTGCGCCGTCTACTTAGCTCTCCTCTTGTTGGCTTGGCTTGCTTGTGTACTAGGCACTGGCTGGCAGCAGCTGTTGGCTGTGTGCTATTCTCAGGCTGTGGTGCATGTGACTGGCAATGTTGGTTTAGCACTGGTAGTGGTAGTAGTAGTAGTAGTAGTTGTTGTTGTTGTTGTTGCTGGCCTGGCTGCTGGCCTGTGCTGGCTCTGCACTTGGTCTGGTTTGGATCGGTCCCCTGGCCTGCCTGGATGCCTTCTTGGCCTTTTCATTCTCAGATCAAAACTCAGATGTAGGGTGTGTGTGTGTGCATCATCCATGGAGGGGAGGAGCAGCAGAGCAGAGCAGGTTGGCTGGCTTCTGTCTGTCTGTGGTGGCCTCAGTGGCAGTCACTGAGTGAGTCGGTGGTTTCTTTGGGCATCACATCATCCATCATGCAGAGCAGCAGGTCTGCTGCTCTGCTCTGCCTCCTGCTTCTTCTCTCTGTGTGTGCTGCTGTACTGCTGGCAGGCAGCAGCAGCAGTGGCCTTTTTGTTAGATCAGAGAGTCAATAGTTGGTGTCTGTCTGTGTGTCATCTTAGTTGCTTGGTAGGTAAGGTAGACTGACTGGGTGTTACGTGTTAGGGCGCCCAGAAAGGGGCAAAAAAGCTGGGGTGGCAATTGATGGGTGCCCCTAGTATTGTTGGTGAATTTTTTGAAAAGAAAAGAAAAATTACCATTGGATAGAATGGGGATTTGGGGCAGCCCTGGACCCGCCTCTGTGGGGTGGCAGCACCCCCAAAGTGGGTCTGGGGCCATGGCAAAAATGGCCTCAGTCCCTCCCAAGCATCCCCGGATGGATAGGAGTGATGGTTTTTTTTATTAGGATTTCCTAAGGCATTAAATAACTATCTCTCTCAGAGCTTGCTGGCTTTACCTTTCACCCACTGACACACATTCTATTCTTTCCAATGAGATATTATTTAATGCCTTAGAAAATCTTAATTAAAAAACCATCACTTCTATCCATCCGGGGATGCTTGGGAGGGACTGAGGCCATTTTTGCCATGGCCCCAGACCCACTTTGGGGGTGCTGCCACCCCACAGAGGCGGGTCCGGGGCTGCCCCAAATCCCCATTCTATCCAATGGGAATTCCCCCCCCCAAAAAAATTCACCAATAATACTAGGAGCAACCAATTGCCTTGGGATTTTTGGGGTGGAGGACACCCATGGGTGTCTACCACCCACCCCAGCTTTTTGCCCCCAAGTGCTCCATATAGGGAGTTATGGGCAAAACTTAAAAATATTTTTAAAATTTGTAAAAAATCAGAGGGAGGTCCAATCGATTTGAGATTTGGTTGGTAGGTGGCACCCAAGGTTAGCTTTCATCCTAGCTACTTTTCGAGGTTTGAACCAGTTCGAACCGAACCAGGGGGTGGTTCGGACAAAACCAAAACCAAACCACCACCACCCAGTTCAAACCCGGTTCAAATTTGAACCGAACCGGGTGAACCGGTTTTGTGCACATCCCTATGGGAAACACCTATATCGGGCAGCAGCAATATAGGAAGGTGCTGAAAGGCATCATCTCAGACTGCGTAGGAGATGGCAATGGCAAACCCCTCCTACCACAGAAAACCACAGGGCTCTGTGGGTGCCAGGAGTTGACACCAACTCGAAGGCACAACGTTACCTTTACACGTTAGAGAAATAGAGAGAGATATAAATAAATGAAAAATAAAATTATTTCCCCCCAAATATCTGCCTTCTAAATGTGACAAAATAATACGAATTAATCAATAGATCTCGTAGGTCATTAGTACTTTCCTCAGAACTCTATTTGAGTCATTGTCAAGCAGGACCTTAAACAGGATGGCATGTGGGGTTCTCTAAAACAATAATTCTTATCTCCCTGCATTTTATTCTGTTAACTGCTTTGATAACTTATGCTGAAAACATAAATATATAAATTTTTATTATTATAATATTTATTTATTTATTTATTTATTTATTTATTTATTTATTTATTTACACAGTCAGTCAGGTGTTATTGACTGGTTTGTTTTATCCAGACATCGAGTCCTTCCCAAGGACCTGGGATGGCTGAATTTTATTGTCAATGTTGTTGCTGTTGTTATAGATATCGTTGCAGAATATAGGCTGTTCCCAGTAAAGTTGCTTTTTGTAATTGGCTGATGGTGATTTCTGTGGCCCCTATGGTGTTGAGGTGCTCTTCAAGGTCTTTTGGAACTGCACGCAGGGCGCCAATTACCACTGGGATTATTTTGGTCTTTTTCTGCCACAGCCTTTCAATTTCAATTTGTAGATCTTTGTGTATTGTGATTTTTTTCTATTTCTTTTTCTTCTATTCTGCTATCCCCTGGTATTGCTATGTCGATTATTTTCACTTGTTTTTCTTTCTTCTCGACTACAGTTATATCTGGTGTATTGTGTGGCAGATGTTTGTCTGTTTGTAGTCGGAAGTCCCATAATATTTTTACATCTTCATTTTTTTCAACTTTTTCAATTTTATGGTCCCACCAATTTTTGGCTACAGGTAGCTTGTATTTTTTGCAGATATTCCAGTGTATCATCCCTGCTACCTTGTCATGTCATTGTTTGTAGTCAGTCTGTGCGATCTTTTTACACCAGCTGATTAGGTGGTCCACGGTTGTTGTTGTTATTATCTCATATGCTGCACAGATTTCTGCAGGTGTTTGAGCACCATGGGTGCTGCTGCATCTATTACTGAAACTGTGCAATGGAGTTGTGTGAGTGCACAGCCATTATTTCCAATTTCCAAGTGGATTGAAAATGCAAGGTAGATGATTCAGGATAGACATTAAGAAGAACTTCCTAGCTGTAAGAGCTGTTCAACAGTGGAACAGTCTGCTTCATGAAAAGATGGGCTCTTCTTTTTCTGGAGGTTTTCACACAGAGGCTGGGCAGGCACCTGTAAGGGAAGCTATAGCAATTTCCTGCACTGAGCAGGGATGAGAGAAGATCTCCAAGGCCTCTTCCAGTTCTAAAATTCTATTATTCTACTGCCAAAGCTCAGGGTCTGCAACTTCTCTATGATCCTCAGTGAGAATAAGGGAGACACGCTCCTCAGAGCTTACAAAATGACTTACAAATACTGCTTCCATGATGAATGAGGCAGTCAGTGCAGGAGGAGAATGCAGCAATAACAAGGGATGCTGAACACTCGGAAAATCAAAAGTGTGCCAAAGCCAACTGAGAGGGGAAACTGGGGTTCCCCTTAAACATCTGTTCATGTGTACCCATCTTTACAGCCATATGTCTATTAATCCATCTGGTGAGCATCTCACTAGTTATATAATGTGATTAGAGCTACACAGTAGGGGTGTGCAATTTGATTCACTGTTGAATCAATTTTGGTCGAATAGGGGGTGATTCACAAATTTGACCCCAAATTGAATAATCCTTGAAATAGAGGGCCCAATTCGGGGTCGAGGAGATTCACCCCTGATTTTACCCAAATAAATTTGGGTGATTCAAATGCCATTTTGAGGCCCGTTTTGCTTGGAAAACAGGCCTCAAAATTGTGCTTTTTTCCAGGGAGATCTATTCTACCAATTGGGATCGGCGGGTAGACTAGCCCTCCGCTCCGGACTTGGCATGTCATCCTGCCTCAGAGGACATGACTACCTGGGTAGACCTGTCCTCCAAGGAGGGCTGATGTGCTAGTCCAGAGCTCCGGACTGGTCTACCTGCCGATCCCAATTGGTAGGCCAGCTATCCCCGGGTGGTGGTGGCGGGGGGGGGGGGGGGGAGAAAGCACCATTTTGAGGCTTGTTTTTCCAGCAAAACATGCCTCAAAATTGCTCAGAACATGCCTTAAAATTGATTTGGGTGATTTGGGGCTGATTTGTTAAGGCAGCTGGCCAAGCTGGCTGTTTTTGACAAATCAGTTTGAGGGGTCTCCAGTTCAATTCAACCTCAAATTGAATCACAGATTTTGATTCGTGTACACCCCTACTACACAGGATTAAAGTGGAGAGTCTACAACTATATTTAATAAAACCATGAACCTTTTTGGAATGCACTTCCCATTTGTGTTGGAGTGCAAAACAAGTGGAGTTTATCCTTCATAAGCACAACTTTGCCCTATAAATAGCATCAGCTTTCCAGGAACAATTCATTCTTTATCTCCTTCCTTTCAAGAACTGCCTATTTATCTGTTTCATCTAAAAACTGGAGCTGCCTGTCAAGCCTTGACAATTTTCAGATTCTTTTAGAAATTGGAAACAACCTATTGTGCTCAAATTTGCTCTTAGTGACAACTGAACTGACGGGCATGAGTATTCAAAAATAACTGATAGCACTTGAAACACAAAGAGGGCAAATCAGGTATGACAATGTTGCATTCAGGAGCAAATTTCAAAGGTTTGATGCACCTAAGAAAATTCACCTCTCAAGGAGAAAAACTGAACAGAAATGTGGCTCAGTCTAGTGGGCCCTGCAAGGGGTGTCCAGGGCAGAGCAGAAATCCAGGGCTCAGGATAATCAGAATCCTATATTTTATCTTTTATATTTCTATCCCACATTTCAAATAAATATTTCCCAGGGCAGCTTCCAACCAAGTGCAAAACAAATAATATAAGAGTACAATTTCATAAAAACAATATAATACAAAATTACAGAATAAAAGCAATATCAAGACAGTAAAAATAAAAATAAATAAATAAAATAAAATATTTTTAAAAATAAAAATAAAATAAAAATTAAAAGATCTTCACCCGACACCAAAAAGATAGCAAAGTGGGCATAAAGTCAGCCTCCCAAAACCAAGAAGGTACTGCTCCCAGTCACCATGCACTAGAAAGCCATCTTTTAAAAGAACAACCCAATCCCTGTGCCAATCATTAGGCACAACGTAGGCTGAAGTATGAGTTATGACCCGCCCTTTCCCCCTCAGTGAAGTTTCTGTGCCTTCATCTCATACAAATGAAGCAGCAACCACAGATGGAGAATTATCAGGCAATTTCCCACCACCGCATCTGCCCTTCTTCCCTGCCTCATCTTGAGTGGCTTGGCAGCAGCATGAGATGAGCCAGTCCACCCTCCTCCTGCACTCACTGCATTTGAAAAGGACTTGGATACATCTGCAATATCCATTTGTACGTAACAGGGACCAAAGAAGATGTGCTTAGAATGGGGATTAATTTTCACCTGGGCCAGTAAAATAGCTTGAGACAGACCTGGGAACAGGAGAGGAGAACACAACTCTTTCCTATGTCATGATGGGTGGGGGGACAATTTCCTTCCAAACAGGTGCCCTCTTGTCCTTGATGCTTATTCCTAATACTTAACCATTGCAGGACAGGACTTTTTGGGGAACAACCTTATGCATCACGGTTTCAAACTGGAGATCTGTACTGGCGGGGGGGAAGTATGTATGAATGAACTCATGGGTGTTACATGCATTAGGAGGGTCATATACCTTTTAATCAGTCCCAGTACATTACATTTTTATCCCAGCCTTTCTCCAAGAAGCCCAGAGCTCTGTTGCCAGATTTGGCTTTTTAAAAGCCAAATTTTGGGTTATGGCCCATTTGACTCACGAGTATACCCGTTAGGTTCTGGCCACACCCAGAGCAGAATACATACTTTCCCCCATGTTATCCTCACCACAACCATGTGAGGTAGGTTAAATGGCAAAACAGACTGGGATAAGCTCTACCCAGTCATGATCTTTACATCTATAGCTACATGTGTAAAAATCTTACCTGTTCAATACCTGGAGAAAAGCCTGCTTCTCTATCTGAAAGGCCCTAAAGAATGGAGATCATCACATCTGGGCTGAAGAGCCTGTTCTGATTGGAGAAGAGCAATCTTCCTCATCATTCTTATTTTTAAAAAAATATTTATATCTCACCCCTCCAGCAGAAAGCTGCTCAGGGTAGCTCACAAAAATTCTTCTGTTGAAACTAGTGGATCCAGAGTGAGGCTGCCCAACAAACAGGGGCTACTAAAGTTGAAGCCTAGAACAAGGATTCCAAGACTTGGGTCCCCAGATGTTGTTGGACTATGGCCATTGTGCCTGGGGTTGATGGGTGTTGTTTTCAAGTCAGGGCTTACCAAGGTTCAGCCTTGGAACTTGTTCTTAAATGTCAGAGCTCAGTGCTGAAAGTTGTGGAGTAATAGCAAAGAAGATTGTGCCTTGAAGCACGTGAAGAATACCTTTTCATCCTCACCAAATAATTGTGCCACTGCCAGCTCCTGCACTGATGCAATCACAGGGAAAGACCATAGTTTAGTGGTTCACATCTGATTTTTCATGCAGAAGATCCTCAGTTCAGTCCCTGTCATCTGCAGGAGCGTTCCCAGATGGTGATTTTACTTTGGCTTCCCCACAGAAGGGCAGGTGTGCATTCACATATTCTCCATATTATTTATTATTCATTTATTTATTCAGCTTTATACCACCCAATGGCTCAGGGCAGTTTACAATTAAAACAAAACCATTAAAATCAATTAACAGTTAAAACAGAAATTATAAAACACCAATTATTATTTATTATTATTATTTATTCATTCAATTTCTCACAATTAAACAAACCATCAAAACAGTTTAAAAACCCTGAAAAACCAGGTTACAACATTAAAATCATTTACAACAATTCAAAAACCCTGGAAGGCCAGGCCAAACAGATAGGTTTTGAGGGCTCTCCTGAAAGCCAATAAGGAATTCAGATTATGGATTTCTGCAGGGAGTGCATGCCACAGCCCAGGAGCGGCTACAGAGAAGGCCCGCCTCTGAGTAGCCACCAGATGCACCAGTGGTAACTGGAGATGTACCTCTTCAGATGATCTTAATGTGTGGTGGAGATCATGCATATTTACCTCAAAGTCCCTGTGAGCTATCGGAGAACACTCCAGACACAATATGGGTTTTTACTTGCATGCTAGAGCTTGACCCGATTTATGTTCAGGGTTAAAAAATCCAATTTTTGTGTCAGTTTTGGGGGGCTAATTTGAACTCACAGTAAAGCCTCACAGTAAAGCCTGCTGTCTGGGAAAGCTCCAGGGTGTTTTCCAGATTACATATTGCAACAGTTTCACAACGTGTCTGTTAAGCACCCATCCACATTTCTCATGTAATGACATTTATTTATTTATTTATTTATTTATTTATTTAGAAACAAACAAACAAACAAATAAATTATGGTCACTGCGCTGTCAACAGGGTGCTATACATATTTCTGATGCCTTGATTCGGGTTTTATTCATGCGTTTGGGCCCTATAACATGGTAAAACTGTTGCAGGAAAGTGCTGTGTTTTTCCATTGTACGGAGGCTTGCCCCTTGTTTGATGCGTTGCAGTGCAGTGTAATCTGAACAGTTCACTTGGATTTGCCATTTTTACAGCCCCTTCTTGCCCATTCCTGAAATAATGTTGATGATCACGTAAAATAACTTTTAAAAAAATCAATGCAAGTTTTTGTGCAAGGGTGCAACCCACAATGGTGCACTGGTGCAAGGGTGCAACTCATTTCTCATCTGCTTTTGAATTTTGATTGCTCATGTTTTTCATTAAGACTTTTTTTTTTGACACATTCACACTGTGGATTTGCTGGCTCATTAGGCAGATCGAGGATCTGTTGATATGTAAAGCCACACAATATATTTCTCTTAATATATTGTTGCCTCTCAGATTTTCATTTCTGCCTTCAGCACTAGGTTTTGGTCACGTATGTCTCTGGAATTTGATATTTAAAGCCATTTCCCCCCTTTTTATAAATATATCTAATGTATTTCGACGATTTTCGCTTTCGTCCTTGGTTTTTCATCCCATTGATCTCACACTCCACATGTTTGGTGCTTCTGCTTGCGTAAAGGAGAAAGTTGTTGCACCTTTGCACAAAATGCAAAATAAATAAATAAAAGCACTGAGAAATTGGGGTTTTTTAAGAGTTCATCACAACATTAGTTCCCCACCCCCCTCCGCAACCCTATTGGCTGGAAATGAAGCGGGGGCAGTAAATGCGATCCAGGTGGAATATGGACACCTCCTGCCTGGAAATTCTGCTGCAGTGGCAGGCAATACGGAGACTGAAACCCTGTCATGTTGCATTAAAAACTGCATCAAAGCCGCTGCACTCGCGGTTTCAAGTCACTGCCTAATTCCACTGCACTTTGCGACACTTTAACCATTGCAAATCCTGTAGTCTGGAAAACGCCTAGGTGGGGCTGGGAAAGACCCATCTGAAACCCTGGAGGCAGTGCATGGAGACAATACTGACCTAGATGGACCACAGGTGTGACTCATTAAGGCAGCTACTTCTTAGTCATAAGGGATGCTATCCAGGCGCAGAGCCAGGCAAGCAGTGGCCTGGGTCCAGCCCCACTCGGTGGCCCCTCCAGGTATGCCCATGAGCATGATGTCATGCACACAGGGTCATGGCTCGGGCTGCGGAGGAGCACAGAGTGAATTCCCCCCTCCCACGCCAGGGCTACTGAGAGCCTGGGCGAAGTGTCCACTAGTTATTTCAGGCAGCGCAGACTGCCCGATAGAACATTTTTCTTTTCCAAATTCAATTTTTATTGATTTTAACAATAGTAATATTGTCATTCATTACAATATACACAAAAGTGGCCTTTCCGTGCGCCTCTCTTCATGAATCATCAGCTATAGAGTTTACCCTTGCTATAATAATAATTCAAAACCTAAATTTAAACCCTTACAGACACAGTTAATCTACCCAACCTGCAGCTTTTTACTAAATTTCAAACCCTGCTGTAAAGTCCATAGTAGGAAAATAGTTCTTTTAGATACAACAAGAATGGTTTCCAATCTTCTTTGAAGCTTTCCAAATTTTGGTCTCTTATCAGTGTTGTAAGTTTTGCCATCTCCACATATTCCAAAAATTTTATCAGCCAATCTTTTGAAGGCAGTTCATTACTCTTCCATTTCTGTGCATATATAATTCTGGCCGCCATAGAGGCGTACATAAAAAATGTTAAGTCAGTTGCAGAAATTACACCATGTGTTATCCCCAGCAGGAAGGATTCTGGCTTCTTAGTCTGAAAGAGAAATAACATTTTAGGCAAAACATTCATTTTCACCACTGAGATTCTTCCCATTAAAGACAAATTCAGTTTAGACCATCTTTGTAAATCAATTTTCACTGTATTCCATATTTTAACATAATTATTTGTAAACAACAAAGAATTACTGTTTGTTAACCAGACCCCCAATTATTTGATTTTCTTCTCCACTTTCAACTCACTTATTTCAGAGAATCTGACCTTAGATTTCTGATCCATATTTTTAGTCAGAACCTTAGTTTTGGTCTTATTTATATAAAATCCAGCCAGTTGGGATAGAACATTTTTCTAAAGGGGAAAATGTCCTATCAGGCAGCCGACACTGCCTGAAATGATGAGCTGAGAGCTTGCTCGAGCTGTCAGTAGCCCGGACCACGCCCCTTTGTGTGTGGCATCACACACAAAAGTGGAGTGGCCTGGGCTGCCGAGAGCCCGAGCAAGCTCTCAGCTCGTCATTTTAGGCAGTGTCAGCTGCCTGATAGGACGTTTCCCCCCTTCTCTCCCTCCAGAGAGGGAGAGAAAGGGAAAAATGTTCTATCGGGCAGTCTGCGCTGCCTGAAATAACTAGTGGACAGTTCGCCTGGGCTCTCGATGGCCCGGGCGTGGGAGGGGGAAGTTTGCTCTGGGCTCCTATGGAGCCCGAGCCACAGGGCTCAGCAGCCTTTTTTCATGGTGGCCTGGGTTCTTTGAATCCTTTCACACAATGGTGGCTATGCTTCTTATGCTACTTCTTTCTTTAGACATTAAGACCCCATTCTGTGCTCTTTTTAGCCAGAAAATGCTGTTCATTTAAAAGGGTGTGTGCCCACTATACATAAGCAGCTTCTTGTAGGGTTAGTGCTCAAGCGCACCCATAGGTGTGCAAACATCTCCAGGCTTTGGTAATAGGTTGGTAATAGAATGTGGGGGTTGGGATGCATGCCATCTGTAGTTTATTAGGAGAAGATTATGAAGCATAAATGAAACAATCTGGATGCAAAAGGCTAGGAGCTCGATCCTCCTTCTCTTGAAGTTCACAGCAAAGATCCCATTAGCTGGAATAGGATATGGATTAGGCCCTGGGATTCCAGGCCAATTTTGGCAAGACTTCAAATGAATATATAAATATATGCTCACACATATATATACATAGATGCAACATTAGGAACTTAACCCAAATTCTTACAGCAAACTGTATTCCCAGATTCCAAAAGAGAAGATAGCAAGGGAGGAAGTTTATTTTGATGAGGAAATCCCTCCATGCTGTCGAAAATATGCTTGGAATGGTTAATTAGCATGCAGGGGTTTTGAAGGAAATGATCTTTTGAAAGTGGACCATCATCTTTCTGCCAGGTTTTCCTTCGATTTCTCTCTTATCTTCAGGAAACTCTCACAGCTTCTGAATCTGTTTTTGGCTGGAGTGAGCAAAGGGACAATGACTCACTTTTAGGCAGTGGGACAAGTTCTCTTCGGTTTCTGACTTTCCACATTAGTGCCAGTGTGTGTCCTCTCTAATGAACATCACCCTATCCAGGGGATATCCAGGGTGGGCTCCTAAACTAAGGAAAAGTGAAAGTCTTTTCTTAAAAACAACAAACAGTAAAAAATTAACACAACAGATAAGCCCCAGGGGAATGAAGCCTCTGAGTAGCACCAAAAGTATTTGCTGCTTGTCCGGTGACTAAGGCGTCTTAGCTCAGTGTAATCAAAATGAAAGCACTGTAAGCTGGTAAAGAACTGGGGACAGGATACAGCAGCAACCAATACCCTCTGAAGCTATTTCCGACCAAAAACATTCAGATTGCTATGAGTCGTACCGAGAAACTATTTTCGTGTGTGGTCAAGACGCTTGGGATTCTTTGCTCTGTAGCTGTCAACACAGCTTGGAAAATGAAGAACCTCTTGTTGGTTGCCAAAGATGATCTGGAGGCGTGTGCGAGGGGATGGGCCAGCAGCATGAGCACCCCTTTGCCAGCTACCCACTTAAGCATGTGCTTACCTTTAAGCAGATGTTGAGCCTTCAAGCAAGACTATGCACACTGGAGAGATGCCAGATGATTAAAAATATGTCCCAGCTACCAGGATATATATTTCCTACAGTTCCTAGAGACATTTTGCTTTTATTGATTAAAGCAGTAAGATTTTTGTCACCTCATCTGTTAAAGAAATCTCGTAAATGGCATTTGCCCTTCAGCCCTTTCCTGAGAAAGCAGCACAGTGACATTTGGGGAGGGGCAGCAAAATAGGGTTTTTTCAAGTAAAATCTCAGCATTATTTCAGGGCTTCATAGAGAAGGGGCAACAAAGGAGCCTCTTATGCTCAATGGTGGCAGAAGCCATGACTCCTACATTACCATTGATAGAAGATCTTTAATTAGGAAGCTGCATGGCAACAATTAGGAGAGTTTGCCTTTGCAATATACTCGTACCGATGAGCAGGCCACCATTATTCCCATTTTGCATATGGGGAACCAAGGCTAGAAACTGGTCCTTTACTTCAGCTTGCATAATCAGTCCATGGGGGATCAGAGTGGAAGAAGGAAGTTAAATAAGCAGTTGGCTTGGAGTCAAAGTACACATTTGCAGGATATGTTTCCAAAGGCATTGCATGCAAGGCTTACCCCCAAACCTTGGGGCCCCGGTCCATGGTCTCCAAGGTCCAGGAGGTCCTCTAAAGGCCCAGGGGGACCTTCTTCCACCACCCCATGCCCACTCCACCACTGCCCCACGGTGCTGAAAACTTCAATAATTCTAGCCACCCTGTGCACGGCTGGGTGAGGGGGATGCGGGGAGAACCAAACAGGCCTCCCCCACCCCCATGGTGGTGGTGGCAGCGGGTGGAGTGGGAGAGGCTGCTGGGCCTAACCATTCGGCCCAATGGCCCTTGAGAACTGCGAGCTGCTCCAATGTGCCTGCGCAGTTAGAATAGAGTGTTGCAAGCCTGTCGGGGCTTGCAACACTCTATTCCAACTGCGCAGGCACACTGGAGCACCTCACAGTTCTCAAGGGCCACTGGGCTGAATGGTCAGGCCCAGCAGCGCTCCCACTCTGCCCACCACCACCACTCACTGCCTCCATGTGGATAGGGGAGGCCTGCTTGACTCACACCCCACCTCCCCACCGCGCAGATGGTGACTAGAATTATTGAAGTTTTCGGTGCCGTGGTTTGGCACAATGGGGCAGGTCGGGGCATCTAAATTACCTAGGTGCGCCCCTGTGAAGCGATATTGGCAAGGATCCTCACCAGGATCATGGAGTGTGGAGCGGGAGGTTAACTGATGCTATTTTCCTGCCAAAAATCACCCCCACTTGGGGAGGAAATTGCTGCTTTGGAAGGGTGATTTTTGATAGGCAAATGGCACAAAGGGAAATAATTAACCTACCCCTCCCTGCATGCTGTGATCTTGACTAGAATTGCTCCCATTTTTGTGAAATGGCATTTCTGGTAGGAAGTAGGCTCTTTAGCATGTGTCCCTGTGAATGTGTGTTTTTACACAGCTACTTGCCCCAGGAGGAAATCTCCCACTGATATCAATGGGAATTTTCTTCGCAGGGCAAATAGTTTTGGAACAGAAACTATCTTGATCACCTTCATGGTAGAGCAGCGATGATGGGGGGCTGTCACCCTGCTGGTTCACCAGGATCTCAGGCTTTGATACCAAAGCATCCTTCTGTAAAGAAAGCATCCTTCTGGAAAGGGTCTGTGGGTTGGGAATGAGAGGCATATGGGGTTATAGGTGCTTGCCTGACATCTACACTATCTTTCTAGAGCCCGATGAAGATGGTTGTCTTCTCTTTTGTCTTAAATCAGTTAAAGAAAGCTATTGCCAGGTGTTTGACAGCCATCTTGTTTTTGCAGGCCAGTCAA
Organism: Hemicordylus capensis; assembly: GCF_027244095.1. Taxonomy (NCBI): domain Eukaryota; kingdom Metazoa; phylum Chordata; class Lepidosauria; order Squamata; family Cordylidae; genus Hemicordylus; species Hemicordylus capensis. The sequence continues at coordinate 99,501,753 of NC_069657.1, forward strand.
AACCAGAGCTTTAAGTGGGTAGTCATATAAGGAGAGTGGGCTGTGTCCAGCTTGGTTCATCACAAGCTGCGCAGGCCTTGTGTAACTAGTGCTTACAGTTTACTGATTGGGGAATAATTCCCATTGTTTTTAGTGGGACTTAAAAGGGAGTCCTAAGCGGTGGCAGCAGCATGAGAACTGCAGCCAAAGTCCATCAAAGGAAAATACAACCTAAGAATACAAAGCTATTTTGTGTAGGGCTCTTTTTTCTAGACTGAATCTGCAAACATCATACATCTTGCATTTTTGTCTCCATTCCCATATTTCTAAGCTAATGTCTGAAATATGAATACAACCAATATGTTAATAATCAAGGAGTCTGCTCGCTGCTTTAGACAGACATCAGAGAATTTCTCCCAGTCTGTTCTGTGTAATTAAAAAGCCCCGTTCGCATTGAGACAGCCTTATGTAACAAATCCAAAGTGACAAACCAAACAGCTTTGAGTGGTTATGTTCCATCTCCTAATGTCCCAAAGTGCCGCACATCATTAAAAAGCTGCATCCTGAAGGCGTGTAAGAGAAACAAAGCGCAGCAGCTTTATGAAGGCAGCCCAGCAAGGCCCTGAGTGTTTAAGCAGACCATTACAAGAACGTTTCTCCCCTGCCAAAGAAATACTGAAAATGCAATCTGGAATTGCAGTTGCTGAGCCAGAAATATTGTATCACTTACCAAAAGGGAAGACATTTGTTCTCAAGAGCGACACTGCAGGAAGGTTTACTTCTGAGTCATCAACTTTGACAGCATGTGTGTCCATCTTAAATTTGAACTGGAAGGCTTCTGCAACATATTTCGGAGCTGTTTTAAGACCCCAAATCACTGTGCATATGATCCAGAGATCCCACAAAAAGAATCGTATTGACTTCAAGTGGGGTTTGGATCAGACCCACATAGTTCTTAAACCTAGCTGTTTTAATTACTAAGAACTCCTTTTCCTCAGAATGGAGCCACAGAAACCAAATGGTTTAGCTTACATGGTGACTCTGAAGCAAATTGGATGCTTTGGAGAGAAATTGAAAAAGCAAAACAAACAAACAAACAAACAGATGCACACATTTTTAGAGGCAGTCCCACTGAAATCAGGGAGAATTACTTTTGAATATATACGCATAGGATTTGGCTGCTGGTCGCATCCAGCTTGCCTTCTATCCTTTAGTTGAAGCACTGCAAGTAGAATCAACAAGACTAGAGTTATTCGGAGATGATGATACCAGAGTGGACAATTGAGTACTAGAAATGGTGGCTGACTTGAGGAAAATAATTCAAAGTAGCCCCATTGAGATTAAAAGGACAAGTTAGGCATTGGCTAGTTTGTTCTTTTAATTTCAATAGGACTACTTTGAATAATTGTCCTCATTGCCTAACTTGACCTTTTAACATTTACCTCTGTGTACAATAAGCTCTTTACCCTATGACCCATCATGAGCCCTAAGATGAAATGTTTCTTCATTATTCCATTGAGATCCATCCCCACACATTGAGGCCGGGCTGCCTCCAGTTGTGAGGAAATCCTCAGCAAAGGGCCCTCTGCCCCCCCCCCATTTCCCCCGAGTTCTGTGGTGGAGCTGTGGTTTCCCTTGACATTGCCAGACAGGTGATGATGTCCCCCCACCGACATGGGGAACTACTCCTCTGTGATCCCTTCTCTCTTCTCCTCCCATTGCACCATTGGGGCCAGCAGCACCTCCTCCTCCTATCCCATCCGCAAATTCACCACCTGCTCCCAGAGTAGGAGAAGGTGGTGAAGACTTAGAGAGTCATTCTGTCACTGGTGCATGAAAGTGGGCAAGCATTTCCCAAGGGTATTGAGTCAACCACTGATGCTGGCCCTGCAGAAAGGGTACCCAAATAGTTGATAAATGCCTTCATTGCTCAAATGACACTTCTGCTCAAATCACCTTGGCAAAGCAAATACTGAGCAAAGAAGATGTTCTAGGATGCATTGCCATCAACATAGAGGTTGTTCATATGACCGGGCGGGTGGGGCGACAGGAAGGCGGGCACAGGGCTGGGGAAGGCTGGGTAAATTCTCCCCCCCCCAGATGAGAGACTGCATGTTTCTGGGACAGCAGACCACACTCCCAGACAAGCAGTGCTGCATGGCACAGTGCGCAGCTGTGGAGTCCGGGACAACATGCCCTGGCCTCTTGATATCCACAATGCACCACATGGCAGTGTGATGCATTGGGGGATTCCCCCAGGAGATGGGCTAGAAGCAGCTGGGCTGGAAGCAGCCCGAGCTCGCACACAGGCATAAAGCTGGGCTAAATCCCAGGCTAGGTGGCACTGCCCTCCCAGGATTGGGCCCAGGCCTGATCCAGGCAGTTATCATGCACAGCCTAACTCAGGCTGGGTTCCCTAACCTGGGTTAGGCTGTGCGTGAGAACAGCCTCGGTATGTGTTTGGCCTGCTAGGGTGCAAGAATATTCACAGAATGAAATCATCAGGCAAAACAATTGTGGGGATATGCAATGCGAGTCAAAAGGCAACCTTCAGTCATCCCTCCCCCCCCCCGCACCCGAGATGGCTTCTTCCACTTGTAATCACTCAGAGGACTGACCACACAAGATGCTGGGGATGGTGATCAAACAATGCTTGGCTAACTAGACATTCTATTGCCTCTGTTACATTGCCAGACCCAGGAATCTTGCTTTCCAGTCACTGAGCAGGGAGGGTGGGGAGGGTGTTCTTATCACCAAAGTCATTCTTATAGTTCCGGTTTAGATGTTTTTCATTGCTATAGCCTAAGCAGTTTATAGATAAATCCAATCTGCAGCAGTCATTCATGCATTAGTATGTTTACATTTAGAGAGACAGGTGCTGTAGTCACTCAATTTGATTCCTGCAGTGGCTATAAAATGGAGAAGTCTCCAACCAGCAGCAATTTCTCTCTATCTCCTTCCTCCACACCATGCATAATTGCCTCTGCCCACCTGCCATCTTTTTATTCAGCTAAACAGCCTTAGTGCTTCATATCAGTCTTTCCTCATACAGAAAATGTTCCAACCCCTGATTGCCTTTATTGCCTTTTCTCATACCTTGCCCACCTCTGCAGTTTTCTTTGTGAAGTGCCCAGAACTGCACACAATGTTCCAGCTGTGACCACAGATTTATATGCAGGCATATGATAGGAATATAGGAAGCTGCCATATACCGAGCCAGACCATTGGTCATCTAGCTCAGTAAATGTCCACACAGGCTGGCAGTGGCTTCTCCAAGGTTACAGGCAGGAGTCTCTCTCAGCACTGTCTTGGAGATGCCAGGGAGGGAACTTGGAACCTTCTGCATGCAAGCACATAAGTGCTCTTTCCAGAGTGGCCCCATCTCCTCCTACAGTGCTCTCATGTAGTTTCCCATGCAAAAGCAAACCAGGGCAGACCCTGCTTAGCAAAGGGGGAAATTAATGCTTGCTAACACAAGACCAGCTCTCCTACCCATTTATTTCCATTTTATTTACAGCCCCTTTCCTCATCATCTTTCCAGCTCCAGACAGTCTTGGAGGAAACTGATTATCTAGACCCATTTCAAACTGGCTTCCAGGCTGGCTATGTGGTGGAGACTGCCTTGGTCGGCCTGATGGATGATCTCCACCTGGGAATGGACAGAGGAAGTGTGACTCTGTTGGTCCTTTTGGACCTCTTGGTGGCTTTTGATACTATCGACCATAGTATCTTTCTGGAGCGTCTGAGGGGGTTGGGAGTGGGAGGCACTTTTCTGCAGTGGTTCCGTTCCTACCTCTCGGGCAGGTTCCAGAGGGTGTCCCTTGGAGACTGTTGTTCTTCAAAATCTGAACTTTTTATGGTGACCCTCGGGGCTCTGTATTTTCTCCAACATCTACATTAAATCACTGGGAGAGATCATCAAGAGATTTGGTGCAGGGTGTTATCAGTATGCTGATGACACCCAAATCTACTTCTCCATGTCAGCATCATCGGGAGAGGGCATAACCTCCCTAAATGCCTGCCTGGAGTCAGTAATGGGCTGGATGAGGCATAACAAACGAAGACTGAATCCAGATAAGACGGAGGTACTCATTGTGCGGGGTCGAAACTCGGGAGACGATTTTGATCTGCCTGTTCTGGATGAGGTCACACTTCCCCAGAAGGAACAGGTATGCAGTCTGGGGGTGCTTTTGGATCCAAGTCTATCCCTGGTGTCCCAGGTTGAGGCAGTGGCCAGAGGTGCCTTCTATCAGCTTCGGCTGATATGCCAGCTGCTTCCATTTCTTGAGATAGATGACCTCAAAACAGTGGTACATCTGCTGGCAACTTCCAGACTGGATTACTGTAATGCGCTCTATGTGGGGCTGCCCTTATATGTAGTCTGGAAACTACAGTTGGTTCAGAATGCGGCAGCCAGGCTGGCCTCTGGGTCATCTAGGAGAGACCATATTACTCCTGTATTGAAGGAGTTACACTGGCTGCCAATACGTTTCTGGGCAAAATACAAGGTGTTAGTTATAACCTATAAAGCCCTAAACAGCTTGGACCCTGGGTATTTAAGAGAACGTCTTCTTCATTATGAACCCAACCGCCAATTGAGATCCCCAGGAGTGGTCCATTTGTATTTGCCACCGGCTTGTCTGGTGGCTACTCGGGGATGGGCCTTCTCCGTTGCTACTCTGAGGCTTTGGAATGTGCTCCCTAGTGAAATAAGAACCTCCCCATCTCTGACAATTTTTAAAAAGTCTTTAAAGATGCACCTGTTCACCCAGGCTTTTAACTGATACTGTTTTGATTGTTTTTAATGTTGTTTTAGAATATATATTTTTTAAATTTTAAATTGTCATATTTTAAAGTTTTTGTTTTTGTTTTTAACTAATGTTTTAATGTTGTTTTTATTTTCTTGTAAACCGCCCAGAGATGTAAGTTTTGGGTGGTATAAAAATATGTTAAATAAATAAATAAATAATCTCTATTGTTGCTGCATTCTGTGGATGTTTTCACTGAGCTATCCACCATGATCTCAAGACTGCTTTGCTGGCTAGTCAATGCTAGCTCAGTACCTATTAGTATTTTCACAAGTACCATGTCTCAAGAAGGCAGATCTGGCCACAGTTACCCATGCCTTAGTCACGTCATGGCTGGATTACTGCAATGCTCTCTATGTGGGGCTGCCCTTGAAGAATATGCAGAAAATTCAGTTGGTGCAGAATGCAGCTGCCAGGGTTCTCTCTGCAACTGCTAGCTAAGAGCATATTACACCTATTCTGAAAGAGCTGCACTGGCTGCCAATTTGTTTCCAGATCCAATTCAAGGTGCTGGCTATTACCTTTAAAGCACTTAATGGTTTGGGCCCTGGATACCTGAAGGACCACTTGCTTCCAAGGGTTTCTGCCCGCCCAACAAGATAGTCAGGGGGCCTTTGCTCCATGTGCTGACATTGAGAGAAGCTAGATTGATGTGCACACGGGACAGGGCCCTCTCTGTTGTTGCCCCCAGACTCTGGAATGCTTTCCCAGTGAATGTTCACGCACTGTGACAGCTGTGGCTGCTTTTAAAAAACAACTCAAGACCTTTTTATTTACTCAGGCTTTTACCTCCTAGAGGCTGCCAGGTATCTCAGCTTTTTTACGTCTTGTTTCTTTTTAATTGTTTCTTGGTGTTTTATGGTTTTAATGTTTAATTGATTTCAAGGTTTTAAATGTAACTTTTATAGAATTTTATTGTATTTTAACTTTTGTAAACCGCCTTGAGATGCTTAATGGAAAGCAGTATAAAAAATTAAACAATCAATCAATCAAATAAATGTGACAGATATTGGAGCAAAAAAATCCATATATATATGAGAGAGATCTTAGGGCCATAGTGGACAGTTTGCTGAAAGGGGTTGTCAATCTCTTTGCTCTCCTGCTGCTTTCTTTTGTCTTTTTATGGCTGCTGCTTTTTGTTGTTTTTATTGTTTTTAATATTTTAATGTGATTTTTATGGAGTTGTATTGTATTTTAACTTTACTGTATTTTGTAAACTGCCTTGGGATGAGGATTATGGAAAGCAGTATATAACTGGAGCAGTAAATAAATGCAATAAAACACACTCGCTTAGATTCTGCGTAGCAAGCCAGCCATTGAAGAAGGAGGCACACAAGCTGTTTCCATGCCTCTTTTATCAGTGTAGTTGCGACCTACTCCCATCATTCCCGATGGGAGGCCCCATTCACATGTAATGCCAAACCGGAGTTGAATGGAGCAGAGGTTGGAATTCGTGTATGCCCGAATGCATGAAATTGCAGTTTTCTGCAGGCAAAAGCAACCTGCAGTTTACCTCGCCAAACTCCAATTTGAACCTTTGGTTTGTAGTGAGTTTCACTGCTCCAACCTGAGGCTTGAAGACAGCACACAGATGCCTCCATAACCACAGTTTGGTGCTGTTTCTGGAACCTAAATCATAGAGTGTGCTGCCCAGACCCGCCCACGAACACTGCTGCTCCGTACCTGCCGTGCTTCTTGCTGGCTGCCTCTCCCAGCACTTGCCCCGCCCCACTGTCTCCATGCTCCTCAAGTTGAGGCCCAGCAACATGAGTGGAGGGTTGTCCTGTCCCCAGCTTCTAAGCCTGTCAAGGGAAAAGTCACCTTGGGGGAAGCCCACTTTCCACTGTCTCTTGTTCCCCTCTCTGGAAATCAGCAGAGAAAGGGGATGGGATGGCAAGATGAGCACTATGTGTTTTGGTCTCCAAAAATGAATAGCTAAAGAAGTATGTTCAAAAGCATGCAGTCACGGTGGCCCCATAAACCGGGCAACCTGATTAGATCGCTGCAGAAGATAACACATGGCAGGGCAGCGATACCTGGGGTTGGGTTTAAAAGGCAGCCCCACCCAGGAATTCTTGAATGGCTCGGCTCTAGTTTTTGAGCAATAAAATTGGGGAAGGGGGGCTCAGCCCCTTCCCCTTGGGTAAAAGCATGCAGTCTCTGGCGTTACTCATGAGAAAAACTGTCCAGCAAGAGCAATATTGCCTCCATTCACCGGAGATATTCTTTCTGTGTGATGATGATGATGGATGCTGCTCCGTAGTTGACCACTATCTTGTGAGAGTAAAAGGCATTAGAGACATGCTTGTGGACCAGATGGCAGCTGCCCCCAGCCTGGTTGCTCGACACAAGCAAGCTGTGGGTAGGGGTACCTGAGTACCTTTCCCTGTCTTGGTGACTGCAGCAAACAAGCAGTTCAAGCAATCCCTCTACCGGTCCGGTCATCCATTGGCACACATCCATGTATGTGTTTGCCCAGTTCGGCCACCCTACTTTCCTGGAATAACAGATAATCAGGGGTCCTCTCTCCCATAATTCCCCTCAGCAGCCGATCTGCATACACAGCAACACTTATCCAAATCCGTGAAATTTGAATGAGAGTAAATATCTCTGGTCCTAGTGTTTCCCTAGTCTGCCCACCTGGTACCATCCAGGCATATGGAGCAGCCAATTATCCTTGGGAGCATGAAAAGGTTGCCTGAAGGTCAGGTCATGTTGTACAAGTCATGTTGTACAAGTACTATTATTTACTAGAGAGAATGGGGGGCCCATACAAGGAGTCCCTTGATTTGGATGGCCTACCATCCCTTGATTTGGATGGCCTACCTCCTGAGAGTGCACTCCAAAGGACACCCAAAGCTCACTGAGCCTTTGGTACTCCCTAGTGGGTTGGCCTCTCATGAGAGCGCTAATCTCCAGATGGCAAGCCAACAAGGGGGCAGGATTGTGCTTGGGGGTTCCTGGACTGCTTTGTCTTGGTCTGCCATCAATAAGAGCATTCTTAGTCACAATGGACCAGTCCCCAGGATCCTTTACTCTCCCTCATATACATATCCCCTCCTATGAAGTCGTCATGATCCCTTCCCAGAGTAACAGAAAAATAGTGTACCTCTGCATCAGCCAGTGCTAGTAATTGGCTTGTGCAAGACTGTTTTGCTAAGGGGCTGTGATTAGGGTGGTGGTGCAATTGCTGTAAGAAGAAGGGTTTAGATGCCATTTAAAGGGATTTCAATTCCCTGCCAAGGGCGGGCAATCCATTCCTAAAAGGCATGATCATGCTTTTCTTGCTCCCTTGAAGATTGTGGTGAATGGTTGCCATCCTTCCAAAATTCTGAGGCCTTGCCCACAGTCTGGTGATGTGGGTGCTATGGAGCTTGCTGGGATGTGGCCTCAGTGGACCAGGAAGAAGGAATGGCTTCCCTGCCTTGAAACCAGAGGTTGCGGGGCTACTGTTGGACGAACATCTGCAATGTGATTCATGGTTACAAAAATTAACCTCAGGTTCGTCTACCCACAGTTTGCCATTATATCCGGATGCAGCTGGAATAGGTTGCAGCTGTGCTGACATCTAGCTTAATAGGCATGGAGTAGCCCCCACCTCCACTAGCAGCACACATGGGCTGTTGGCTGGCATGGAAGCAATGAGTGCACCTCCCTCTTTGATGGGCAGCTTATCTGTGTCCAGCAGCAGCGGAAAAGGCAACATAGGATTGGTTTGGAAAAGAACTGAAAAATAAAAAACCAATGATCATATGCCCTGATATAAATCGATGAGGCGGCCACATGTGGCATACTATGTACATTTCTGGTCTCCACATCTGAAAAAAGGATATCTTGGAACTCACTGATATATGACTCAATTTACTGGTTTTAAAGATTCTTACTTTACTGAGAACTAAACTACATGTTCTATAGAGCAGGGATCCTCAATGTTGGGCCCCCAGATGTTAGTGGACTTCAACTCCCATAATCCCAAGCCCCAGTGGCCTTTGGTTGGGGATTATGGGAGCTGAAGTCCAATAACATCTGGGGGCCCAACGTTGAGGATCCCTGCTATAGAGGCATATTTCTAACTGGAAGTGCCTCATTTTGAGGGGTCAAAAATAGCCAAGTGGGGGCAGGCCCAGTTGGGACTGGAGCACATGGAGAAGGGAATGTGCTTGCTCACACCCTTCTGTTCCTGCCAAAAATTGGCTGCTTGAAGAGGCAATTTGTTTCCAAAGAAGTAATAGGAGGAAATCACTGATTTAGGGACAAACCACTGTTTCAGGAGGTTTCCAGCTGCAAATTTCTCAGTAGGGTTTTCAGTAGGAAAATGGGCCACAGGGAAAGAGTGAACCTTTCCCTCCCTGTGTGCCCTGTTCCTGGACAGCTTTGCTGTCCCTGCATGACTGTTTTTGACAAGAAAGTTGGAAGTTCCAGTTGGAAGCCCACTTCCCTAGCACATTTGCATGGACCTATAATTTAGCCCCGGTTAAGCTGTTTCTGAAATTATTTATACTGCTGATTGTGTCATATATGGTTTTGTTTTATCGTTTGTGTCATGTTATCATTCACTGCTGCAAGAAGATGCAGTCTTAAGAAGGGATCTATAAATATGCTCAAATAAATAAATAAATAAATAAATGGATCTGCAATAGTTTCGGAACAAAGGAAGGACAACTTCACACAACACATTCTTCACATGGAATTCCCTACCAAAAGATCTAATCATGGCCATTCGCTTGGATGGCTTTTAAAAGGCTGCCCTCTGTTGCCACTGAAGCTGGGGGTGATGGGAGATGTGCTTCAACAAGTGCTGAGGATCCAAGGTTGAGAGCTTCTGCTCTAGGGCTAGCAGGGGCTCTTAGCTATCATAGAGAATTGGAACTTCCATGTTCAGACTCAGAATACCTCTAAATATGGGAGGTTCCATTTTTCGATCACAATGCTAGATGCGGAGGAGAAAGAATGAAAGAAGCTGGTTGTCTTTGTGCCAAGCTTGTAGACTCCCTGGGGATATCTGGCTGGGAAAGACCCCTGACTTGAACCCCTGGAGAGCTGCTGCCAGTCAGTGTACAATGCTTGGGATGGGGCCATAGCTCAGTGGCAGAGCATCTGGTCTGCATGCAGAAGGTCCCAAGTTCAAACCCTGGCACCTTCAGGAAGGGCTGGGCAAGATTCCTGCCTGACACTGCTGCCAGTCCTTGTAGACAATACTGCTAGATGGGCCAATGGACTGACTCAGTGGAAGGCAGCTTCCTATTCCTATGACACTGCTGGAAACAGGATGCTGGACTAGATGGATCCTTAGTCTGATCCAGCAGTGCTCTTCTTCTGTTCCTCGAAATAATTGCTTGGTATGTACTCAGCTGTTTGATCTCTTCAAGCTGAGCCGGATGCCGCCTCCTGCATTGCTGCCAATTGGCTCAGCTGAGTGCAAACTCTGCCTAGTGATAAGTGAACCCCAAAAGGGTTTCATGCAAACAAGCATCCAGAAATCTTACTGTGAAGCTTCCCTGAGCCAAGTTGCTTGTTTCTGCAAAACTGGGATGGAAATTGTGAAACAGAAGGCTGTTTTTATGAGATATCCTGTTCTCACTCTTTCCAGTACAGCCGGAAGTATCACAAGAATAGCTTCCCCTCCCCACCTCGATTGTATTTTATTACTTCTGTTTCTGCTCCTGGCTGAAACTTGGAAGCACATACTTGCATGGAACTAAAAAGTATTTGAGTGTTGCCGAAAGAGTTCTCCAAATATTTGTGTAGACTCTAAGAAATAAGAGATGCCTCTCTCCATGTTTTAGGTGACACTTAGGATTATGGTTTCAAAGTTTTGTTCAGACAAAAATGCACTGACCACCACTTGCAAAGCTGACATCAGGGCACAGACAACCAAGTTCTGTGGTTTAGCTAAAGGAAGTCACTGCTATGTTCCTGTAAAGGAGTAACTTCCATTTCCTAAATTATTTAACTGACATCATCCATCACCAAAACAGGGCCATTTGAAAAAGTCCTGCTGATTACTTTAAGAAGCGTTAAGCATGCCCTTACACGTGTCCTACTGAAAGCAATGCCACTTCAAATGCAGAAACACATTCATGTCTTGAAATATGAGTGCAATACCCTGTCTGCTTACTCAGAAGTGAGTGTCCCTCTACTTAATAATAATAATAATAATAATAATAATAATAATAATAATAATAATAAATTCTATTTCTATACCGCCCTTCCAAAAATGGCTCAGGGCGGTTTACAAAGAGAAATAACAAATACATAAACAAACAAATAAACAAACAAATGTGGCTTACACCGACCTAGGTGCATAAGATTGAAGCCATGCAGTGCAATCAGAAATACATCCCACTGGCTGACATGCTGTTCAGCGAGCCGCACATCCAAGAGGGATGTGGGACTGACTCTCATCAGTCACAGCTGCTCCAGCACAGAGCTTAGAATGCACAGAGCAGCCCCCACCCCCCGACCTTCAAAGCTGTTGGCTGGCAGGCATGGAAGCAGTCAGTCCGAATTCCTCTTGGATGGGCAGCTTGCTGAGCAATATATCAGCGAGCAAGTTCAATGGGACTCACTCCCTAGTAATTCTGTTTCAGAGTGCAGCCATGCAGCACAATCCTTATGCATGTTTCATAGCAAGCCAGCCCTATTATGCTCAGTGTGCTTTGCTCCTGGTAAGCATGCATAGGACTGAAGCCTTAGCTTCACAATGTCATCTGCCCTTAACAGGATGCATTAGATTATGCACAGGGAGCAAGTAATGTTCAGGGAGAAGAGGATCTTCTTCCTCTCCATCTTTCAATTTGAACAACTTGTTTTGGTATGAATTTGCTATTGTATTTATTTATTCATCATCATCATCATCATCATCATCATCATCATCATTCACATTTTCATACTGCCCCAAACGCAAGTTCTCTGGGTGGTTTACAAGGCAATAAAAACAACCAATAAAAAGATTAACACATTTCAACAATTAAAATTTAAAATGTTAAAACTATTAAAACACAATTAAAACAATGCCTAGTTAAAAGCCTGGGTGAACAAATGTGTCTTGACTGCCTTTTTAAAAGTTGTAAGAGATGGGGAAGCTCTTATTTCAGCAGGAAGCATGTTCAAAAGCCTTGGGCAGCAATGGAGAAGGCCCGTCCCCGAGTAGCCACCAGACGAGTCGGTGGCAACTTCAGACAAACCTCTCCAGATGATCTCAATGGGTGGTGGGGTTCATAGCAAAGAAGACGTTCTCTTAAATACCCAGGGCCCAAGCTGTTTAGGGCTTTATAGGTTATAAACAAAACCTTGTATTTTGCCCTGAAACTTATCAGCAACCAGTGTAGATCTTTTAAGATGGGAGTGATATTGTCTTTCCAAGATGACCCAGAGATCAACCTGGCTGCCGCATTCTGGACTAACTGTAGTTTCTGGACTATATACAAAGGCAGCCCCACATAGAGCACATTGCAGTAGTCAAGTCTGGAGGTGACCAGCAGATGTACTACTGTTCTGAGGTCATTTATCTCAAGAAATGGACGCAGGTGGCATATCAGCCGAAGCATATGAGTGCCATATCAGCTCTGGCCACTGCCTCAACCTGGGACACCAGGGAGAGTTTTGTGTCCAGAAGCACCCCTAGACTGCTTACCTGTTCCTTCTGGAAGTGTGACCCCATCCAGAACAGGCAGATCAAAATCATCTCCCAAGTTCCGACCCCACACAATAAGTACCTCCATCTTATCTGGATTCAGCCTCAGCCTGTTACCTCTCATCCAACCCATCACTGCCTCCAGGCAGGCATTTAGGGAGGTTATGCCTTCTCCTGATGATGCTGACATGGAGAAATAGATTTGGGTATCATCAGCATACTGATAACACCCTGCACCAAATCTCCTGATGATCTCTCCCAGCGGTTTCATGTAGATGTTAAACAACATCAGAGACAATACAGAGCTCTGAGGGACACCATACCAAAGTTCAGTTTTTGAAGAACAACAGTCCCCGAGGGACACCATCTGGAATCTGCCTGAGAGATAAGAGTGGAACCACTGCAAAGCAGTGCCTCCCACCCCCAACCCCCTCAGACTCTCCCGAAGGATACTATGGTCGATAGTATTGAAAGCCGCCAAAAGGTCCAAAAGGACCAACAGAGTCACACTTCCTCTGTTAATTCCCAATTGGAGATAATCCATCAGGCCAACAAAGGCAGTCTCCACCCCATAGCCCACCTGAAAGCCGGTCTGAAATGGGTCTAGATAATCAGTTTCATCCAAGACTGCCTGGAGTTCGGAGGCCACCACCCTCTCAATTACCTCGCCCAGCCATGGAAGGTTGGAGACAGGCCTATGAGGAATCCAAGGCAGGCTTCTTCAGAAGTGGTCTAATAATTGCCTCCTTAAGGCATCCTGCCCTCCCTCAAAGAAGCATTTATGATCTCTACAAGGCCTTCTACAACAAACTCCCTGCCAGATAGTATTAGCCATGCTGGGCAAGGGTCAAGAGAACAGGTTGTAGGCCGCATTGCTCCAAGCAGCTTATCTACATCCTCACGAGTCACAAACTGAAACTGACCCAGCATAACCACATAAGAGGAGTCGCTGGACACTTCCTATTCAGACACTGCAGTAATTGTAGGGTCTAAATCCAAGTCAGCCCAAATATGAGAGATTTTATCAACAACAAAATCATTAAACATGTCACAGTGGGTAATAGATGGTTCCAAATTCTGATTCAAGGAAGGAGGGGCACTCATTAGCCCTCTCACAACCCTGAACAACTCTGCTGGATGTGAACTTGCGGACGCAATACGGGCTGAAAAGAATTGCTTCTTTGCCACCCGTATTGCCAGAGCATAGATCTTCAAATATGCTCTATGTTGTAATCTGTCGGATTTGAGTTGAGTCTTCCTCCACTTGCACTCCAGTCGTCTAACTTGCTGCTTCAGCCCCCGTAGTTCTTCTGTATACCAAGGGGCCAATTTTGAAGTGGGTCAGAGAGGATTCTTCGGTGTGATCATGTCTACTGCCCTGGTGAGTTTGCTGTTCCAGTTCTCCACCAGGGCATCAACAGGATCACCGGCAGAGCCAACACTAAATCCCTCCAAGGCTTCTTGGAACCATATTGGTTCCAATAACCTTCTCGGGTGGACCATTCTAATGGGCCCCATGCCCCTGTGAAGGTGGGGTGTGACTGTGAGTCCAACATTAACCAGATGGTGGCCCATCCATTACAATGGGGAAATCACAAGAGTCCCCACCCACAGAACACCACCCTGATCAGAGTGAAAGACCAGATCAAGCATGTGACCTGCAATGTGCGTCAGTCCTGAGACCCTTTGGGATAGGTCCATAGTCATCATGGCCACTATGAACTCCTGAGTCACCCCAGACAAACTTGCCCCAAAGTGGACATTGAAGTCCCCCAGCACCACAAGCCTGGGAGACTCCAATACCAAACCCAAGACCAAGTCCGTCAGCTCAGTTAGGGACTCTATTGGGCAGCGGGGCGATCGGTACACCACAATAAGTCCCAGTCTATCCCTGGTCCGCAAACTTAGGTACACACATTCAGTATGGTCAGACACTTCAACAGGGATCCTGGTCAGGGAGACGTTATTCTTATAGACCACAGCCACTCCACCTCCCCACCCACATCCCCGCACCTGCTCCTCAACAGAGCACCCTGGAGGGAGAAGCTGGGACCAGACTGGGCCGCCAGCCTCCCCCAACCAAGTATCTGTAATACATACCAGGTCTGCCCCTTCATCCAGAATCAAATCATGGATAGTTTCTGACTTATTCTGGACAGACCTGGTATTACAGAGGAGGAAGGTGAGAGTCTGTGGGAGGTTGGCACTGCTCCCCAAGGTCAAAGAGCTGGCAGGGCAGCCGGAAGGGGAAACAGCTAATAGATTTCTGATTTCTCTTCCCTTGTAACGATGCGCTGACCTGCCAACTTTACTTCCTCTATTCCTACCACCACCGGAATAGCCATCCCACAGTCAGTGGACACACCCCCTGTCTCCCCATTCCCAGGCAAACCAAGACACATCTGAAACACCCAGGATCCAAAAACAACAACAGAAGCCAAAAAATATCACCAGGCCCTTGCCCTCGTTGCCCTCCAAGTGACTCCCCCAAAGGGGCAGCCACCCTTTTATAAGCCCAGAAAGATGGCTAATCTGGGCAGCTGACCTTCAGAAACTGCTGACTCACCCCCTCTGGCTCTGATCCCACACAGACTCACCTGCAGGGCTACATCCACTGCCCCACATGTAGAGGGCACACAAGCTGGTAAGCTGGCAGCAGACAGCAACCACACAGGCTCTCACCACTGGGCAGCCGCTGTCTCTGGGAAGCAGATGTTAAAGCCTCCTCCTCCTCCCTAATTTTATGAAAATTTTTCATAATATAACCAATTATGACTAAGAAGACAGACAGCTCTCATGAATGCATAGATGAGTCCCCAAAACAAGATACAGTGGTCAAAAAGAGCTGACTCCAGAACATTGTTTTAGTATAGCAGGATATATTACACATAAACAGAACACTGACAAAGATTTCTTTCTCATATTCCAGATAGAAGAGTACACTCACTACCAAGCTCTGTGTCTTAATAGCTATTATGACTCCATAGTAAAATGTCCGAACAGCTGCAGATTCCATAGTCCATCTCTAGCTTGGTTTTTGACAAACCCAGAAAGCTCATACAAGAAATGCAAAAAAAGCTCAGGCCAGGAAATAGAAAACTATTACCAAATCGTTGTGCAAATAGATTACCAAGCCCACTCAGCAGCATAACATATTACTTCCCCCCTGAGATTTGCTTTCCCGAGCCACTTTGCTGGTGCCATATCATTTCTGAGAAAGGTAGGCAGACTAGGCCTCAAGGTAGAAACTCTCACAAAAAAGTATGCAAATTATACAACCTAAGCTGTCTTTAATGAGAGAAATAAGCTAGTAAATAGAGCAAGGACTGAAACTTAGGACCCAACAGAACTGTTGGCTCCACTGGAAGTGATAAAAGTACACCTTATACTTGCCACCTCCACTGCTACCTCTGCCTTTGCCCTGTTCCAAGGACGGGGGTGGGCGTGACTAACAAGCCTATAACAAACCCATACATACAGGGGCATAGCAAGGTTGGAGTGGACCCAGAGATAAGATTTTAAAATGCCCCCCCCCCACTGAAGCTCAGCGTATGAAGTAAAGAAATCTTAAATGAGGCTGAATAGTGGTAACAAAAAGCATATATATATATATATATATATATATATATATATATATATATATATATATATATCTCCTGTGTGCCACAACAGAACATCGTCGTAAGAGAAAGACATGCTGTTCTGGTAGCTCCAGGTCTTAACACCCACATCAGTTTGGAGGATGAATACAACTGAAGGAAGCCCGGGCGGGTGCACGGCTGGGGGAGTCAGTCATGTAACTTGCCTCTGGGGGCCCCCCAAGGCAGTGGGCCCCGAGACAACTGTCTCTCCTTGCCCTATTATGGTTACACCCCTGCATGCATATCTTGCCTTGGACATTGGGAGCAATACTTCCAGGACAGATATGAGCAGAGGTGCACCTAGGTAATTTTGGAGTCTGGACCTAAAGGCCTTTGGAGCTCCCCCCCACCTCCACCACCTAAAAGTTAGTTAATCATCAGCACCTAAAAACCCCAAAGCCCCACCCCCAAGGCCTTTAACATATTCCTATCCCACGTATTTCTTTCTCCAATCCCCCCTGTCTCTAGTTCACACACTCAGCTGCCCAGAGCAGTGCAGGCCAGTGGTGACCACACCACCCAGGAGTCAGGACAGACTAAAGAGAATGTGGAGGCCCCCAGGGGGTGTGGAGGCCCTGGATTTTGGCCCTGAAGTCCAGGGGTAAGTGTGCCACTGGATATGAATCTCAGCCCCAGCATGTTTTATTTTAGAAATATACAGGGTAGCAAGGCTTTGTTGTTGTTGTTGTTGTTGTTGTGTATCATCCAATAGTGAACTGGATTCAGAGCCATCAAACTTTAGAATACTTCAGCCCATAATCAAACTTTAGTTTTATTAGACTGAACTGAATTACCATGTCCTGCCTCAGTACCAGAACAATTTTCTTGGTCATTTGCAGGACTCTGTATTCTTCTGTGACACAAGCATTTCAAAACTGAGAGGCTGTGGTCATTGTGCATCACACAATCCGAGTTAACATGTCTTAGTACTTGTTATCAATTATGGTAAAATAAATATTCTATAAACCTCTATTCTTGTTCCCTGTTTGTAAAAGCAGCAATGCTATCACCAGAACAAATGCTTCTTTCAGTGGCTTTCTGGAAACATAAAGTTCATTTAAAGCCTAGGAGATTAAATTGTGTTCGTCTGGGAGACGACATGTAGACAAAATCTGCTTCAAAAGTCAGAAGGCCCCTGAGTCAGAGGAAAGTTCAATTAATTTGTCAGAGAACTGAAAACAGATGATTTCAATCAGCACAAAAAATGACTTCATGGCAAGAGCACACTGGTAAAGAGAGAATTTGATTTCCAATATACAAACAAGTGGCCCCCTAGAATTAAATTCTGCTTGAGCACTATTCCAGAAATCTTTCAAGAAACAGAGCTTTTTGATGTCTTGAATAAATGAAGTCAGAATGTAGAGTTCAGAGTTTTGCTTAGCTACAATGGAAACCTTGATGAAAAGTGATAACAGACAGCCTCCACCTCCCCCCACCCCACACTTCCTGTTCTTTAAACAAAACAGTGCCATGCTGGCTTTCATGAATGGCCAGGTATCCTAGGGTTCTCATTGGCTAAACCTTTCCTGAGGCTCACCAATCACATGCTTTGCATACACATCCAAGATCTGTGTGAGGCCTCTGTCTGTAATGTGAATGATTTCCCACCCCCACCCACCCCCTACAGTCTCATACCTTCTTGAACCTCTTTCTGTCTCCCTCCCTCCCCCTTTCTTAAATAGGAAATGATGTGATTTTTTTTTTTAAACAGACCATATGAGAATTCTGGTATAATTGTATCATTCTTGTACTAGCACTGTGGTTTCTCCCAATAGCCCACAGGCTATCCTCTTTGGTTCTGTCTTGACTTTAAGGATCGTATGACAGAAGAAGGGACTTGAATCGCTATGAATTCATTTCTTTGCATGTTCCCCTGGCTTGAATTTCATTAAGTAAAACAATTGTAGCCATCAAATATCTAGGCAGAGCAGCAAAGAGACAAAGGAAGGAAGGAAGGAAGATTTTCTAGGCACTCTCTGACGGAAGCTATAGAAATGCTTACAGCATACCAAGTGAAATCTGCTTTAGAGATTTTTTTTTTAAAACTGAACAAAAATGTAGCAATCAAATTGCTGTGTACTGCCTAAACAATTTAATTGTCCCTGTTAATGTTATGCCTTTTTGGAATGGTGGTCAGGAGTGGGTAGGGAGTGAGAGAAAGCACGATGTTGCGATGATGAAAATGATTCTGTTATATGACTTACCAAAATTTATTTTTAAAGCGACAACAAAATTCCCCTTTGCCACAGACAAATTATAAACCACATATTGGCTGGATGCTGAAACCAACTGCTTGCTCTTAGCAAACGAATAGCAGCTTTTATCTTCTGAACTTCTTTTATTATCTTTGCTTCTTTCATCTTCTTGGCTTTGAGGCATGTGACAAATGCTTGAAATAATTATTCAGTAATTTGAAGTATTGTCTCAGATTGCACTCGTTTATTAATGCTAGCATTTAGCTGTAACATAGAGCTAAAGCTGATTATATAGATCTTATGAACCATGACTTTAAAATAGTCAGTTCAGACATTCTAGGTATTCTGAACTTTGGCTAATCACATTTCTTAATTTAGGATGTATATAGACATACATAAAAACAGGCAGGTATGGTTACCACCTTTTTATGGCAGTGCAGTCTTTAACAACTGCACAACAGGCAGAAACTCAACCTGTAAAGCTTTCCATATGAATTCATTTCTCTGGCAGGAAAACTACCTGCTGGATTTTTACTTTACCTCCAAAAGTTAAAGGCACTGTTGGGGACAAAAGGTTCCAACCAGAAGGACCAAATGAATGGCTTCCAGGCAATGTAGGTGCCAGGCAATCATTTTATAGATTAAGCTCTGACAAACTGCAGCTTCCATTCCTGCTGCCTCAATGCACCAGGATGTGTGCAGGCACACAAGCCTTGATTCAATGGCAACTATGTTATATTCAGACTACATGTAAGGGATGGATTACAGATTACAGATTACATGTAATGGATGGTGGCTTGCAGTGTACATGTGTGAGGGCTGTAAATGGCTTTGCTGCTGTCCATTTTCCTTCTATAAAGGCTCCAGCACTTGGGAGAAGTATTCTGCTTGCAAAGAAGGGGGACACAGGGGTCCTAAACTGACAACCAGAGGTACACCTAGGTAATTTGGCAGTCTGGACCTAAAGGCCTTTGGAGGCCCCCCCCCTGCAAATTTAGCATCACCATGCTCAGCCAGGTGACCACACCACCTGGGACCAACTAAGAGGATTTGGGGGTCCCCAGGGGCTGCACAGCCCCTGGACTTTGGCCTGGAAGTCCAGGGGTAAGAATGCCTCTGGACTAGATGAAAGAGAAAGTCTACAAAACAGATTTCATCTCATTAATGAATCACCATATAAGTGAATAATATCAAAGGGCCAATTAGCCTTTTATATTCTGTATTTTGGTGTGAACCAAATGCACAAAACCTCTTAGCAAGTGTGAATGGTGTGAGTGTATATGATTTGATTCATGCCCCTTTAAAATACTCAAAAATGACAATCAGGACAATCTGCTCCTAAAGTGACACAAATTTAAAAGGATGGCAGGATCTCTGGGTTGTGATTTGACAATCAAGGATGGCAGGATCTCTGGGTTGTGATTTGACAACCCTGGGGTATGAATGTGTCTGTACTGCTGAACTTCTGTTTTTGCCAGTGTATGTCATAACCACTGTTTGTAATCATAAAAGAAAAGGTGTGCTGGTGACTCATATCACTGGCAATGAACCAGGAACTAGATCCTCCTTGCGGTGGGGAGGAATAGAAAAGGAAAAAGAAAGCAGGCCTTGGCTGCTGTTGCCATTGTCACCAGCAGATGGCAGGTACTAAAAAAGAATGCTTGATGTGCTGGATCTGGGCTGTCGATGTGTTCGCACTGGTGATGTTCCCCTGCTGCCTTTTGGATCTCCTACAAATCCACAATCCAGCTCATTTAAATAAGGCACCTAAGTAAGGTGTCACTTTGCAACCATTCAGGCAAGGTATCCCTGGACATTCCCATACACTGATTCCATTTTATATTGGGCAAAACAAATCAATCAAGTTCATCTAATATAAGGGGAATATTCTGGGATTTTTTCAACTAATATAAAAAATATTGCATTGAAATGTCAACAGATTTTCCAAAAGATGCCTCAAAAGTAGCAGAGAAAACATTTAATGGTTTTCTTTCATTTGGGGCCATGATTTTTCTTAGATCTTCTGAGAGTTCTGCATGGGAGTTTTCAGAGGTATAGAAATGGTCTTGCAGTGGACCAGTGTCATTGCACTGACACTAGTCTTGACTGCCACAGTCTCCTTATCTTACAGGGAAGATTTCCTCCTGGTAGGGACTCCAGAATGTCCGCATCTTGTCTTTCAATTCCAGCTGAGGTGGCCTCCAAGGCTGGTTGCAATTTTACCATAGTTAAGCTTTCATGCAAATACCTGGGGAGGGGGGTAGGTTTGTATAACAGAGGCCAGAAGACCCTTAAATCCATCACGGCAGGAGCTCAGATTCCAAAGAATTAGAACATCCAAGGAGTCCTTTCAGGAACTTTAAAAGCCATATAAGCCAACTTGCCAGAGGTTTAGCTATTAAGCTGTCTATCGGGGATAGTGTTACATTACACAGATAAAACTCTTTCCTGTTGCTGCCCTTTGCAATAAAGTACCACTTAGTCCACTTACACAATGAACTAGATTCAAGGCTCAGCTCCTCCAGTAAAACTCTGTAGCAACTCTATGGAAAGCACTGGACTTACTCTGGAGTCTACATTATTGGAGGATTACCTGCTTAATACTAAACACCATCATATTTTAAAAGTATCATTTGAAACAAATGATTGTCATGGAATGGACATCTAGGTGGCATCTGGTGCTAACATTTCTTGCTCCTCTTTCACTGCACATCTTGACAATGTGCAGTTTACTAAAAAGTGGAGATAAAATAACCAAATTTCCCTGAGCAATCAATTGTGTGACTGCAATCAATAATTATAATGTACAAATAAAAGGAAGAATGGAAGGTGGAGTTGCCACTTTCCAAAACAAAAACATTATTTGTTTGTTTATTATGTGCTTAGTACATTTATAAACTGCCATTTTATTAAAATCTCACAGTGATTTCTCAAAGAGATAAAAACAATAACCTAACCAAACCATTAACATAATGAATTAAACAATTAAACAAAACAATTGATTTAAATTATATTAGAAGAGTTTAAAATGCAAAAGACTCAGGGATAGGATGGTGTTTTGCATATATTATTGCATGCAAATATGCAGTTGCACAAGGATGAAGGTTCAGTTTGTTTAAAACAAAAACCCTACTATTATTAGTTACTGACGTACAATTTTTAATCTGCAATGTGTTTTACAATCGTCCAGCACAATTCTATGCATGTTTACTCAGAAGTCAGTCCTACTCTATTCAGTGGGGCTTATGCCTTAGTAATTGCATTTAGGATTGATTGTATATACCCTAACACAACAACCCTTTCAGGTCACTCACGGTTCTCATAAATGAGCAACTGAGGCTTAGAAATAATTACTTACCCAAAGCCAGAGAGCGAGGCCACAAGCTTGGCAAAGAGTGGACTTGAACATAGAAGGAGTCCGTCCCACATCTGCGGAACCTCATTGGCCCTTAACATTATCCCAAAAGCTCAAACAGCTGGGTTAGTGATATGTGCATAAATGTGATTATAAACATCCAAACAGGCACAGCTTTCCCAATGGGGCAAGTCTGCTACTGAAAGACTATGTGATGGATATTTTTTTTAAAAAAATAAATCACCTGTGTATTGATGAGGGATATGTGTGCATGGGCCACTGGTCCCTGGTGTCTCTCTTGAACACCCATACAGGATATCACTTGAAAACCTGCTATGCTAGGGTGTACTTAACCACACAGCAAGGTTGCTGGAATGATTCCTGCTCCCAGCATCTGCAGGACTTCAAGAGCAGTGTTGCTGTTGGGTTTTCCAGTGGCAAACGAATTTGACCCCGACTCATCCTGCTGTCTTCCACTTCAGATCTGTCACAGCAAAATTATCGATATCACCTCTGCATGCCACAGAAAAGGGTCATCCAGTTATTAGCAACTGCTGCGCACTGTTAGAGTGGAAACATGGAACCATTTTTTTGCTGTGGGACTCTGCTTTCCTTGCTTGCCATTTGCTTGCCATTCCCATCTGCTTTCCTTGCTTGCCATTCACCACTACAGTGCTAAATTGACAGTAGAGAGAGCTGTGGTGCTGATGAACTTGGAGAGAGATGGTGTGTCAAAGGGTGGGATTGGGGAGCAGAAGCAAGGAATGAGCATAAATTGAAGTTGGCTATAATTTTATATGTATATAAACTTCCAGACTCTATTTGTACTCATTCTCCAACCCTCTGTCCTTGCTTTCTTTCTCTCCTATTGATAACTTTCCCCAAACGCTTAGTAGGTACCTATTTGCCAACCATGGCCAAGCTACCATTATACATGGTGCTTATATTTCAGTGTAATGCACTGGTCTGCGACATTTCCAGGATGGTTGGGCAAGGACATATTAGTCCTATCTATCTGCATGACCACATGCCTTTGCTTTTTCCACTGTGGGTGTTTGATTGTTTGTCTTTTTCAAGGTGGTTTGCAAGAGACACAATATGAGAGAGAGAATGCATTTGAGAATGCTAGGAACACACAAATGTTGGTCTGGCTCCCATAGATGGCCACTGAAAATAGGTGAGAGAAATTTGACTATAGAAAATCCTGTAATTCGTGTTTGGAATTCACATACTTGCTGAAGCTATTTCCACAATTGGTAGAAAGTGGGCTAAGGGAGCCTAGCCCGCTTTCTACCAATCATGGGAGCCTCCAGGCTCGCTGGCGAGCGTGGTGGTTCCCAGCCGGCTAGCTTGCCCAATTCATCCTCCCCTTAAAAGAGGTTAACGGAGAGAGCACTCCGTTAACCTCATTTTATTGCTTGTGTGCCGCCGCGGGTTATTGCTTGTGTGTCGCCGCCTGGGGTCCCCCCAGAATGCCCCGCACATTTGCACTGTATTATTAATTTGTGGGATTTATGACCACAGGATGTGACAATAGTGACCAAGTTAAATAGCTTTAAAAATGAACAGATAAACTTGCACAGGATAAAAACATTTTAAAACCCTATAAGAATAGCCTATCAAGCCTGCCTGCTGTTTTGCACAGCAGCTAAGCACCTGCCTTGGGAAGTCCACAAGCAGGACATGAAGGCAATAGCTGCTGCTAGTTCTGTTGCCTGCTGAAACTGGTATTCAGAGCTATACTGCCTGTGAACATGGAGGATCCAACAACAATCATGGCAAATAGTCAATGATAAACCACTTCTCAATGAATGGGTCTAATCCCATTTAAAGCCATCTAAAGGTCAGAGTAGACAAAAGCACAAAAGTGTTTTAAAGAGGCATTTTAGAGTGAAAGCAGTTTAAAAAAAAGAAGTAGCCATAGAAGCCCAAACCCTGATTGGGACAGATGGGAGGGGAAGGTAAACGTTTTCCTTGTGCGCTGTTTGCCCACTGAAAATCAGCCCCTACACCACCTTTTTTGTCCCCAAAGCAGCTACTTGCTGCAAACAGCCAGGGCAAAAAGCAGTTCCCCAGAATTGCTTGGGATGGGGGAGCAGCTGCTAGAGGGCCTTTTATTAGTGGGAAATAGTGCATGGGGAAAGAGTTGACCTCCTGCTCCTTGTGCACTGCAGTGCCATTCACAGAGCATTCCTTCCATGTGGCAAGGTGAGACGGTCACCTCAAGCAGCAGATTATCGTGGCACCAGTGGGATGGCCTGCTGTGGCCCTGATCATCTGCTGCTTGAGGTGGCCGCCTCACCTTGCCTCACAGTTTGCCCCTGTGAGCAGGACTGCAGCCCCCCCGAAACCTCGTCTCCTCCCTACCACACGCTTGAAAAAGAGAAAAAAGGGCAGCATTTGGTCTCAGATACAAAGATGTTTTGTGCCACCACTGCCTGATGAGGAATGGGATCCCCTGCAACTTATTTTCCAGAAAGAAGTGCACTTCTTGTTGGAAGCATACCTTTTAAAAGCACGTTTTCAAGCATGCCTAACTAGACCCTAAGCTAGTGGCTATCACAGCATCTATTGGCAGGAAATTCTGTACATTAATTCTGTGTTGTGCAAAGAAGTCATTTCTCCTATCTGTCCTAGTAGACCTGTTTGCAGCAGTCATAGGAAGTGGTATTCTACCAAATCAGACCATTGGTCCATCTAGCTAAGTACTGTCTACACAGACTGGCAGTGGCGTCTCCAAAGTTGCAGGCAGGAGCTTCTCTCAGCCCTATCTTGGAGATGCCAGAGAGAGAACTTGGAGCCTTCTGCATGCTCTTCCCAGAGTAACCCCATCCCCTAAGAGGAATATCTTACATTGTGCACACATATAGTCTCCCATTCAAATGCAAATCAGGGCAGATCCTGCTTAGCAATTGGGAAAATTTACGCTTGTCCAGCTGAACAAGACCAGCTCTCCTCCCCAATCATCCATGAGCCAGAAGGAAAACCTCCACAGTCAGGGTAAGTGCAGAAGCTGCGTTAATGACAGTGATTTTCCACACATCTCAGCAGATGCCAGGAACGTGGGTAGGTGCCTGAAGTTTTAGTTTGATGGTGCCCATCTGCCTTCTTCTAAGTGCTACAGCTGGAAAGGCATGGTCCACTCATAGGAACATAGGAAGCTGCCTTATACCAAGTCGGACCACTGGTCCATCTAGCCCAGTGTTGTCCACACTGACTGGCAGCAGCTCTTCCAAGGTTCCAAGCAGGAGTCTTGCCCAGCAATACCTGGAGATGCCAGGAATTGACTCTAAGACTTTCGGCATGCAAAAGAGATGCTTTTCCACTGAGCTATGGCCCCATACCTAAGAGGAAAATCTGACAGCACTCACATGTAGGCACCCATCCAAATGCACACTAAGGTGGACTATGCTTACTCCCCTGCAACTGGTACTCAGAGGCATCCTGCCTTTGAGGCTGGAGGTGGCCCACAGCCCTCCAACTAGTAGCCGTTGATAGACCTCTCCTCCATGAAGTTATCCAAACCCTTCTCAAAGCCATCCAGGTCAAATCAGATCATTGGTCTATCTAGCTCAGTATGTACCATGTACACTAACTGATAGTGGGTCTCCAGGATTTTAGACAGAATTTTAGCCTTACCTGGAGATGCCAGGGTGAGAACCTAGATCTTCTGCAAGCAAAGCATGAGTTCTACCTGTCAGACATGATCCCTCTCCTACCACTGAGTTACAGCCATTATCAACTTAGGGATTATTAAACTTCCATCTGAGATATCTTTGGTTCCGCTAGACCAAGGGTGGGTAATCATGGCTCTCCAGCTGTTGCTGAACTACAGTCGATGGCAGTTGTAGTTCAGCAACAGCTGGAGTGTCAAGGGTTCATCAACCTGCACTTGACATTCTAAAACTAAGGATCTCCATGTTGGTGTTTTGTTTTTGTTTAAAAGACAGCTGCACTGGAAAAACTCCACAATTCTATTTCAAAACATGGGTCTAGTTTGATGAAATGAATAGGTTTTCAAGAAATAATATTGTGTTCTGTTGAGCATTCACGTTTCATGTAGGACCACCAATATTCAAAGGTTGGATGCTATTGAGAAACAGCTGGATTTAGTGAAAAACTCAGAATCCCTCTGACATATAGTGAGTCCCACGTCATTATGATTGCTAATGCTATTTCACATGATAATTATACCAGTATTTAAATACATGCTTCCACTTCCTGTTTAGAGTTATTACAAACACCCCTGTGATGGGTGAAAAGGTTTCAGTTGACCTACACCATTTCAGATGTTCTGGAACCTTGGATCCCCAAGTAATCAGGGAGAAAAATGCCTCTTGTCCACTGCAATAACACTGGACTTCAGACCCATCAGCAGTTATCCAAAAATCAATCAGATCTGCACCTTTGGGACTCTTCCTTGCTGTGGTTTCTCTTCACCGGAACAAGACATTTGGATCAAAGATGAAATCTGGAAGAAGAGACCCCCTAAACTGATATTTAGGCAAAACAAGAGGTGAAGAAACCCAAGGAGTGCTGTGCTACTGCCCGGAAGCGCTCGGCAGCAGCCCCATCACCACCACCACACCGCTGGGGCTGCCCCTGAAGTTCTGCATCAGCCCCAGCGCATCCTTAGGGTTGCTGGGAGACTGTGCATCCTGTGACCCAACAACAACAATAATAAAAAAGTTGTGAAGTGGCCTTGTGGTTGCATTACACATGGCAAAACACTATTATTGGGAGAAAAAGACACTAGCAATTGCACAGCTCTTTATTTTTAACTCTCCTTTTAACAGATTCGAAACACAGATATCTGAATTGCACTGATTAGAGGGTTGGATAGTGATATTTTTCTTCTCTTCCTTTACCCTTTCACACTTTCCTTGGCCACTTCTGGGTGTACAAAAAAAGAACGAAGGAAAGAAACTTCAAGAGCTTTCAAACTGTTTTAAATTCAGAAGTAAAGCTGCATTCTCAACAACACAGTCCCTCAAACTAAGCTTCTTGCACTATTTCAGCTGTTAATTAACAATGAATGCCTTCCTTTGGAAACTGGGTGAAGGGGAGGATAAAAGATGAAGAAGGCTGAGGACAGACATAACAAGGATGGGGAGGGGGCAGAGTGGGTGGCTTATCAAATTCCACAAATACCAGACACGGAGAGGTGTTGATTTGTTGCTGGGAAAGCCCTGTTTGTTTGCAGAGCTTAATCACCTGGTGTCTATTTGTTGTTTGAAGAATATGGTGACACTGAGAGTGTTTGCAGGCAGCAGACTGAAATAGGGGACAGCCAGCCCTGTGCAGGGAGAAATTTGAAGGAACAAAACATGTAAATCCTAATACTGTTAGCAACTAGCCTCCTGGGTTGCCTGAAAGGGATGCTTTAAGAATGTACACATGAGGTCTACAATAGAAAAGTTCCCACTAGTAAATCACCAAGCAAATATTGATTTCTGGGATAGCAATGGGTTTGGTCCAAGTTTTGGTGCAGCTGTTTATGTCATGGAGCCATCCACACTTTGGGCCCATTTGGGCATTTCAGAGCCATCCTAGTGAGGCAAACTGATTGAGGATATGTTCGGAAAATACTGGTCTTGCTTGCAAACATCCTGTAGCTAAAATGCCACATTCCATTACCTATCATTCCTCTTCCCTGCTTCTGAGCTTATGGTAAAGTTTCCCATAGTCTGGGAAACATACCAGTGGGGAGCCGAACCCACAACCTCTAGCGAGTAAGAGGTGGCCGGATCTAATCCCCGCTGGTATGTTTCCCAGACTATGGGAGACATCTATGTTGGGCAACAGTGATATAGGAAGATGCTGAAAGGCATCATCTCATACTGTGCAGGAGATGGCAATGGTAAATCTCTCCTGTTTTCTACCAAAGAAAACCACATGACTCTGTGGTCGCCAGGAGTCAACACTGACTTGTTGGTGCAACTTTACCTTTACCATTCAAAGTGCTGGCACTCACACTTAAAGCCCTACCCGTCTTGAGTTTTGGCTACCTGAAGGTCTGCCTTATCGCTCATGAGTCTGCCCAATACTTACACTCTTACTCAGAGTCTCTTTCATGTCCCTGTCTTCTGAAATGAAGTAGGTCATTACCACAGGGAGGGTATTCTCTGTAGTGGCACCCCTGAACATAAAATATCACTCCCAGAGAGACTTACCTACCCCAAATGTAGTGCCTTTCCAACACCTAGTGGAAGTGATGAAGACCTTTTCATTTGCCCAGACTTTGTAGCATGTTACTTAGTCATTTATTATTTTATTGGCTCTACTGGTTTTTATTAGCATCTTCAATTGCTTTCTGCAATTAAACATTGGTTTCTTGTATTGTTATAGGTTTTATTGTTCTTATGAGTCGCTGGGGGTCATTTTTTTTTAAACTGAAAGGCAAATTGAAAATTTTAAAAAATTCTACTCAATCATTCCCAGCTATTTTTCCTTTCCTATTGCTGCTCTTCCCTACTTTATTTTTCAAAAAGTAAAAATGAAATGATTTCCCAGAGTGCTAAGCCCCGGATCAAAAGATACTTGCTTACAGCTGTGAGAGCTGTCTACATGTATCTCAGCCCTATAGCCACACCACCTCATTTTGCGGGGTTGCCACATTTCTTGGTTGGGCTTCAAAGCAATGAATGAAAAAACAGTTTTCTCATAATTCACCAGAAGTATCTATAACCCTCTTATATGTCCCAAGTGTATTTTAATGTCTATGAATTGTTATGGTCAGAATGTACAAGCTGAATCAGAACAGCTATTTTTTAAAGTTGAAAAGTTCTTACTTACTTATAACACACACTTCCTTAAGTACATAATAATTTATTTCAGCAGCTCCATACTCTTTTCAAGCACTTTGCTAAATAGCAGTTAAAGAGATGGAGTGCTATCACTTGCTTGCC
Source organism: Hemicordylus capensis (assembly GCF_027244095.1). Taxonomy (NCBI): domain Eukaryota; kingdom Metazoa; phylum Chordata; class Lepidosauria; order Squamata; family Cordylidae; genus Hemicordylus; species Hemicordylus capensis. The sequence goes on from NC_069657.1 coordinate 99,530,275, forward strand.
TTGTTTAAAAAAAAAAATGCAGCAATGGGGAAAATAAATGCTCAAGACTGGATGATGCACCCGCTGGCTCCATTATGACAATGGATCTGATGCAATCAGCTCTGTGACACCACTGATCACATGTTCAGAAGGAGGAAAAGGAGGGGACTGGTGGATTCAGCACTCCCAGAATGTAAACAATGCCATCAAAGCTCTGAACACCAATCATCATTTTCGAGTGGCTCTCATGTCTCTGTTCCAGCAATGGAACCATAGACCTGGCTCTGAATGCCAAGAGCCGTCACTGGGAACCACACACATACGATCAGTTCTTGAAGCAGATCAGATGCAGAATCATAGAACCACAGACCTGGCTCTGAATGCCAAGAGCCATCACTGGGAACCACACACATGCGATCAGTTCTTGAAGCAGATCAGATGCAGAATCAGAGAATCCCTGCTGAATCAGGGTGCAAATATAAAGCTGTTAACTGTGAAGATGCATGGAGAATATCGTGCTCTCAGGGGTGTATCTAGGGTGGGGCAAGCAGGACACGTGCCCCGGGTGCCACTTGAAGGGGGGCACCATTTTTAAAAATGAAAAATTAAAACAAAATGGCCACCGAAAACAAAATGGCCACTGCACATGCTCAAATGGCTTCTGTGAGGCCCTAGGTCATGCCAGGCCTCGCAGAGGCCATTTGAGCATGCGCGGTGGCGATTTTGTTTCAGCGACCATTTTTTAAAAACAAAATTTATTTTAAATAATAGCCACCGCACATGCTAAAATGGTCCCTGCGAGGCCCTAGAGGCCAGTGGGGGGAGGGGGAACCTTTGCTGAAACCCCCCCCCCCAGCCTTTAGGAAACCCCCCGAAGGGGCTACAGGTAAAAACAAAATTTAAAAATTTAATATAATATAAGTCACTGTACACATATTCAGTTGGGCACTATGTACACAGAATCAGGGCTTGTGAATACTGAGCTGAAGCTTATGAGCTAGGGTTGTATTCATTTTCTCTTACTTTGCTTCTTGTGATAAGGGAGTTAAATGTGATGTCTTAATAATATGGCTATTGATGGTGAGTTCGTCTTTGAACCAGTGTGAGATCCTTAGTACTAAGGTCCACTGGGAGTTTCTTGCTCTCTTTATCTCATTTTAACTGTCTTTCTGAAATACTAGAATATATTCCAAACAGTGACACAGTTTACTCTGCATATCCTTTAATTATTTTCAGAGTATCTGGGAAAAGTCAAATTCTTCATTTATTTTTAAAACTTATGTAATAATGATGCTACAATGCATAGTAGATAATTAAACAGGCACTTCTGTTTAGTTTTCCAAGTACACCTCCACATAGTATTTGGGTATTTCATGAGCCCCAGCATACCGAAATGTGTAGTTTTCCAGTATTTTTTGGTCTGGCTATATCCACTGCTAAATAGTTTTTGAAAGATTAAAAGATTAACAAGCTTAACTTGTATTTTTCAGCTGATATTATGATAAAGTTATCTGAAAGATGGGTGTCAGATGTTTGGACTGGGGGGCGCAATTTCAGTGCTTGCCCTAGGCGCTATTTTCCCTAGATACGTCTCTGCCTGCTCTGTAGCAGTACATATATTGTTTCCTACATACAGACTGGTGGTATGTATCTTGACCCATTCTCAAACACAGTTTCCTCTTTTTGAGCCTGTTGGAGAGTGAGCAGTAGCTCTTTTCAGCTTCCCACTATGGTTGGTGTAAGCCATTATGTTTCCCCACGTGACCTCAGAATCCAATAGGGATCTATCAGGATTCCCTACAACATCATCATCTTGGATTGCCCATGGCTGGTATACTATGTGAAGAGTTACATCTTTTATGATGCTTTAAGGGATTCAGTGTGGTGTCATGTCGCCACAAAGTTTATTGAGCCAGCTGCAATCTCACAGATGATGAAGATGATGATGATGATGATGATGAATATCCTGTCTTTCCAGCATAATACTGCTTGCTTCACAACAATAAAACAGTAAAAAACAGTTTTAAAATATTGTTTTAAACTTTTAAATTGTTGTAATGTTTTAACTTTTTCTGTTGTCATTTATTTTGTTTTAACTAAAGTTTTAAACTTTTCTGTTGTCATCTTTCTTGCTTTGTTGTAAACCACCCAGAGATGTAAGTTTTGGGTGGTATAAAAACATGCTAGTTAGTTAGTTAGTTAGTTAGTTAAATAAATAACATTTAACACAATTAAACAAATAAAACACAATGTAGAATAAAAACAATTAATACAAGCCAAAATCAAAAACCCACTGGGCTGTAGTAGAACACTTTAAAATGCCTCTCTGAACAAGGAGGTTTTAAGATCTTTTTTTAAAAACCCTAAGGGAGGGAGCATGGCATGACTTTTCATTAAAATAACCCAATGCAGTTTATAATATAATTAAAACACATAATTAAAACAATACACAATCAAAAAGTACAAATATTAAATTTATATATAAAAATACTACATCTCTATTTTAAAAGTTTAAAAACTTATATAAAACAGTAAAACACAAAATAAAGAAATACATGTCTTGGGGCCCATTTCTCACATTGCATGTTGCTTTACTGGCACCCCTAAAGATACTGTCAACCCAAATAGAAGTTCTGTGTTGTTTATATAGGCAAGGTGAATCCAGTGTGAGCAGAGAGCTACATTATGTGCTGGCATACGTTTTCCTTCAGTAAGTGCATGTGGGGTAGCATGCCATCAGATTGGGCATTGGCCCTTGAATTCTCCCAGCATTGGTGTTTGGCTATACTCAAACCAAAATATCAATTTATACTATATTTGAATGCTTTAAACAGCTGCCACTGTGCATTTTGTAATCTCTGGGACCTATGCTGAAACAATTTTTTAAAATGCCAAATAAAATGAACATGCAAAATTAAGATTCATAGCCCTTCTATAGTTAGTCCTATCATGTGAGTAGATAATCAATAGCATAGAGATGATCTGTGATACAGAAGCACTAGCTAGAGAACAGACACTACAAATCCCCATTGATTCAGATTTCAGGGCAGGAGGCACAGAGTTCAGTTCATCTCTGACTGAACTGACATTATAGATAACCCCAGAGCCCATCCATCTCCAACTGCCAGCTCAAGACAAATTGCCTTCTCTCCTGGATACTCTCTTTCACTGATTACCTACTAGTCAAATTAAGAGCCATCTGATTTCTGAGCAGGCTTTTGTTTGTTAGATTCCATTGGATTATGCAAAAATAATTGGGGGTGGGAAGGAAGGAGATTTTGGCATGTTTGAAGTCTTGTGAATACAATACACTGATCTTGTCTGTCCAATTTAGTTAAAACTGGCCAGCACTTGGGTTAATCTAATTGTTTCCCCGACAGTTAGTAAACTGTGCTCTGTAAAAGCAAAGAGAAAGAAGCAGATAAAATCCAGAGTTCTGAATAATACCTTAGGGCAAGACAACACTGAGGCAGTTGTAGGAGTTTGTGAAAGAGATTATTTACATGGAATTTGAAACAGAATAGTCAACCAGAAGAATATGGTTTCATTTCATTTCAACATTTTTTCTTTTAAAAACTAACATTTTAATGAAGCAGTACACATTTTAATGTTTATATTGTAAAATCTCAATACATGTTTTAGACCCACCACAGAAAACACTTAATTTGATGCTTAGCTCTCTTCTTAAATAATGCCTTATGTACATACAGTATTCAAGATTTACTTGTGATCAAAGAAATGCAGCCTATTAGTGGGTCAGTCAGTGGGCTGGTATTTAACTACATTACACTGTTGTACACTTACTTCCAGTACAGATCTGCCAGAAATTTATCTAAAATTACCTGATCCTTCAGATTTATAATGAACAAATAGGCTACCTGAGAGGTATCATTCAGTTGTATGTCAGAATTACCAAGTATTTGCAAACTAGTTCCAATGAAAACAGTGCAAATATTGTGGAGTAAGTAGCAAAGAACCTGACACATAGAATTAGTTTCATAGGTGTCTCAAGAAAAAAATAATATAGTGATAACCCTAGGTTTAAATTTGCTCTTTCTAGTTATGATGATAATATACAAAGCAATCAGCCCAGAAAGTCTGCATCTGAGGCAGCAATCCTTTGAACACATACCTGGGAGTAATACTTACTTCTAAGTAAACATGGATCGGACTATACTTCAGGTCATTCATAGGATTCATCCTGAGTTGCTTGATCACAAAGCAAGTGATCACAATGACGCTCAGTAACCACCCTGCAAAATCTCATTGGTTTTATGAGGATATCTAGGAACACACACTGTTCAGCAGGATAACTGAATGTTTCATCCAGGAACAGTCATCATTGCTAAATGTAATGTTGCAGAGTGCCTCAAAGAAACACACAGAACAGAAATGTGCAAAGAAAGAGCATGGAGGTGTGTGTGTGTGTGTGTGTGAGAGAGAGAGAGAGAGAGAGAGAGAGAAACAGGCCTGGACATAATTCTTATATAAAGACTGTTTAGCAACCATAACCACTATTCAAAGTTAAATGTACTTTTCTGATTATTCTTTTCAATGTCTAGGAAGGTTCCACCTCTACAATATGCATACACAGAATATTTGCTTGCATTGAAAGAAATGGGATGACATTCCTAGCTCTAAAAATGATGTGTGCACACACTGAAATCACAAAGATGAAGAGAGCTTGTATAATTATTACTGCTATAGAATTATTTCTGCTGCATCAATGAGCTTTCAGTCATTGGGACATTGTTTTCTGAACAAAATCTTTTCAGCTGATAAGAGGAAGAACTTCCATTGCAAATACTTCAGACGCTACCTTTGCAAAGGCACTCTCACAATCATTTGGACCACATATATTTACAACAATTTCATATGCCTCCAAAGATTAACATTATTCTAGTCAAATCTGAAAAGCCTGGAGAGACACCACAGAATGATTTCCTACCACACAAGGAAAAATAATTTCATTTGATATCACATTTGCCTGTAAACAGCACTTTTGTTCTTATGCAGGCAAAGGTGATAAATAAATAAATACAGGAAAAGGAATCCTGAGAGATGAAATTACCCCAGTTACTGACTTCAAACCAGGTGTTAGTCTGTGGAAATTTGTTTGGGGAGTTTATCTGAAAGGGACAAACACTTTGTTTCTGCATGCTGTAGCATAAAGAAGGGAGGTAATTGACTTTCAAAAGCAGGCAAGGTTAATCAGTAATGTACCTGATTAATCTCTTAGGACTCCACTCCATAACAAAGCTTCTATTCTGTTATTGTTCAGATCTCTAGAATACCTGTTGGTGGAAGATGGAAGAAAAGGCATTTGGACTTGTCTAAAGGGTGCTACATTGTGGAGAACCTGATCAGGGTGATAATACAGGAGTGGTGAAATATGGTGCAGAGAGTTCTACTTATCATGATGACCCTTCATTTAATGCGGAAATGGCCTTTGCTCAGATCAGGATGCTCTGGATGTATTGGATACAATGGTCACCTTGTTATTAAAGATTAAGAACAAATGAACTACCACTCAAGCATGAAACAAGCAATGGGGTCCTCCTTAACCATGGTGACAAATTCCAGAAGAGCAACAGTCTGTAGAAAAAACGAGAAGACAAAAAGTGCCATGGCACCTTAGAGGATAAGTACTTTCTGGTGGCATGTGTTTTCATTGTGGCATCAACTCTTGCTACACTCAATCAGACCGGTCTTCAGAGTTCATTTGCTTTTTGGTTTAGGGGCTATTTCAGAAGTTTAGGGGCTATTTCAGAAATTCTAATTGTTCATGCTTCTGAATTCCAACATTTAAAGAGATGGTGAACTGAGGATGCACTGAGGGATGCTGTGGTGCTCCTCATTAGATTTGACAGCTATATGCAGTGTGTACATGGACAAAAAGGGATGACTGCGGCTTTCACAAATTATAGAAAACACTATAGGTGTTTGATATATACAGCAGCCTTCAAGTCTTTTGTTTTTGAATGTTAAAAAAATAACACACAGGTACATAATTTACTGGAATATCCCCACTGTCTATTTCCACAAAGCGTGAAGCAGCCCACAGAACTTGCCCAGCTGTAAGGGCCTGTTCTCACAACCAGGTCATCATGTGATGGGGACAGGAAGCTGATTTCTAGCTGCTTTTGTTTATGATATTCTTTGTGAATGTGTAAACTCAGGCTTGGTGGGCTTTTGGTATGCAGATACATTTATCTTAAAAATGAACACACCAGTTTTTTATTCAAAGCAGGGGGATCTAAACAACAACAGAACAGATACTTTATTATGAGGTAGAGTTCTAAGAGAATAATCGAGTACATCACTGATAACATAGCCTACTTTGGAATGTCAAGAGATGTATCCCCCAGCATTTCACCGATGAAAATAGGGACTCCCTTGTACCATTTCTATTTCCACATCAGTGACATCGCCTGAATCTGCCTGCCTTAGACATTGCTGATGGTTCTTCCCTGCCTGCAGTGTGCATGGTACTCATTTATTCTGCCACAGTCTGTTGCACTCTGGCTTTTGAAGCAGGTATTAGTACATTGACCATAACTCCCTTTTGAAAATCTCAAAATATTTTGTATAATGCTGTGAGGCGGGTCTCACGATCAGTGAGACCTGCTTTTTCCAAAACTGCGGGGAGAGCGGGCTAAGCGATTGGGCAGGGAGCCCTGGGTAGCCGGATCAGCCGCCCACACAATTGCCAGCTCCGTGATGGAGCCGCTGGGGGCTTGGGGGAGCGGGAGCCAACTGGCCCATGCAAGCGTGCAGGGCATGCTGGCAAGACCCCTGGAGCTGGGAGGCAGCTTTTCGCCTCCCCTCCGGGGGTCTCCTTATGAGTAGCCATGGCGTGGAGCCGCGCTGTGGCTACTCACGATCCAATAGCCTGGGTTTGCAGAGTGCTTGCTCCGCAAACCCGGGCTATGGGGCAGGCTACTTGAGCGAGTTAGCCATTCAAGAACCACTGGGCTCGCAGCCGAGACCGATGGTTCTTACGATTAGCAAAAATCGGGCTAGGCTCTCCTAGCCCAATTTTTGCTAATCATGTGAATAGCCCCTGTATGTTGTTGTGACAAAACGGGGTTACTGTATGCTTTCCTGGGATCTACCCCCAGGATAACCCGCTTTTCTTCCACGGAGCCCATGGTACATGGTTATGTTTATCCTCACAACAACCCCGTGAGGTAGGTTAGGCCGAGAGATACATGACTGGCCCAGAGTCACCCAGTGAGTTCCCAGTGAGCCACCCCAGGGTCTCCCTGGTCCTAGTCCAACACTCTAACCATTACATCACACTGACTCTCTTATAGGGATTGCTCTGATCATGATCTAGGAGCATGCTGCTCCTTCAAGGTAGGCTGCCACCAGTTGAAGACTGATCTAAAGCCATTGGCCAGGCTTAGACACGGCTTCAACAACCTAGAACTTGGGTCGGCACATCGTGTACCCAGACGAGCTCCTGCTGGTATCTCTGGGGGTCGAGGTGCCAGGATGTGTTGCCCCGTGCTGAGCTTGCCCCCCAGAGGTCCAATAATGCACCCCTCCCCCCTGAGTTTGCAAGCCGCAGCTGTTTTGGCAAATGATTGCCAAAACTGGGTTAGGGGAGCATGCGCTCTCTTAACCACGTTTTGAGAGGTGGCTTCACAGGCGGGTTTGCTGTTGTGTTGCTGCCAGGTTTGGGCCTGATCCCGGCGGTTCACACACACACGTGCAAAACCGGGCTGGGTTTCCTTAGCCCAGTTTTGTATGTGCACGTGAATAGCCTCTGTCTGTGGTAAACAGAGCAACTGGAAGTCAACATAACTTGATTTTTTCTCATGAACATTGTCAAGGACTCATGATGCATCTAGGCATCAGAGTTTTCTTTGGGCCTGGAAAGAAACAGTGGCAGCAATGCCTTGCAATTAGCAGACAGAATGGGGCCTTGATTAACCAAGCCTGGTATAAAAATGGGATCCTGACCCTCTGCCCTTACTTGGTCAACCAAGTAGTACCTTCTGCCTGCTGCATTTCAGGCTTCACTTCATCTAAAGCTTTTCACTGACTAAGGGATGCTGGGTTGCAGGTGACTGCCTTCAAGTAACTGTAGATTCAAGTGTGGCTCCAGCCTGGCCTGACAACCACCATGCACTGAGATGGTTATGCAAAGAAGGCGAAAGATTTGTGTGTTTGAGAAACTCAGCCCATGGACTTACTGTGGGTAGAAGCTTACAGTGGTCTAATTGGGATCTTGGTAGGGTCCATACTGAAGTGGTGGACATTGAAGTGGTGGATAGCTTCTGCCTTTTAGGATCAACTGTCAACAGTAAAGGATCCAGCAGTCAAGAAATACGCCGCAGACTAGCACTTGGTAGGGTTGGAATGAAGGCCTTGGAAAGGATATTTAGATGCTGTGACATGTCTATACCTACAAAGATGAGAATCATTCAGACAATGGTTTTTCCCGTGACACTCTATGGATGCGAAGGCTGGACTTTGAAGAAGCAAGATAGAAAAAGCATTGATGGTTTTGAACTTTGGTGCTGGAGAAGACTTTTGAGGATACCATGGACAGCCAGGAAAACAAACAAAAGGATCATAGAACAAATCAATCCAGAATTTTCACTTGAGGCACAAATGACCAGGCTCAAACTACATACTTCGGATACATTATGCGAAGATCCAGCTCCCTTGAGAAGTCCATAATGCTGGGAAAAGTTGAAGGAAAGAGAAGAAGAGGATGACCAGTAGCAAGGTAGATGGACTCGATTACAACAGCAATGAAGGTACTACTGAGAGATCTAAAAGGCCAAGTTGAAGACAGATCATCCTCAAGAGAACCTATCTATGTGGTCGCTAAGAGTTCACACCAACATGATAGCACTTAATCAATAAATCAATCAATCAATCAAGGGTCCATATTCTTTTCAGTACAGAGAAAGAGAAGTACAGTTTTAAGGTGCTCAATTTCATAGGTCATGAGGTCTTCAGCTGATAGTAATATGGATACAATTTCAGTAGTTAAGGAGATCTTTGAGTAGATAAGGGGTTAAAGGAAGGAGGAATGAACTAATTTGCTCATTCACAAGTGAGTTTAATTCATTAACTGCAGATTATGGCCATGATCCAGAGAGATGTATGTATATTTAAGCATACACAGTGAAGTGCACAAGATAGCTAAAATCAAATACAAAACTTTGAATCAATTGACCATCTTGTAAGGAACTCTTTAGAAACTTGCACATTCCAAGAGATTCCCTTGATAATACCAAAGAATAAAGTTATAATTATTTCCTGGGAAAGAATCCCTCTGATTGTTGTTCCCTCCCTCTCCAGCCCCCCTCAGCAGGCTCCCTATTACCTTGAAATCTGCATGGAACTGTGAATGAAACAACCGAAACACGCTGTGACTTCAGATTACTCGGCAGGAATAACTGATAGATCAGTGTGGTATTTCCTTTTTCCTGAGGGGTTAGGAGAGCTTAAGTATGCCTTGTGAGAACAAAATGGAACTATTTTGTTTCCATCCCACAATGCAAAAACTGCTTTTACATGGATTCCATGTGGCTATTTCTTATTTTAAAGAAGGTGAAAAATATTCAGCATGTTTAAAAAATACTTCAGCGTTAATTCATTACACTCCATGAACTAGTTAATTTATTCTAATGTATATTTCTTTCTCAGCCTGTTTGAAAAGATAAGGATAGGTTACATATGTCTTCATCTCATTTTAACTTTACAACAACCTTGAGGAGTAGATTAAGCTGAGAAATAAGGATTTGTCCAGGGCCACCCAGAGACAACTTTGTGAAAAACAAATTACTCAGTGCACAGCGGAGAATAACTTGCCTAGCGAGCAAGAGGTTGCCATTTCAAATCCCCACTGGTATTTTTCCCAGGTTATGGGAAACACCTATAACAGGCAGCAGCGATATAGGAAGATGCTGAAAAGCATCATTTCATACTGCACGGGAGAAGGCAATGGTAAACCCCTCCTGTATTCTATCAAAGAAAACCACAGGGCTCTGTGGTTGCCAGGAGTAAACAATGACTCAATGGCACAACTTTACTTTACCTTTATACTATAAATTAGGGCTAGGGAGACTTAATTCAAATCCCTGCTTGGCTTTGACGCGTTGTACTTGGCTATCACAATCCTTATTCAAAATGCATTGTAAGAAGTAGCCTTAAGTTTCAAACATGCTTAATGCTCCAATCTAACAAGGATGATCAACATGCAAACAGGGAGAATGGTTTTATAAACAGATCACCCTTCTGGATGCAGTCCCCAAATGCACAAAAGGCTAGTGCACTGGGGAAACAAACAAATAGAACAGAATCAACTCTAATTGTGCCTCTTTTTTGTGGATAGGCTGATTCAACACATGCTGTTTCATTGTCCTCCAGAGATGGCAGCACTGAGCATCTGTGTGAAGATTCAATCGGCCTGCCAGGCACACTGATCTCATGACTAGGGCCAACAAATCCTACAGCATATTAAAGAAAAAGCAAGGATTTAAACCTGGATCTTCCTTACATAAATCTATACTAGCCAGAATAGTTGATCCATAGCTGCTTTGAACATATTGAACATTTTTAAAATTAACACAGTAAATGATGTGTTAAGATTTTTGTATTAACACAGTAAATGGTGCGACCATACTAACACTTATTTTTTGTCACAGCAAGTCTTAGTCTTAGCAATTTAAAAGTCACACATTTCAAATTTAACTGGTCATCGTTAATGGACACTAGAATCTTTCAGCATCTATTGAAGACAATGGACTAAATCAGTCAATGCTCATAAAGATGGAAATCCTTCCCATTCTAAAACCGTTAACATTTAGAATGGGAATACCTTCTGAGAACACTGTTTTGATCAGGTGGGTTTTCAGTGGCCAGTATTAAACACTCATGCTTAGTTTTAGTTCACAAATGTTATTTTACTTTTAAAACTTGGGTGGGCAGTGATAAAATTATTGATTGACTGATTGATTGATTGATTGATTGATTAAGTGCCGTCAAGTCCGTGTCAACTCTTAGCCACCACATAGATAGAGTCTCTTCAGGATGATCTGTCTTCAACTTGGCCTTTAAGGTCTCTCAGTGGCGCATTCACTGCTGTCATAATCGAGTCCATCCACCTTGCTGCTGGTCATCCTCCTCTTCCCTTTCCTTCAAATTTCCCCAGCTTTATGGACTTTTCAAGGGAGCTGGATCTTCGCATAATATGTCCAAAGTATGATAGTTGAAAAACTATATAAGTGAATTAATTAGCTAAGTGATATAATAATAATAATAATAATAATAATAATAATAATAATAGCCCCAGTGAGGCACTACCTTGGTGTGGTTGTGGGGCTTGCGTGCTCTGAGGAAGGTGAGAGCTATGCCAGAGGTCCAACCATACTGGACAGGTCTCAACAGAGGAGCCAGACAAAGAGTGCCTCTCCCATCAACAATATGGTGAGATGTAACTTTAATAAATCTATACTGGATCAGTCATCGCACGGGTCAACAACGACCGCGCCAAGTGCTGGAGTCCCTGGACATCTGGTGGCAAGTGGGCAACAGGACTCAGGATCTTCAGTTGAGCAACCAGGGCTGGAGACTGCAAGGTTACTGGAAGAAACGTCACTTTACTGAAAAAAATATACAAAGAATGCCAACAAGGAAATAATGATATGCTATTACAAGTCTAGTCCAACTAGAAGAGGTTATTTTAAAAGAATGTACCAAATTTGGAAAGAGAAGCATCCAGATACAGAAATAGCAGAACAAAGGCTAGCAGACCAGAGAAGATTCATAATAAGAAATAAAGTATTCACAGGAGTTGAGCTGGAAGAACTGGAAAGAGCAACACAGGCTCAAGATATGGAAGAAGAATTACCACCAACTGAAGAAGTTGCTCAGGCGCAGGTGTAGGAGGTGTTGGAAATAGAGGATGCCACTGTTGCTGAACTGTTTCAAAATCAAAACCAGGCAACCACCCCTTTGCCTTCACCTCAAAAACCCAAATGCTGTTTAACAGAAAAGCAACAAGAACTAAAGCAAAAAATGACTGAGCACATGAACCAAACAACCACCAGGGTTCGACTTCCAGCTCTAAAAACAGTTGCCAAAAAACAACTTGCTCAGGCATTAAAAGATGTCAATCCTGCACTTGCAGAAATAACAACCAATAATTTGCAAGAAACAAACCAATGAATGTACAGTGCAGCAACAATAACAACACAAGAGCTTGGATATAAGATCAGTGGACCTGTAAAAAAAGAAAGTAGTACATCACCTAAATGAAAGATTAGATTAGAAAATAAAATCTCCAGGCTCAGATCAGATGCTAGTAAATTGAAAGATATGAAAGACAAGAAGCTGAAGAATGAAAACACCAAACAGTATCTGATCCAAAAATACCACCTAGATTCAAGGAAAATTAGAGAAGTCCTGGAAATAATAAAGCAGCAAATAACAGCAGTGTCAAAGAAGATTAGCAGATATGAAGCCAGAATTACACAACACAGGCAGAATCTCCAATTCCAGTCGAATCAGAGACGTTTCTACCAAAACATAGAAGGAGAAACTGCAAGAAACGTAGAAACACCAAATAAAGAAGAAACAGTGCAATTATGGGGGAAATTATGGGACAATCCAATAGATTATAATAAAAAAGCAGGCTGGATGAAAGAGGTCGAAAAATGTAAACAACAAATGCAAGATCTAATAATAACACCAGAATTAATAAGTGGAAGAGCAAAGAAAATTAAAAATTGGACTGCTCCAGGCGACGATGAACTGCATGGCTTTTGGCTTAAATACCTAACAAGCCTTCATAAACAACTATCAAAACAGTTCAATCACATTTTGCAAGGCGGTGATATTGAACAATGGCTAACAACTGGGAAAACTCATCTCATCATGAAAAACCCAGCAAAAGGTGCAGTTCCAAGTAATTATAGACCGATAACCTGCCTTCCAACCATGTTCAAATTATTAACTGGAATAATAGCAGATGAAGTGATGCAACACTTATTAACTAACAAACAGCTCCCAGTTGAACAGAAAGGAAATTGCCCGAACACCAGAGGCACAAAAGACCAGCTGCTTGCTGATTGACAAAATGATTTTAGAAAATTGCAAGAGAAGAAAAACAAATCTAAGTGTTGCATGGATTGACTCCAAGAAAGCCTTCGATTCATTGCCTCACACATGGATACTAAAATGTTTAGAAACAACTGGGGTCAGCAAAAACATTCAGATATTTATAAAAAAAAGCAATGAGCATGTGGAGTACACAGTTAACAATCAATGGCGAGACACTTGGACAGGTTAGCATTAGAAAAGGCATTTTCCAAGGGGACTCACTATCCCCTTGGTTGTTTGTAATCGCCATGACCCCACTTTCACAAATACTAAACAAAACAGGCCTCGGATACCAAACATCTAAAACATCAAGTAAAATAAACCATCTGCTGTACATGGGCGATCTGAAGTTGTATGGAAAGTCCCAGTCAGAAATTGAATCACTGCTAAACACTGTCCGTATATTCGGTAGCAATATAGCAGTGGAGTTTGGACTAGACAAGTGTGCTGCATTAATAATGAACAGAGGAAAAATAACAAAAACAGAAGGAATAGAACTGCCCAATGGAAGCAAGATCAAGAACCTGGAAGAGGAAGAACATTACAAATACTTGGGCATTCTCCAGGCTGATAACATTGCACACACTGAAGTTAAAAGAAAAATTGGAAGTGAATACATCAGGAGAGTTAGAAAAATCCTCAAGTCCAAACTCAATGGCGGGAACACCATACAAGCCATAAACACCTGGGCTATACCTGTTATCAGATACAGTGCAGGAATAATAGATTGGACCCAGGCAGAGCTAGAGACGGTAGAGCGTAAGACCAGGAAAATCATGACCATCAATCATGCTCTGCACCCCCACAGTGATGTAGATAGGCTATACCTCCCTCGCAGCTCAGGTGGAAGAGGAATGCTGCAAGTCCATCAAACAGTAGAGGAGGAGAAAAGAGGCCTTGCAGAATATATCAAGGACAGTGAAGAAGATGCACTTCAAATGGTTAATAACGAGAAACTATTCAACACCAATGAAACAAAGCAGGCCTACAAGAAAGAACAAGTCAAGAACCAAGCAGAAAAATGGAAAAAGAAGCCACTGCATGGTCAATATTTGCACAATATAAGTGGAATATCAGACATCACCAAGACCTGGCAATGGCTTAAGAATGGCAACTTGAAGAAAGAAACAGAGGGTTTAATACTGGCTGCACAAGAACAGGCACTAAGAACAAATGCAATAAGAGCAAAGGTCGAAAAATCCACAACAAACAGCAAGTGCCGCCTTTGTAAAGAAGCGGATGAAACAGTGAACCACCTAATCAGGTGTTGTCAAAAGACTGCACAGACTGACTACAAACAAAGGCATGACAAGGTAACAGGGATGATACACTGGAACATCTGCAAAAAATACAAGCTACCTGTAGCCAAAAATTGGTGGGACCATAAAATTGAAGAAGTTGAAGAAAATGAAGATGTAAAAATATTATGGGATTTCCGACTACAAACAGACAAACATCTGCCACACCATACACCAGATATAACTGTAGTCGAGAAGAAAGAAAAATAAGTTAAAATAATCGACATAGCAATACCAGGGGATAGCAGAATAGAAGAAAAAGAAATAGAAAAAAATCACCAAATACAAAGATCTACAAATTGAAATTGAAAGGCTGTGGCAGAAAAAAGACCAAAATAATCCCAGTGGTAATTGGCGCCCTGGGTGCAGTCCCAAAAGACCTTGAAGAGCACCTCAACACCATAGGGACCATAGGAATCACCATCAGCCAATTACAAAAAGCAGCTTTACTGGGAACAGCCTATATTGTGCGACGATATCTATAACAACAGCAACAACATTGACAATAAAATTCATCCATCCTAGGTCCTTGGAAAGGACTCGATGTCTGGATAAAACAAACCAGTCAATAACACCTGTCTGACTGTGTAAACAAGAAATAATAATAATAAAATTTAAAAAGCTTTTGGCAGAAGCTGAGAACTTCAGTTGTTGTTTGCAGATTTGGTGGTCAGTTTCAAATTGTCCAGAGAGGGCTACATGTGATTTATACAACCAAATGAAAAAATTAAGCATGGGGCGGGGGACCCTTGCCATTTTCGCAATGATCTTGAAAAACAATCAGTTTATAGAACTTTTGGTTGTAGAAATTCTTGATTGACTCCATAACCTTTTGCCTCCTCCAGGTATTTCCCAGCACCTTGTAACGATTAGGCTAGCAAAGCAAAAATTTAAAAGACAACAATTTAATCCTTTCCAGTGCGTATATCTGCCTCATTAAAGCATTCTCCTGCAGCAGTGTAATGATACATCAAATGGAATCTATTTCAAGGTAAAATGAGTGCTGCTGATGTCTAACACACTGTTCCTGAGGCCTGACTTAGGCTCCAGACCTTGTGCAGCCTAGCACTGGAGTAGATTAAATATCAACCCAGGTCACGTTCTCATGGCCCAGGCACAAGTGCCAACATTCTTCCAATTATTCAAGGCCAAAGAGAGAGCAACCTGCCTGACAGAATTGTGACACAGCTTGATTAGATTTAGCTTAGATGCCTGCTGAAAAGGATACCCTGGTATTTAACTCAGATGGGGACAGGAATGGTATATCTTTTAAACAGGAATGAAGGAAGGAAGAATACAGACAGAATGCTTTTAGAGGACAAGTGTGTGTGTGTGTGTGTGTGTGTGAAATCTAAAATTGCCATTTTGCACGTTTGGGACAGTTTTTATATATAAGGCCTTAATTATAAAATAAGCACAGGCTTTCTTAACTTAAAAGCATGCTTATACTTATACATAGGTAGGATCATTGAAATGCAAAATACAGCGAAATATTCAGTAGTTAGAGGTACTTCACACACTGCATTTTCTGTACATGGGATTTCTCCTTTTCCACGTAAAAGAACCTGTTGAGGAGATTCTCATGATCAGCAAAAAGCGGGCTAAGGGAGCCCAGCCCGCTTTTTGCTGATTGTCTGCTGCCACGGGAACCACACGGCACGGCTCCTGGCAGCAACCCCCCCTAATTCCCCCTCCCCTTAGCCAAGGTTAGTGGAGCGAGCGCTCCATCAACCCCATCTTTTTGATCGTATCTTGCCTTGGTGCAGCTCCGCGCTGCAGTAACACATGAAGAGACCCCCACCAGGAGGCTGAAACAAGCCTCCCGACCCTGGGGTAGGGGTGTGCACAGAACCGTGGAGCTGCGGTCCGGCACTGGGGTGGGGGGTTCCTTTAAGGGCAGGGGGAGGGTTTACTTACCGCTCCCGCCGCTTTCCCCCGTCCGTCGCCGTATTTTCTTTAGTAATTGGGGCGGCAGGATACCTCCCGGCACTTGGCTACACAGTGTAAGAGGCTTTTAGAAGCCTTTTGTGCCCGCACACAATTTAATCGGTGCAGTGAATGCACCTTCCCCTGCTTCCTTCCTTACCTTCCCCAGCTTAGTGCAAAAGGCTTCAAAAGGGTTAGTGCAAAAGGCTACCTGCGTGCCCCTACTTCCTTCAGTAATCGGGGCGGCAGGATATCTTCCTGCCGCCCCTTCTAACCCTTCGCTGCAAAAGGCTTTTTTAGAAGCCTTTTGCATATGCGACGCCCTGCTTGCTTGGGGCATCCTGGAACTTCCAGGGGCCACACGGCCCCCAATCCCAGTAGCCCCTGCTGGTAATTGGAAGGGAAGATAATTTGGTCATCCAGGGCTTCCCTTCTGATTGTCTGCAGGAAGAGCAGACTAAGCACGCTCTCCCCACAAAACCCCTAAAGGTGAGTCTCACTGATCGTGAGACTCGCCTCGCTGTATGAATGGGTTTTGATGCAACCTACCTCCTGGCTAACTCATGTTTTGGGCAGTACCACGTGCAGCACACAAATAATGTCTGGAAGTGAATTGTGTGGATAATGCATTAACACATTGTGCTTTCAGGGGCAATAAGGCCCAGAAATCAAATGAGACTGTGGACTAATTCACACAAGGGAAATCCACCATGCCTATAATTTTTGAGTCCGCACCATCACAGGAATCCAGATGGTACCATATTTGCTACGATGCCCCAGGTTCAATCCTTAGCATCTCCAGGAATGGCTGGGAAATACCCATCTGAAAACTCTGGTGAGCTGCTGCCAGTCAATGTAGACATTGATGAGCTAGATGCACAAATGGTCTGATTCTGTTTAAAGTAGCTACCTATGTAACATGTGTGGACCAGTTTCATGTCTGGAAGATTTCATATGTGAATCAGTCCTAAGACCAAGGAACCTTCTGGAGGATATGGAACAACAAGGGAATTGTGTAAATGGCAAGAATAAGTAGGCATCACATGGTTTGGAGAAAGGAATTATGTAACTCACCAGAGCTGACAGTGTTCCCATAGAACTGGGAACTGGTATAAGTCCAATACTCTCATGCCAAAAATGGTGCCTCATACAGAAAAAAGGACTTGCATATAGCAAATTTATCTTATGTGAAATGACCCTGGATCTATTTTGTTTCTGTATCTAGCTATGGTTACAATACTCCATGCAGGCAGCATACTTCAAAGCAGATGTTACAGCTCCAGTAGGATGAAAAGCATATCAGTACAAGTTAACTTGACGAACCTCTACATTCGAAAATGTGAAGTACACCCTATTTCTTTCTTTTTAGGCGATATCTAGGTTCACATCATTTTCAAAATTCAATTGATTTAATTTGCAACAATACATTTATGTCTAAACACCCATAGTATAGTGATAGATAAATAAAATTTGAATGACTGTATCTGAGTAAAATGGAAATGGAAATTTTAGCATCATGATTTTAATTTCCTTACCAAAATCAGGGTTTCTCAAAATGCCGGGTTTTAAGATATGCAAAGTTTCAAATGCCAATACAGATTGAGTTCTAGTACTGAGTCTGATTACCTACCTACCTACCTACCTACCTACCTACCTACCTACCTACCGTGATTTTGTCAAGGATACTTTGCTTTTAAAAATCGAATGGCATTGGACTGTATGCTCCTAGTTAAGTGGTGCAGGAAAAGGACGGGCAAAGCTGGTCTTTGTCTAATGAGACCCAACATGTCCTCTCCTGAATTCTTAATCTGCTTTATTCACTTGGCTGCCATTTGCATTACTGCACAACAGCCCCTCCTCATGCTAATTTACAAAATAGCTCTTCTATTTAGAGCTGTCAATACCATGTTCATTCATTATCCAGTATCCTTCTATGCCTGAAGGACCTTTCCTGTACTCTCTAAGCAGAGTGGTTTTATTATCCTTGTTCATACCATTTCCCCATTTTGTTAGCTTGGTCATTTCCTAACCTGAGGATTTAACTGTGGAATCCTTTTAGCATCCAGACATTTAGTTCAGTGTTATCAACCCATGTCCCCCGTGCCCCTTCAACTGGTTTAGATTTACTAAACTGTAATACAGTGTGCTATTTAGAAGTATTCATAGGGAAGTTGTGTTGTCATAGTGCTTACTCTGCTTCTCGCTGTCCACACATCATGTTACAGAAAAGGTACAAATGGGTTGCTCCTTTTGATATGGATGTATTTGGCAGCTTCTCCATCCCACCCTGCTGCTCAGTCAGAGTCCCGTTGCTCAGTCCATTGTGTACCTCCCAAGTGTTTCTGTTTCCGTTTTTTTTGTTTTTGTTTCAGTTTTCCTAAGCCGTTGCCCACATACACCCATTACACTCTGTCCTATGTGCACAACTTGCACAAAAAGAACTATATAATGTTCTCAGGAAACTGGGCTGCTAACCCCTATTTCCCCTGCCAACTGGGCTAAGAGGCATGTCTCTTTTTTAAAGTGGTGGCTCTCTTATATTTAGCAGGGGGAGAACAACTGATCCTATTTGGTTCAGCATAGCCTCTTTCCAGTGGCTGTTGCTGGTATCTCCCTTGTGGCTTTTTTAAGACTGCAAGCCCGTTTGGACAGGAAACCATTTTCTCATACCTTTGGCAATATAAACTGCTTTGAGAACTTGTTGAAAAGCATGAAGGAGGAGGAGGAGGAGGAGGAGGAGGTAGTGTTGCCTACCAATTGCAGTGTGTTTTCCTAGGTACGGTGGTTGACATGATGTGCAGTCCTTTGGCAATGGAAGTCTTCTTTCTGTTGTGGACTGGTTGTGTGTGGGGAAGGGGGAGTAATTCCATGTCTCTCCCCACCCTCTAAAAGCCCTTTCCACTTGTATAAATCTGTTCTTGAGGGTTACACATCCCGCAGGAACAGATTTATACAAGCACAGAATGCTAAAGGCTCGTTGTGAGCCCTCCCCATGCCCTTCTTCTGTTGCCAGAGGACTGCACATCATCGTGTCTCTCATTATCTATTTGTATGAATGTTAAGCAGACCTAAGGAGCAATCACCAAGCACAGCAGATCATACACTGTATTCAGAGAACAATGCAGTTTCCATGACTACAAAAACTCCTAATATTTGAATGAGTCATTAGGAATCATTTGCTAATCAATAGTCTTGACTATGGACTATTGCAATTGACTACGGACTACTGAAATTGGCCCCTGAAGGTATCACCACATTAGGTTTTTCCAAGCATGCAGTGTTTAATGGTTATTCACTATTTGTACAGAATCTACATGAAATGATCCTTATTACTGCTCTGGGCTCCTTGGAGGAAGAGCAGGATATAAATGTAAAAATAATAATTATAATAATATTAGCACAACCACAATTGCAGGGAATGTGCATTCAAAAAAAAGCCATTAAGTTGCTGGATTCAGTTTCCCCCATCTCCCCCATTGACTATGCTTTTGTGTCAATGTGGCTGGGCTCAAATCATGGGAACATGAGGTTAAGGACAAGGTGAGTGAACATATGTAGAAGGGCAACCTATATGCACTTAGTTTGCAGACATTAACCATGTTTGCAAGGTGTGAATATGTGTTCAGTTGCCCACACATAGAGTTCTCTCTTTGCATTTGAGGCCTCTGCTTTTCCAGGGTTCTAGATATGTGCAGAGAGCCCTGTGCACATGAATACACCATGCAGTTCGAAAACACAAACACACGCAGATTCAGCAGAACCTGCATATATGGGAGGCAGAGCCTGCTGCTGTAATCCTGCTCCATAACTATGCTTGTTTGCATCTGTGTACACTGCATATGTGTGCATCTATGCTTTGAGACCAAAATAGAGAAATTATTCGAAACCAAATGTGCAAGCATGAATAACAAATGGATCACAGCCCAGACATAGGGTAGACAACAGTAGGGTACTCCAGAAGAACAAACAACAAGATGCAGAGGTAAGGCTTTTGAAAACAAAGAAAGTTCATTTTTGTACAAAGCCGAGACACAATGTGGAGATATGGTATTTCACATCAAAGACACACAGTAGCCTCAGAGAAGATTCACACACTATAGAGTTTTCCTTTGGGGAAGGGGAAATTTCCCCCCACCTATGAAATGTCCCGGCCGGGGGGGGGGATGAAGACACAAAAGAAAAAGTAGGAATCTTCTGCAAGATCTGGAGGAAGACATCAGTGGCGTAGTCATTATTTAGATGGAAAATTAAACAAAAGGGCTCTAGTATTCCAAATCTGATTTTTGGCCTTGCTTTGATTGCTTTTTAGGATTCGGTTATTCAGGTTCTCAGGAAAGTCCTTTGGCCTAAGATCCACTTGCTTGCTCTGTCCAAAATGTGGCTTCCTTAAGTATTCATGATGGGTGCCCAACCTCTCGGGCTGCTGTGCCTATTAAGTTTGCATGATTTTGCTGTTTGATTCAAAGGAAGGACCATCTTCCTCCTGCCAGCAAATACATGTCTATCCAAACAGGTTCACACAGCCTCTTTCCAGCTCAAGAGCCAAATTTCCATGTGTGGGAGGTGGGGGGAGCTGTGTGGCAACAGTTTAGCTTCCCTAGAAATGTGAGATCATGCCTTATGGCATTTCACTGATGACAAGTACCATTGTATCCTCTACCTGTGCCATTCTGAAACAATCACCCCCTGCAGCTTGCTTAGCTCCCCTACTTCCAACCTGTGGATAATATGATTTATTATAGCATCACTAGTGTTGGATAAGACTTGAGTTAAGAAGCAGCCCTCTTTTTTTAATGGTCTCAGCAAAAACCACTGAAAACCTAGCCTATAGAAGCTTTCTTTTGGAACTTGGGAAAAGTTCGTTCTTGGCACTTAGAAAGGGTGGTTGTGACCTCCATAGTCTTTAATCTGCTTACTGACTTTACAGGATTTGAAGAGGCTTTAAATGAAATGCATGTTGGTCTCCAACGTATTTTTCTGTGTGAGGGCATTATGGAATGTGAACAGAGCCAGGCCTGCAGCTAGACGAAGCAAAGACCTTGCACCTTAAATTCACTGCTGTCATGGAGGCAGAACATCAGTTTACCAGACAGAAGGTTCATTTTCATGGTGGAGGGTCCCCATGATGCCCTGAAGCTGGCTGTCAAAAGAGCAGCCACATTGGTAACAATCTATTTTCTCAACTTCATTCAAGCAGAAGAGCCCATAAGTCTTGACATTCTGCCCCCAGCAATTGAAGGTCTCCTCCCTGCCCTTCCCTTGTTTCACAGCTATGAGTAGGCTAGCCTTTAACAAAGCTCAGGGTTATTTAATGAATGAGTTGAAGAAAGAACATCCCTTTCCGTATCCTCCTGTGTTATCCCTCAGATAACACTGAGGCTTCTCTCGTAACACTATTAGGATGCTTAGAACTTGTGTGTGAGGTCTTTCAGTATTAACATCTCTGCTGCAAAGTGATCATTTATCATGTGCCATTTACAAGTGTTTTAATTAACAGTTCTTCCACAGAACGTAATCCATGAGACAACCTAAGAACTTAAAAACCAGAATGTTTGCCTGAATGCAGGTGCTTAGTAGACTGCTATGTAGACTAAGGTGTGCTGTCGAGTCGGTGTCAACTCCTGGTGACCACAGAGCCCTGTGGTTTTCTTTTGGTAGAATACAGGAGGGGTTTGCCATTTCCTCCTCCCATGCAGTATGAGATTATGATTTTAAGCATCTTCCTATATCACTGCTGCCCAATATAAGTGTTACAAGCGGGGATTCGAACTGGCTACCTCTGGCTTGCTAGTCATTTCGCTACCAGGGCTCAAACTACATGGGCTAAGTGTTTTATAGCTGCTTCCTCATACATTATGTCACTGTAAACCTCCCAGAGATGAAGATTTGGGGGGTGGCAGTGGGGAAGTAATTGGCTTACGGACCAAGAGGTTGCTGGTTCTAATCCCCGCTGGTATGTTTCCCAGACTATGGGAAACACCTAGATCGGGCAGCAGCAATATCGGAAGATCCTGAAAGGCATTATCTTATACTGCGTGGGATGAGGCAATGGTAAACCCATCATGTATTCTACCAAAGACAGCCACAGAGCTCTGTGGGTGCCAGGAGTTGACACCGACTCGACGGCACAACTTTACCTCTATCTTTACAAATTAGATAGACAGACAGATAGATAGACAGATAGATCTATCTTATGTAGATTTAACTAGAGGTTTATTCAGTAACAACTCCATTTTCTCCTTCCCCTCCCTTTCTGACTCCACACATTCTCTACCAGATTCCCACTGGGACAAACATCCAAACAACTAAATACAAAACATTACTGGATAGAATACAACAGGAAGGCTATGGGGAGTCATGATTTAGCTAAACCTGAGGGGACTTGGAGCAGGACGTGTGGATTTCATTAGGGAACCCCTACCTTTCTCCTCATAATTCAAGCACCGCCCCAACTTTACTATATTTGGAATTCACTCTGCAAAAATAAACCCAGGTGAGATGTGCTATGCAAGTAAATAGGTGGGTATGTGCCAAAGGCTTCCGGCTTCCATTGCCGATATGGATCTCTGTATTAGGCTACAATGCATCACATCCCCACTGAGCGCAAATCCTTCCCCATGATAGAGTAAGAAGCAGACAGCTTCTCCTTGTACAGAGCTCTGAGTGTGCTAGGTGCCTGTGTGTAGAAGGCTGGAGGGGATCCTGGGACAAGAAGCAAAAATAGGCCCCTGGACCCCCTGCCCGTTCTCTCCCACCACACATCTTTGCTGCAGAAGAGTTACATGGACATAGTAAAAAAACAAAACATTCTCAGCATGGCCTTTCTATCTCTCTCCTATGCAAATTATATCACACACACACTCCATGCATGCAGATAGTCTGACACACACACTTGCGTGCATGCATTCCCCGGGCTCAGAAACATTTTAAGAAGATATATATCTATCTATATATCTACCACAGTCACCTCATTTATTCACACAACATCAACAATGAAGAGCAAAGAGCTGTCACCCAGCCAGTGGGCCCCTCTCCCTCAGGGGCCAAAGGACATTTGTCCCCTCCTTCAATTATCCATATTATTAATTCTCCTGGGTGTGCCTTGGAATGTGCGTTCCAGCGCCCAGCTGATTGGCTGGGCGGCAGAGGCACCTGATTGCTGGAGGCGCACCCAGGAGGATTGGTTGCCATGGTGGTGGCAGCTGGCTGCAAAGGCCAGAGGCCAGCAGGCCCAGCCCGGCCACGGAGGCAAGGCCCAGGAGGAGCGAAAGAAAGTGGGGGATGGGGAGAGAAGTGGAGGTGGGGAGGAGAGGCAGCTGGGCCTAGCACGGGCTGGCCGTGGTTAGGAAGCGGAGACTGGGGCAGAAGGTGGGGCGGGGGGAGAGGTAACTGCTGGCCCCAAAGAGCGCACAGATGCTCTGTGTGGGGTCGGCTAGTAGCCACCGTATGTATTTGGTGTGTGCACTGGAGCTTCTACATGCTCACTGAAAATACTGGATTATATCAAACAGAGAGGGAGGGACTATAGCTCTCCTTTAGATGCAAGAATAGTAGTGGTTAAAGGTCAGAGGAAAAAGATTTCCAATTCAAAATTGCAAATGAAAATTTTATTTTAATGTAAAATATTATTGATTCTTGTCTTCTTTTTACATTTAAAAAATCCCGTGAGTAAAGAGATAGACTGGTGTGTGTGTGTGTGTGTGTGTGTGTGTGTATTCACACACACGTGCAAAACCAGGCTAAGGGAGCTCAGCCTAGTTTTGCACGTACTTGTGAACTGCTGGGATACGGCAAACCCGCCTAAGTAGCCTACCTCTAAAATGAGGGTAAGGGAACGAGCATGCCCTTAACCTGATTTTTTTAATCATGTGTGAGCTGCGGCTGCTTGATTGTGTGCACTTGATTGTGCGTTGCTTGATTGTGTGCACATGGCTGGCACAGCCGGGGAGGATCCCAATAATGCGCACTTGTGTGGTGCATTATTGGAGCTGGGGGGGGGGCAATGTGCGGCTGTGCATCTTGGCACCTTGACCCCCAGAGCTGCTGGGCAAGCCACCAATCATGGGCGATCCACCCGCCTAGGGAAGGGAGGCTGATTGTCTGTGGGGAGGGTAAACGAAACCTGCTCTCCCTGCAGACCTCCCCGGAGCCCTTCTCACTGATCATGAGAAGAGCTCCTGTGTGTGTGTGTGCGCGCGCACGCGCGTCTGTGTGTGTGTGTGTGTGTGTGTGTGTGTGTGTATGGAAGCCCAAGCATATTTTGAAATCAAATGGGTTCAAAACCCAGAACCAAAGGATTCTGAAAAAATTGTTACTATACAATTCAAGAGTTGGAGGAACAGGTAAGCAGGATAGCACTTTCTCATTATGGAATGCTTTATGTAGATTCACCCTCCTCATTCCGTCCCTAAAATGCTTTATAAATATATCTAAAACTTAAAAAAATAAATTTACCCAGTCTCTTATCTAGATACATAGTCTGAACAGCTTTTTTCTTCCCATCATGAATTTTTGTTTTTGGGGTTTTTTTTTGCTGAACCAGTGATTATTATTTGGCATTGGGGTGGGGTTGGGGGCAGTAGTATCTTCTAATGCTGTTAATTGTTTTTATTCTGTGTAAAAATTTTATGTGCTTGCCTTTTGGCAATTGCCTTTTGGCAGATGGGCAGAATACAAATAGATGAAATAAGTAAATATGCAAATGATATTTGCCAAATATATTTGAAAACTTCAGCAGGTTCAGCGGCTAGACTGGTTACAATAGCACTCAGGAGGAGCAGCTGAGTTAAGGACTGTTAAGCACTGAAGCACCAGTCAGAATGAGACCATGCAACTGCCTGTGGCACCCCAGGCAGCTCAGTTCATACTTAAGGCTCCCCTTTCAAAAGCTGTCAGTAATGCAGTAAAATGGTGTCTCTTATTAGCTGATGTAACAGCATAAGGAAGCCAGCCAAAAGCAATGGCCTTACATGTGGTTCTTTGATAAATAACTGTATGTGTGTTCAGTATTAACCAAAGTATTACCATCTGTTTACTTTGCACTAATATGCATTGCATTTTTGCACAAATCCCAGCTTGCAGTACATAAGCATTGCATCCATTAGAATGGGTGACAAAGTTTTAAATCATATGGGCCATGTTTCAGCATGTTATTCATAAAACTAGGTCATGGGATAAATGTACTGTTGGAACACAGCTTTATCCTACATTTCCCAGCAAGATACATCATAAATATTAACTGTCCTGAACACATACACAGACTGATGGCCTTGGCTTCTAGCCCTTTTCATGGAAGCTACAGAATGAGCTCTGAGTTAAGGTAGTGAGACCATGAGGGACTCTGAAATGACCTCAGTAATACATCCTATAGACACCTTTCCCTCCCAGATTACTAAGGACATTAACTGGAAGTGTTGGTCATGATCTGGTTCCTGAACCATTCCAGATATTACACAGAACATCAGATCATACAAAGATACATTATACTGGGTCAGATCATTGGTCCATCTAGCCTGGTACTGTCTACACTGACTGGCAGTGGCTCTATTCTATAGCTGCTTCCCTCATACACACAAGGAAATCTTATGTAGATTTAACTAAAGGTTTATTCAACAGCTCCATTTTCTCCTCTTTCCCCTCCTGTTTCCTTTCTGACTCCTCCCCAACACATCCTCTACAGGATCCCCACTGGGACAAATGTACAAACAAACAAACAAACAAACAAACTGCAAAGACCCTGCAGCAGAGGGAGAGACCACTTGCTTCCCGGACAGTCCCCAGGGTGAGAGGCAGGTGTTGGCTGTCTGTTGCTGCTACTATTGAGTGCCTGCCTACAGGAGAGGGAGAGGGTGAGACCACTTGCCAGCCCCTGAACAGAAGAAGTAATATTGGCAGGCAGGCGGGCCAGTACAGGGGAAGGGGAATTGGAAATCTAATAGCTGTTTCCCCTTCCAGCTATCCTGCCAGCTCTTTAACCTTGGGGAGCAGTGCCAACCACCCTTGGACCCTCACCGTGCTCCTTTGTAATGCCAGGACAGTGACTCCAGAACAAATCAGAAACCATGATCTGATTCTGGCTGAAGTTGCTGACCTGGTATATATTACAGAGGCTGGTGGTCCAGTCTGGTCCCAACCTCTCCCTCCAAGTTACTCTGTTGAGGAGTGGGTGAGGGACCGTGGGCTGTGGAGTGGATGGACCTTAGCTGGGACTATAAGTGGCTGTGGTCTATAAGAATAACATCTCCCTTACCAGGATCCCTGTTGACGTGCCAGACCATATTGAATCTGTGCACTTAGGTTTGGGACCAGGGATAGATTGGGACTTCTGTTGGTGTATTGATAGCGCCACTGTTCAACAGAGTCCCTAAATGAGCTGACAGACCTGGTCTCAGGCTTGGTGTTGGAGTCCCCCAGGCTTGTAGTCGTGGGGGATTTCAATGTTCATTTCAGGACCAATTTGTCCAGGGCGGCTCAGGAGTTCATAGTAGCAATTACAATAGGGGCCTATTCCAAGGGGTCTCGGGACAGACACACATTGCTGGTCACAAACTTGATTTGGCCTTTCACTCTGATCAGGGTAGTGTTCCATGGGTGGGGACTCCTGTGATTTCCCCATTGTCATGGATGGACCACCATCTGGTTAGGGTTGGACTCACATTCATTTCCCACCTTCACAGGGATGAGGGGCCTGTTAGAATGATCTGCCTGAAAAGGTTATTGGATCCAATAGGGTTCCAAGAAGCCTTGGAGGGATTTAGTGTTGGCTCTGCCAGTGATCCTATTGATGCCCTGGAGGAGAACTGGAACAGCAAACTCACCAGGGCAGTAGACATGATCACTCCTAAGCATCCTCTCCGACCTACTTCAAAACTGGCCCCTTGGTTTACAGAAGAACTATGAGGGCTGAAGCAACAAGGTAGATGACTGGTGCACAAGTGGAGAAAGACTCGACTTGAATCCGACAGATTGCAACATGGAAAGCATTTGAAGATCTGTGCTCAGGCAATATGTGCAGCAAAGAAGTGATTCTTTTCTGTGCCTATTGCATCCACCAGTTCACGTCCAGCGGAGTTATTCAGGGTTGTGAGAGGGCTAGTAAGTGCCCCTTCTCCCTTGAATCAGAATCTGGAACCATTGATTACCCGCTGTGACATGTTTAATGAATTCTTTGTGGGGGTAAACTCTCGTATTTGGGCTGGCTTTAATTCTGTCTCCACAATTACTTCAGTGTCTGATGTGGAAGTGTCCAGAAACTCCTCTTGTGTGGTTAGGTTGGATCAGTTCCAGTTTGTGACTCCTGAGTGTGTGGACAAGCTGATTGGAACGGTGTGGCCTACCACTTGTTCTCTTGACCCTTGCCTGACATGGCTTATACTATTTGGCAGGGGCGGGGGTTGTAAAAGGCCTGGTAGAGATTATAAATGCAAGGAAGGCAGTGTGCCTCTTTGTCTTAAGGAGGCAATTATTAGACCACTTCTGAAGACGCCTACCTTGGATCTCTCAGAGTTGAGCAACTACAGACCTGTCTCCAACCTTCCATGGCTGGGCAAGGTCAGGGGCGGAGCCACCATTGGACGAAAGGATTCAAAGAACCCATGCCGTGCCCAATCAGGGGCCGTGCCTCGCAGCCCCAACACCCTCGCGATTGACGTCAGATGTGGGGGTGTTGGTTTAGCTCCCAAGCGGGGTCTGTGCAGCCCCCGTTCGGGAGTTAAATGGCTTTCACAGCGCGGCCAGGAGCAGCTCTTCCCTGCCTTTAAGGCAGCTCTTCCCTGCATTTAAGAATGCAATGCCAGCCCAAGTCTAGTTCCCAAAGGGCCCACATGGCCCCTTCGGGAGTCAAATGGCTGGCACTGCCTCTTCAGAAGTTCAGGAGTTCGCAAATGCAGCGCCGGCCTGACTCCCAATTCCAAACAGAGCAGCAGAGCTCCATTCGGGAGCCAGAACACCACCCCCACATCTGATGTCAGACGCCGGGAGTGGGGTGAGTGGTGCCGCCGCTGCGGCTGCACACGAGCTGCTGGCGGTCAGGCTCCGTGCCTGGGCAGGGTAATTGAGAGGGTGGTGGCCTACCAGTTCCAGACAGCCTTGGAGGAAACTGATTATCTCTATACCCATTTCAAACTGGCTTCCAGGTGGGCTATGGGGTGGAGACTGCTTTGGTCGGCTTGATGGATGATCTCCAATTGGGAATTGACAGAGGAAGTGTGACTCTGTTTGTCCTGTTGGACCTCTTGGCGGCTTTCGATACTATTGACCATAGTATCCTTCTGGAGCGTCTGAGGGGGTTAGGAGTGGGAAGCACTGCTTTGTGGTGGTTCTGTTCCTACTTCTCAGGTGGTTCCAGATGGTGTTCCTTGGCAACTGCTTTTCTTCAAAATCTGCACATTTGTATGGTGTGCCTCAGGGCTCCGTATTGTCTCCAATGTTGTTTAATATCTAGATGAAGCATGGGAGAGATCATCAGGAGATTTGGAGCAGGATGCTATCAGTATGCTGATGACACCCAAATCTTTTTCGCCATGTTAATGTCATCAGGAGAGGGCATAATCTACCTAAATGCCTGCGGGCTGGATGAGTGATAACAAACTGAGACTGAATCTAGATAAGACAGAGGTACTCATTGTGCAGGGTTGAAACTTGGGAGATGAGTTTGATCTGCTTGTTCTGGATGGGGTCACACTCTCCAGAAGGAACAGGTATGTAGTCTGGGGGTTCTTCTGGATCCAAGCCTCTCCCTGGTGTCCCAGGTTGAGGCAGTGGCCAGAGGTGCCTTCTATTAGCTTCGGTTGATACGTCAGCTGCATTCATTTCTTGAGACAAATGACCTCAGAACAGTGATACATCTGCTGGTAACCTCCAGACTGGATTACTGCAATGCGTTCTATGTGGGGCGGTGTTTGTATGTTGTCTAGAAACTGCAGTTGGTCCAGAATGCAGAAGCCAGGTTGGTCTCTGGGTCATCTCGGAGAGACCATATCACTCTTATCTTAAAAGATCTACACTGGTTGCTGATAGGTTTCTGGGCAAAATACAAGGTCTTGGTTATAACCTACAAAGCCCTAAACAGCTTGGGTCCTGGGTATTTAAGAGAATGGGACTATTCTCATGATGGGAGGAAGCCGGGCATAAGGTGAGCCTGGTGGTTCTCTGGTGGCTAGCCCACCAAAGTAGCCCTCCTCTTAACCCAGGTTAGCGGAGCGAGTGCTCCACTAACCTGGGTTTTCTGATTGTGTGCTGCTTCGGCATGGCTCCGTGCCACAGTGATACACAAGGAGACCTCTGCTGGGAGGCTCAAACAAGCTTCCCGGTCCTGGGGGTCACTCCAGGAAGCCCCGCACACGTGCATGGGGCATCCTGTGACTTCCAGGGGCCAGGCAGCCCCCGATCCCTGCCACCCCAACCGGCTCTGTGATGAGTCGGTAATTGTGTGGACTGCCAATTGGCTGCCCAGGGATGACTTAGTGATTTGTCTGTGGGGAGGGGTAAGTTAACCCACTCTCCCTGCAGACCCACTGGAAGCTCTTCTTACCAATTGTGAGAAGAGCCTCAATGTCTTCTTTGCTATGAGCCACACCACACATTGAGATCATCAGGAGAGATTTGTCTGCAGTTGCCACCGGCTCCTGTGTTGGGGGTGGGCCTTCTTCATTACTGCCCTGAGGCTTTGGAATACACTTCCTGCTGAAATAAGAGCCTCCCCATCTCTTACAACTTTTAAAAAAGCAAATAGGGATGGCCCCGGACCGGTCCGGAGGCCATTGAAATAGCCTCCGGACCGGTCCGGACCGGTCTGGACCTGAGCGGTTCTGTTCAGGGGTGGGGGGTACCTTTAAGAGCGGCGGGAGGGTTTACTTACCCCTCCTGCCGCTTTCCCGCTCTGGCGCCGTAATCTTCAAAGTAATTGGGGCGGCAGGATACCTCCCTGCCGCCCCTTCCCCACTGCTGTCTGCAAACCTCCCAGGAGTGCTTTGCGTGCACGCACATCGTGCATGCGCTTCACGTCTCTGACATGTGCGCACACGCGCAAAGCATTCCTGGGAGGTTTGCAGACAGCAGCGGGGAAGGGGCGGCAGGGAGGTATCCTGCCGCCCCAATTACTTTGAAGACTACAGCGCCAGAGTGGGAAAGCAACGGGAGGGGTAAGTAAACCCTCCCGTCGCTCTTAACGGTACCCCCCACCCCAGTGCTGGACCACAATGTGGCGGTTCCGTGCACACCCCTAAAAGCAAAGACACATTTGTTCACCCAGGCTTTTAATTAGATATTGTTTTAATAGTTTGATGGTTTTTAATAGTTTTAATGTTGTTTTAAATTTTAAGTTGTCATGTTTTAACCTTTTTATTTGTTGTTTTTATTGTATTAGTGTAAACCGCCCAGAGACTTGCATTTTTGGTGGTATATAAATATTTTAAATAAAATAAATAAATAAAAATATATTGATTCAGATTAGAAAAATATATGGATTCAGACTACAGACCCATCACCCAACTCACCATATCTGCATATGACCTCTCCCAACGGTTCCATGTATATTTTGAAATAATAGAACCCTGTGGCACGCCAAAGGCCAATGGCCAACAAATAGAGCAGTTGTCAGCATCATAGAAGGGGACAAGCTACCTACAGAGAGTGATTCTTGATATTACTTGTATAACAGAGGTTTCAATAGGTTATTTTTAGTTACTTACTTACTTGCTTGCTGTGGGCTGGTTCCAAAGGTACCCTTTCACAAATAGAACACTTTGCATTAGAAAGCTGCACTAATCCAAAAATGTTCTTCCACTTGTGCACGAGTTTATGCAAGCTCTCCCACAAGCAGGAGCATGAGAACAACTGCAGAATTTAGCTATAATAGCACTGCTTACGCTTTTGTGCAAATGTTTGTGGAACAATGTTAGCAGCCATCTTCTTTCCACTCACAGTTCTTTGGGCACAACCCTCTATTTATAGACTGCCTTTCAGCCATAATGGCTTCCAAGGAGGTTTACAATGAAAACAAATTTTAAACAATTTGTAAGTAAAAGCATTCAAATCTAAAAGAGAGAAAACCAGTAAGCAAGAGACCTATCCAAATAGGATCAACAGCAGGAACATTAAAAACAGAACATGAAAAAAAGCAAAAACAAACTAATAGTAATCAGCAGTAAGAAGGATAACTTGCCTTTTGCCCTGAAGCACCCTCCAATGCATGTTTACTGAAAAACGTGCAGTGGATTGTGCTTCAGGGCAAAAAGCAACTGAAAACAGCAACAGTTTACTGAAAAACAAGCTACTGATTTCAGTGCGGCTTACTCCTAGTAGTGGCTGACAGTGCCTAATGCTCCATCTTCTCTGTTGTACAGTCTTCTCTGTTGTACAGTGGGGGTGCAATTTTAAGTTATTCCCTCTGCAGCCACTTCTATTTCACAAAAAAGTATGTCCCTAAGGGTCTTCAGCCCCCAGGGACATAATGCTGGGAGACACAAAGGGCTGGAAAAGGAAGAGGAGATTGCAAAAAAACCCCCAAAAAACCAACAAAAAAAAAATCCTGCCCTGCCCATGAAATGGAAAACACTGTTATCCACGTGGGTGTGGTGTTAGTCTCGATGTCAAGCAGTGTGTGCACGACTACAGATTTAATGCCTAACTCAACATAACAAAAAGTGAATGTTAATAGGGAGTCTGATGTCGTGATCTTGAGTGGCAGAGGGGGAAATGTTTATGAAATTTTTGTTTTATTTCTGTCAAATAATTGTTCGCATAAACATGCACAAGCTTTTCAATGCCATAGAACAATTCATTGGGCAGAACAGAAAAACAATGATACTTCAGTGTCATAGGTTAGTAGTTCCAATCTATGAGGCTGCAGTAGTCTGTTCACTCCCATGTTTCTCTGGCAGCCCCAGAATACACTTGTAGAAAGGAAGAGTTCAGTGCAGCCATACAATGGTGGAGGGATGGACAACTTGCTTCACATGGAGAGTACTAAGGAAACAAGAATCACTGATTATTCCAAAGTCCTCCCACCTGTCTTCCAAATAGGAAAATGGAGAGATTGGATGCTAAGATTTTTGCTCACAAGCTCACTTTCTGCATTTGTGATAAATGTAGCTTTCCCTTCATTAAAATTCTAGACGAAAGGTCCTCTCACTACATATTTTCCCACATAATAGAGAGCTATTGGAAACTTTCTCCTGAAAATTAAAAAAGAGAACCACCAGCAGGACCAGACAGGACTATAGTATGCTGTTCACAAATCCATCTGGGAAAAGTTATAAGCTTAATGGATTCCAATGTAACATTTCCACATGACTATAATCTATGTATCACTTTAAAAAGTAAATCCATGAGCAACAAGATGTTATGTCAGAAGAGTAACTTCATGAGGATCAGGCCCTCAAAACTTTAATTTTCTTTCTTTAAGCATATGTCTAATGTGTTCCCCACAAAGCAATTATAAGTTCAAAGTCAGAACCGTAAAGAAAAGGAAATTGTAATCTCGCCTGCTATTTTTTCTAAATTTCAGATTTGACTGCAATTAAAAATAAAATACAGCTTGTTACTACCTCGAACATGTCCTTTTACATTTTCAGCCTTGGAAAAACACAGACTTTGACTCCTTGTGTCAGGGTAAGGGTCTCCGCACATTGTCCCCACATTACACTTTTTGATCCTGTTCAAAAATGTTACCCTGTGCAGCTCCATGCATCAAAGGAACGCTTGTACACACTGGGATCTGTTTCAACCCTGAGGCAATGAGACCAAAAGACCCTTCTCATAAATTCTAATTCAAAAGTTTTTAGTTATCAAGAGGAAGTTTCCAATTGCTCTCTCACATGTGGGAAAATATGTAAGCTACTGAGAGGACCTTTTGTCTGGGACTTTAATGGGGGCAATTTGCAAAGGGGGAGTGCAAAAGTTCTCATGTGCAGTGTGCACAGACAGTAAGCAGGCACATACTTGGTATTTAATGAAGTTCCATGAATCATTAGCCATACAATAACCATCAGGTTCTATAAATCACCTGCAACGATATTTTAGGCCAATAAGTTGAACAGCACAGTGGCAAAGTGGAACACCTAAAGAGACATAAGGAGCAGGGAAAGGAGGGAAAGATAAAAGGAGGCCCATACACTGCATTAGCCTTTAGCTGCCCTGGCAATCTGGAAATTAAATCCTGTTGTTTTAACTTGCTTGCTTTACTGAAAAGCAGAGCAATAAAACAAAAATGGTACAACCAAATGGAAACAAATGGTTTCCTCCTCTCCACCCCCACCCCCTGCCCCCAGCTCTGAGGTTGCATTCCTGGAAATATCTTACTCCAAAATAGCACTGGTGGTTTTTCTAGTGTTACTCCAGAGTAAGCCATTTCTTGCAGGACCAGTTTAAATTTAATGTAGTACATATAGTTTGAATAGCACTATGTTGGTGCTATATAAAATAATTTAAACTTATGATATAGCTTGAATAGCACTATATTTAGATAACTGGAAGGAAGCATGGGCAAATGTAAAACTAAAATGGTTTCCCTAATGTTTTATTGCATACATTTTTGTCTCAAAGAGCCAGGTTTCTTAAATGACGATAAAACAGTACAATAAAATGAGAGCCAGTATGATCGAATGAGCAGCACTGGCTTAGGCTTTAAGTTGGGGGATTCAAATCCCATTTCAGCCTTGAACTCATTGGGTGGCCTTGGCTAAGTCACTGTCTCCTAGCCAGCCTCCGGTCCCTATCAGTGAAACATCAGTACTCTCAGCCTACATCATCACTGGGTTTTTGCAAGGATGAACGAGGTAAACTTTCCAAAGCACTTGACACAGTTAAAGAGTGTTATATAAATAAAAACTGAAGGTGGCCTTATCAGACCATCTGAAAAAAGAAATCTGTGAGTAACAGAAAGATAAGGGGCTGGTTTGGAGAATACATCCAATCAACCCCAGCCACATGCAATGGGCTGTATGAATTGATCACATCCGACTCCCCCTTCCAGAATGCCATGCCAGTTTAATAATCATGTAACCATCACTTGATCCTCCCCCTCATACGCCCCTAAACACTGCATTTAGGAAACTACTATTTAGTAGGGCTGTGCATTGAGTCAGGTCCGACAGGTATGTCAGACCCACTGCACCCCCTGTCAAACGTTATCAGATTGACTTCCCCTTTGGCAGGAGGACTCACAATAACTGGAACCTTGACTAAGTTCCCTCCTGTCTTTACGGAACTCTGTTGGAACGCTTTGCAGAGCTACGTCCCTCTGACCTGGCTCCAAGAATGGCTTTGAGGGGCTGCATCCTGGAAATCTGGGGCAGGGAGGGCAGCTCCCCATGGGGGACCCAGAGGGTCAGAGGGTTCTCATTGGGGAGCTACCCTCCCATCCCTTGCCCCCATTTTCCAGGATGCAGCCCCTCAAAACCATCCCCAGAGTCCAGTCAGACAGAAATCTCTGCTCTGAGGGTAGTTTTCAAGGGCTGCATTCTAGAAATTGGGGGGTGGGGGGAAGGGCAACCTCCCATGGGGTAACCTCTGACCCTCTAGGTCCCATTAGAGTTACCTTTGCTCCACTAGTAGATCAGAAGAGCTTGTGGGCAAGCCCCTTACTCTGTGGGCTTGAGATTTAAGGGTGGAAATGCCCTCCCCCTTTAAATCTCAAGATGCTGAAAGGTAAGGGGCTTGCTGGCTGGCGTTAACCCTCTCTTATCTCCAACCATGGGATCAAGAGAAGGCATGAGAGAGTGGGGAAAGTGCTGGGGCTCAACAGAATGTCAGGGAAATGTCAGGGTTGCAATCAGTGTTCCCTGCAGCAGAGATTTCCTGATGTTGTTGACTACAACTCCTATAATCCCCTGCCAAAGACCACTGCAGTTGGGAATGATGGCATTTGTCGTCAATGGCATCTGAGAATTCCAGTTACAGGGAATGCTGTTTCCAACCTGATCCGACTGAACTGACAGTTTGGGGCGGGGGAATGTCATCTCTCCCAACAATTTTCCGGTTGGGTCGGATCAGATCAGACCTGACATTCTGCAATGTGCAAAATTATCCATCCATAAGGATCATAACATTCCCAGCTGCCATGCCATACTGCCTATGTCTGACTCTAAATACAAATCAGGCATCTGAAAATTGAAGGAGCTTAAACAAAAGGACCTAAAGAAGCCAAAGGACCCAACTTTTCAAAACAGAAGAGGTCTTTCATGGAGATGAGGTGAAGGAAGCCTATGCTACAAGTTTGTTCTGGTCCCAAAGAGAAAATGCTTGGGCACTGACAGGAGAATGTGGAAGAGACTGTTCCATTCCTCCAATGTGTTTGTCCACCCCTGTCTACAGCAGTCTTCCATTATGCATTCATTTGTGGCATTTGTCCTCAATGAATTTCATTCCATTGTTTGGCATCTTCTTTCCATTGTATTGAGGGCCAACTTAGTGGGTAGGAGTTCCATGACTGAGCTTCTCATAACATTTTCATTTCAAAAAGGAGCTGTGGAAGGAGTATTACAATCAGTGCCATGGCATGGGAAGGAATTAAAGGTAAAGTGTGCCGTTGAGTCGATTTCAACTCCTGGCGCCCACAGAGCCCTGTGGTTTTCTTTGGTAGAATATAGGAGGGGTTTACCATTGCCTCCTTCTGTGCAGTAGGAGATGATGCCTTTCAGAATCTTCCTATATTGCTGCTGCCAGATATAGTACCAGCAGGGATTCGAACTGGTAACCTTCTGCTAGTTAGTCAAGCATACCCCCATGCCAGTTCATGCAAATTATCCCTCCCCAAAGTTGCTATTAATACAGAATAGAAACATACAGACACATCTCTGCAACGTGGAAAACATGCGAGCCTACATTCTTGCAGAGGGCGAAACACACAGGCATACACATACTTACAATGCTTGTATGTTCATCACTCCAATAGCAGCACCAGGGGCTAGATCCATATTGGGATCTGTGTAGAGAGAAATAATTACCCTGCACTGCACCTTCTTCCTGATCCAAACTGGGGCCTCAATTTTCTTTGAAAAAGAAAAGGACATGGAGCACCCTCATCACGAAGTTCCTATGTAATGTCTACTTTGACTCAGTGTTGGGGCAATATTGAGCACAGAAACACACCTGGGACAATCACAACAACTGCAGGAAAGCCTAAGAACATCAATCTATGGTTTTTTTTTGCATTTTATCATTTCTGTCTCCTGCTTCCCTTCCCTCCTCTGTTTATTTACTGTAGAAAAATGTTTGTGTGTCACCCTCCAGTTACTCCCAGGGCAGTTAACAACCCTCCCTAGTGATTACTATCAGAAAAATCAACAGTATCTGGAACTGAGTAATAATCTGAGCCACTGCATGTTCCCTATTCTGGCATGGAGATTTTAGATTTATATTTAGGTAGATGTTTTGGTATTTTGTTACACCTCGGCACATTTGTTTCCATGGTTAGCCAGGGAAAGAAGGCACCCAAATTGGCTGTAAATACTATGGTCACTCCTGAACGTTCAGCAGAGAATGGTGTGATAATGAAATGAACCAATGTGCTCTTCACACCAGAAGTAGAAGCAGTTCCCAAGAGACCATTTTTTAACATGCTGCACGTAGGGTCATGGCGGGGCATTTAAGTCTACAGGACAGGAAGAATCCTTGTATTATTGTTATTATTATTTTTAGCTGAGGATCCTTACACAGATAGGGAGTTCATAGGGAGCTGAAAATTTAAACATCTGGCTCCTACATTATTTCCAGAGGTGTGTGTGTGTGTGTAGGAATGCCAAGGCCTCAGCTCCAGATATTCTCAGCAAGCAGAAAACTCCTTCGGGACACTTCCTAATGGCATAGGTTAGAGCAGTCAGCAGGCAGCTATGCGCCGTGCAAGGGTCATATGTTGAACAGACCAACAGGGGGTTGTAATAAGCCTGAATGCATTTTGGCTGCTATCAAGATTCTTGCAATGTCAAAAGCATCAATTAATATATTGTCTCTTTCATAACTAATGTCAATGGGTGGGGTACTCCCCCCCCCCAGTTAAAGTATCAGCTGAATGCATTCTCATAACATAGTTTAATACCACTTAGATTTTAAAAAAAATGCTTTCAGAAGCTATTGGAACTATGGAACAATTAATGATTGCCTCATTAATGATTGCCTCATGTTCTGCTACTGAGCTGTGGTGATACTATTGCTCTCATAAAGCTGAAAGTAACAGTAGGATAATACCTCTATGGGAATCAACCAACCTAGAACAGTATCAATAATAATAAAAGCAGCAAATACTGGCACAGTTTAGTTGGTGCCACTGATGGTGGTAGTGGTGGGGAAATCCCAGTAAAGTGCCACAAAGCAGTGAGCAAGCTTTCAAGTTCAGCAGAATTCTTTTTCAGGCTGGATGTTAAGGAAACAAAAATGGGACGGGGGAGATACTCCTGGGCATAGTGCCAAAGCAGACTTGGTGGAGACTGGGACCTTTTCATCTAGGAATCTATATATTTAATTCTCTTACGGCCAACTGAGGAGAGAACTGTGTAGGGATGTGGGGATGCGTGGGGATGTTTGGCAAGCCCTGCCCCTGCTGCAGCCACGACCAATGAAAAGGTGGGAGCAGCACCAGGACAGACAACTGGCTTAGGAGGGAATGCAGCGGCAGCACGGCCACCCAAAAATGGCTTCCTGGCTGGCTGGCAGGCAGGGAAGGAGGAAGGAAGCCGGGTGGCAGGCAAAGCCTCACCGCCCAGAGAAGGCCGCTGGCGGGCTTAGGAGGTGCGGTGGGGGGGGGGAGAAGCGGCCTGGCAGGGTGGGGGGAGCAGCGGCCTGGCGGGAATGGGGGGAGAAGCCCAGCTGGCAGGCAAAGCCCCACTGGCCTCAAGAGGGAGGCGGCGGGAGGAGGTTCGGTGGGCCCGGGTTGAGGAGGCGGTTGTTGCTGGGCTGGCCAGTAGCTCAAGAAGAGGGCACGGGTTGAGGAGGCAGCTGTTGCCAGGTCAGCCGGTGGCCTGAGGAGAAGTGGTTGCTGCCGGGCTGGCCAGTGGGCCAAGGGGGAGCGGC
The DNA here is from genome assembly GCF_027244095.1 of Hemicordylus capensis. Lineage (NCBI taxonomy): Eukaryota > Metazoa > Chordata > Lepidosauria > Squamata > Cordylidae > Hemicordylus > Hemicordylus capensis. Next base: position 99,568,611 of record NC_069657.1, read on the forward strand.
TGCCGGCAGGCTGAAGGAAAGCAGCCACCAGCAGGCCAAGGATGAGGGATGAGTTGGGGGGGAAGCGAGTGAAGCGAGTTGGGGGGGAGATAGCGAGCGAGAGGGTTGTGGAGGTCAGAGCACATGAGCGAGAGGGTTGTGGGGGTCAGAGCGCACGAGCGAGAGGGTTGTGGGGGCAGAGCACACGAGCGAGAGGGTTGTGGGGGCAGAGTGCATGAGCAAGAGGGTTGTGGGGGCAGAGCGCATGAGTGAGAGGGTTGTGGGGGCAGAGTGCATGAACAAGAGGGTTGTGAGGGGCAGAGCGCGCAAGCAAGAGGGTTGGGGGCAGAGCGCATGAGCGAGAGGGTTGTGGGGGGCAGAGCGCACGAGCGAGAGGGTTGTGGGGGCAGAGTGCATAAACAAGAGGGTTGTGGGGGGCAGAGCACATGAGCAAGAGGGTTTTGGGGGCAGAGTGCATGAACAAGAGGGTTGTGAGGGGCAGAGCGCGCAAGCAAGAGGGTTGGGGGCAGAGCGCATGAGCGAGAGGGTTGTGGGGGCAGAGTGCATAAACAAGAGGGTTGTGGGGGGCAGAGCACACGAGCAAGAGGGTTGGGGGGGCAGAGTGCATGAACAAGAGGGTTGTGGAGGGCAGAGTGCACAAGCAACAGGGTTGGGGGCAGAGTGCACGAGTGATAGGTCTGTGGGGGGCAGAGCGCACGAGCGAGAGGGTTGTGGGGGCAGAGCATGCAAGCGAGAGTGTTGTGAGGGGCAAAGCGCATGAGTGAGAGGGCTGTGGGGGGCAGAAGCGTGAGCGAGAGGGTTGTGGGGGGCAGAGAGTGCGAGCGAGAGGGTTGTGGGGGAGAGAGTTGTGGAGGTAGGTACACAGACAGATAGAGCAAGTTGTGGGTGGGTGGGGAGATAGAGAGAGTTGTGGGAGGAGGGGGGGATGCCAGAGGCTCAGTGTACTACCACACAGATGCTCTGTGAGGGTTCAGCTAGTTATATTTTAATTTTCTCGCTGCCTTGTGTTTTTGTTTGCCATCAAGTCTAGCTGTTTTCCCTGTGACATGAAACAGTCCAAACTGTCCCTGCCATAGCTGTTATTAGCCATGGAGGGGCAAACCTGGAAGCACAAAAGCAGTGCACTTTCCCCTTGAGTGGCTAATAATGGCTCTGAGTGGGACAGCACCTGTGGACAAATTGGAGGTACCAGCAGACCCAGATGTTCAGATTTGTCAGGATCAAAAATAAATGAATCTGAAGCTAAAATACCTAAGCACCCACCCACCCCCGGAACTGCTTTCATGTTAATCAATGGGATGGAATGTTTGTGGGCAGCATGCAGTTAACAGACAAACAGCTGGGGTAAGCTAAAACAGTAGGGTTTTGAAGAATACTCAGTATCTCAATATTGAAGAATACTTCAATATCAGTTGAAGAATACTTCAATATCAGTTGAAGAATACTCCCTCAAGACACAGCCCCTTCTGCTTCTGAAGGGGAAAGTGTGTAAAACTCTTTTGTTTTCTCATCAGCCATTTCACAGCTTTGTGTTCCTCAGACGGAAGTTTTAAAAGGAACATAAGCACATAGAAATCTGCCATATACCGAGTCAGACCATGGGCCCATCTAGCTCAGTACTGTCTACACAGACTGGAACTGAACTTCAATGCATCTCCAAAATACCCACAAAACAAAACAAAACAAATGTGGCGGGGGTGTGTGTATGTGTGTGTGTACGGTGTCTAAAAGGCTTTTAGTTTCTCACCAGCCATTCACAACTTTGTGTTTATGCACGGGAAGGGGGAAATAGTCTCTTTGAAAAGGAGCTGGGACTAAGCATCATTGCACCCCCACCCAAAAGAAACCTCACAGAAAACAGAAAATAATAATATTTGCGTATGAAGTAAGACAGCAAGATATGGCAGGACTCAAGTTGTCTTTGTTGAGAACTGTTGTGTGTTTTAACATTTGAAAAGGCAGGGGACAGGACACAGATTGGAAGGTACTGTGGGGGGTCCCATTCGCACTCCTTTCAATAGAGTGTCACCTCCACCTCCTTTTTCGAATGGCAGGGAGAGGAATGGATGAGTGGGAGAAGCAGAGAGGAGGAAGACTGACAACAGCCACCTCCTGGTAGGGGCAACTGGGCTAGCTCTGCCAAATATCAGGGGGATGGAGGTGGGGGGAACCAGCATGTGGTATGCTTAGTGTACTGTGCGGACGGGGGGGGGCAGCTTCAAGCAGTATGAAAGCTTGGCTGGGCCTTACTTTGGACCTGTTTTCTCCAAAATAACAAGTGTCCAACAGCATGCATGTGCACACTGGTTAGCTGGTTGACAGGAAGAGCTAGGTTGGCTAGGGTTGCCCTGTTCAAAAAGCCGGGTGGCCTAATTTGTGCATTATGCAAATTATGTGGCAACTAATTTGCATTTATTTATTTGTTTGTTTGTTTGTCAGATTTGTATACTTCCCCCCTCCTTTTCTGCCCTCCCATGTGATTGGATCCAGAAGAAAATCCGGGCAGCACATTTGAAATCCGTGTAAATCCAGGTGGAATTTAGCAGCCGGGTGGAGGAGCCAAAATACGGGGGCTACCCTAAATTCCAGGGGACATGGCAAGGCTAAGGTTGGCCCCCTCCCCAAAGAGAGGATAGGTGACATTACTGCTTTGAAGCAGTGGCAGATGAATTTGAGAGAAGCATCCATTTTTGTGCATGGGTTTCTCATCTACCTAGGGATGTACATGTTCACATCTGTGCTTCCATGAGCTCATAGCCCTTAGCATGATTAGAATAAAACTGTTGGTCTTCTCAAAGGTTGAAATTGTATGCATGCTTAACAGGAAACAAGTCCTATTTCACTCCGTGAGACCTACCTCTGAGTAAAGGATTGCACTGAACATTTCTCATATTTTAAAGGAATAGTAGTAGTAGTAGTAGTAGTAGTAGTAGTTTGCCTGAGGTGTGGAGAGAATCCACCTGAAAGTGGTAACTCTGCTTTACAAAAAACAAAAACAAAAAAACCCTACCATATTTTTGTGTATTATTTTTGATCGGAATGATAAATATTCAGCAATGGCATCACAGGATTTATTTTGTGCTTTTCATTTCATCAGTCACTCCCTTTGATAACTGCTTCTTCTGACTGAAAAGAAGGAGCAATTAATCATTCTAGGTAAATGATAGATTATTCAAAAGTTTAATTAAGTGATCATCAGCAAAAAGATAATTTATTTAACTTTCATAGAAGTAGAACAGAGAATGCAGCAGAAATAATCTCCCATGGTATTTGTGCTTAGAGTGCATCTTTTATGAGCCATAAGGTAGTGATTAAGCATTTTAGTGGCCATAGGCATGGATGCCAGCTTAAAACGTAGAGTTATACTATTATGTTACGATTTGTTTTACAACTTCCCACACAGCACAACAAAGTAGGTTGTATAAGATCAAAACAAATTAATGGTGCCACATAATATTCATCGGCCTGGACAGAACCTACTACCGCTTAGTTTCTCCACTCCCAGAACTGTTTCCATCAGTAGCCACTCCACCTGCCTGCATCAGAGGGAGAAGTGAGAGAGTGAGGCCCCCCTCATCAGCCTGGCTGGCACCAACTGCTATTGGCTCCTTCTTGTGCAGAATAGCCTCCATCACTGGCCACTGGACCCACATTTGCTTGTTTCTATTTTCTCCCCTCGTCCCTTTCCCATACGGAGCCATATTTATCAAATCGTAAGCCATTATTTTAAACTGTAAACAAACAAACAAACAAATAAATAAATAAAATGCTCCTTTCGGAGGAGGTTCCAGTTCCAGCTCTTGGCATATAGTGTGTGTCTGGTGTGTGGATACAATAGTGTCATGGAGTCCATCCATTTATGTTCACCTTGGTCTATGCAATGGCATTCCAAGATCCACACGCCAGACACCAGGGTGTCCTAGGGGGGACTTTGATGCCCCCCTCATTCAGTAGAGGGGTGCACTGTGCTGCTCTGGCTGAGTGACAGCGCACTCCTCCCTTTCCCCTCTCCCTCACAACTCTCTGACTCATTAGCATGCTGTTCCCTACCTCCTCGAGGCCCCATGCAAAATGAATAGAAAGAACTGCTCTTTTTAAATTCCCTGTCTTGGCCAGTTGAGAGCTTGCACCTGCATGCTGCTTTGTGCTGCTATAGAGGCAGGTTATGGCACTGATGGCCACTTGTGGCCTGGTAGGCGCCTCCATCCCCCTCTCCACCACGGCTGTAGCGAAAAAAGTGGAAATGCCTCCAAGCCCTGGCTGGTGAGCCTGTCGGGGAGTTGGTCTTATGGTAGCAAGTATGACTTGTCCCCTTAGCTAAGCAGGGTCCTCCCTGGTTGCATATGAATGGGAGACTTGATGTGTGAGCACTGCAAGATATTCCCCTCAGGATGAAGCCATTCTGGGAAGAGCAGAAGGTTCCAAGTTCCCTCCCTGGCATCTCCAAGATAGGGCTGAGAGAGATTCCTGCCTGCAACCTTGGAGAAGCTGCTGCCAGTCTGTGAAGACAATGCTGAGCTAGATAGACCAATGGTCTGCCTCAGTATATGGCAGCTTCCTATGTCCCTATGAGGTTTTGCTCCTACTTTTGCAAGCACCCTCAGTTGAAGGGCTGAGTAAGTAAACTGAGGGAGGGAGGAGGGCAAGCACACTGGCTGGTGGGTAGGAAGAAGCTTCTAGGCTGTGGCATCACACCCCCTCACAGTGCAGCTCAGCTCTGACAGGCAGGGAAGCCAGCTTCTGCCTTGGACAGTGTGTGGTGTGGGCCAAGATTCCTCTACCTGTTGAAAGAAGGTGGGAGGGGCAGTGCTGCTGAGTGGGGTAAGGAACATGCAGAAACCACACTAGGAGGGGCAGGGTAGGGGCAGTGGCCCCTAATGTACCCTACCAAGACAAATCTTCTCTGATGATCTGATGAGGAGGGCTATTCACTTCTGCCAGTGCATCACCGTTTTAAGCTTGAAGGGCTCCCAAGGGATACTCTGAGACGTCCTTCCTTCTTGCGCTGCAACCGTGCTATTTGTTTCCCATCTGAGGATCACTGGCTTGAAGGCAATGCATCCTCAGTGATGTGTTCATTGCAGAAGGGGAGGGAGAAGGGTGAAGAGCCTCCTCCACTGCTCCCAACTGGTTGGCGTGTTGAAGCTCAGCATATCCCTCCCCTCAGCCTGACTGACAGGCTTCAGAAAATTAGCACTGAATACTCCCATTGAAACAGGACAAGTAAACTTGTCCCATTAATTTCAATGGGAGTACTCATGAGTAACTTAGTCTGGATGTAAGCCAGTGATTGGAGTAGCCTATCTCCCTAACTGTAACAGTTATGTGTGTGTCAGTGTGTGTGTATGTGTGTGCGCTCGTGAGCACACCTATGCACGCGCACGCGCACACACAATCTGTGGGGTACCTGAGCTAAAGGTTTGCAACAGAAGGAGCAGGTTGGGAACCCCTGCTCTAAACCATTGTTGTTATTATTAAATTGCCCTAAGCACAGAGACATCTCAGAACCAGACAGGCTTGTGTTGATATTAAAAATTGACAATCTGCCTTGAAAATAATAGAGCTTGACAGCTGGAGGATGAAAGGCTGCACCAGAAGAAAAACATGGGCCAACACCCTTGACATTGGTGACCACCCCCTTCTTGACTGCTTCTTCCCACAGACCAGTTTTCTAAAGCTCTTTCCTCTTTACAAAAACATATCAGAACCGAAGAGTTTATCTGACCTGACCTTTACCCTAGTGCTGAACCCTCTTTCATGTTAATTCTTTTCACAAAAGCTACCACATGTAATGTCCCTGCAGTGCTTTGTCTTGTTTGGCCCTCATTATTATTTTGTACATTAAAATGGTATACTACAACCAATAATGTATTATTGGAAACACCAGGAAACAACTGCAACATATTAAATATGAACGTTTCTAGAGGATGCTTGGTAATGTCAGTGTGATGAGTTGAGGAGGACAGCATAACATTGTGTGATGACTTGAGGATCTCTGGTTACAGAAATAACACTGGAGTGGGGCAGGGAGAACCAATCCTAAAAACTACTGTACTTTGTTATGTATTTAACTATTTCTACCTTTCCTTTCTATCCTTATAAGAATCCCCAGAGTGGCTGACAATGAATACCAAAAATAAATAAATAAAAGCACATGCAAAAGGGATAGAAATACATATCAATTCCACTGCAAATAAAAGGCCTCTCAGCAAAGAAACAGCACACCACGCAAAAACCAATAAGCAGGCCAAATGGATTGTCAGTATTTAGACAGAGCTGCTTATGAGAGGAACTGGATGAGTAGTCAATGTGGGGAGTTCTCACAGTCTCCTCTTGCAACATTTTCTGCTGTGCTGATTAGAGTGGGTGCTGGCTCCTCCGCCACCCCTTGCATAACTCCTCCATCGGTAAGCCCTCAGAAACTGGTTGTGTGCATGCACAGCCATCCTTCGCCAACTACTCCCCCTGCCGCCCCCAACTTTTTCCAGAGTACTATTGCTCAGATCCAAACTTAGCTACATGCCTACTACATCACCACCCCTTTGTAACAATTTAACAATTACTGGAATATATTTCTGCCCACATCCTCCACGCAAAAGAGTAATTTTCTAGTTTGCAGAAGAGGCAGCTGAACTTTCTACCTGTCTTGCTCCCTCAGTGTGTGTAGAAGCACAAAACCTACCTCCCCCTTTTATGCCCAGCAATAGCAAGGCCAAATCAGGAAAATCAATGACTAAATGAAGAAATGTCTACCTTTAACATTGTAATCAAGTAAATAAGGAAACAGAAAATAAAAGGATTATATGAGGAACTGTTCAACATACTGTTCTTTGGGAAAGCAAACAGTACATTGTTTTCTTTTTGTCTCCTCACCAATAAATGTGTGCTGCCATTTAGTCTACACATATCTGTCAAGGCTTTTATCAAGTTTACACATATTTGTACCTTTAAAATACAGAAACAGACAAAAGGAAGGGTTAGGACTTAATTCTGTATATTTCAAAAGGGCAAGTACCAAATAATATCCACATATGTCCATCACAAGTGATATGACGTGTATTTTGACTTAGGTACCACTTCCCTAGCAAAAAACATTGCAAGGGAAGCCACCCTGAGGAAATGAACTAAGATGAATCAGGTTAGTTTGGAGACAAGATTAGCTGGGATAATTTTTTCCTGGTGATCACGAAGGTGCTGAGGGGAAATAACTTTAATTCTCTTTCTGTATCCCAGGGAACAAGAAAACATTTTACATCCACTAGAACAGCCAGGAATTTAGAACGGCCTTGTGGCATAATGAAAAGTGAGTGAAGCTAAAAGGACAGTGCTAGCAATTGTACTGCTAATAAATGAAGTTTCACAAGTGAGGCCCAAGCTCAGGGGAAGAAACTAAGTGAGCACTTTGGGAGATATTTTAGCTGTTGTTCACTCAACTTCATTTTTGACCCATATACTGATTTCTGCCACGCTTAAATGACATTTAGAACATTTATATTATAAATACAATAGACATGTTATAAGTATTACAACTTAATTTTATTGGGACTGGAAACTAGCATATTATTCTCTACCAAGAAATTAACACGTTCAGAATACCTCTCGAGACTAATATGATGGGTGTGGATGGTATCAGGTTGCATCATGACTACAATTGCATCAGGGATGTACAAGGTCTCAGACCACAGACATCCTCCACCTCTTTTGAAAATCATGGATTTCATGAGCTCTATGTAGTTTCACCAGCTCTTGCTCCACCCACCTGCCTGATTGGTTCCTGCTCTTTCCTGTTCCTCTATGACTTCCTCTTCCTGCTGTGTTTTATGCAAGAAAGTTCCTCCTGTTTGCTGCTTAGGATGGATACATTCTGCTTTTCTCCCCTGTCTGTTTCTGTCTTGGTCTGAATCCTCACAGGCTTGTTATCTACTTTTTTTGTTCTTTCTTGTCTTTCCTAATCTTCTGATTTTTGTGGAATTGCCCATTTCAAAATTAACTATGACTATGTTAGATTTCCTGGGCACTTTACCACCCACAAATATTGAAGTGATTGCATTGTGGTCACACTTCTAAATAATTTGACAATTACAAGCTAGCAAAAAATGGTTAATGCAAACATCTCTGGCAGGGAATGGAGTCGACTAATGAGACTTGCTTATACATCAGAATTCAAGTATCAAGTCTTGTTACATAAGCACTGGAGGTATTCAAACTTGCTGGGCTTTCATGTAATAAAGACTTCATTGTTATACTGCGTGAGAACTGTCGTATTTTCTAGTACCACTGACTTAAAGTGTGCTTAAAAGGTGGAACTCATGCAAACATTTAATACAATAAGCATAATAATAAGTCTAAAGAAACAGCACAGTTCATCTAGTGCACAGTGTACCATTTGGAAAATATGAGCACATCATCATCATCAATATCATCATCATCGTCATCTACAGTAAGTAACCCAGTTGCATAAATTCCATTCAAAGAATTTACAACAGTGAAAGGGATATAAGATGAACATCACAAACATGCACCCTTCAATAAATCTATTATTTTACCAAGTAGTATGCTTCCTTCCAGAATATGTTCATTTTGTCTGGCAATCATCCATATTTTACAATACAAATCATTAACTGAAGCAACTTCTTTGAGCACAATTCTAAAACTGCTCCCCCTGCGTTTCTCTTTTGCTACACGTGCATTTCAGAAATCAACAGCTTTGTATATGTAACTTGAATGTATGCTGTTAACACTTCAGCGGTCCTCTGTGGAAACTGTGATTCACTCCTCTGAGCAACTTAAGAAAAACAAATGGTGTTGCTTTCAAATGACTTTCCAGACCTAAGGAGGGCAATGGACTGGGGTCTTTCTGTGATACTGGGGCCCTTCCAAAGGGTTTCTAGTGGAGTACCAGCTGATAATGACTATACTCCTCTGTGGTCTTTTCTCAAAGCACCTCTTGTGATATATACTGGGCCACAGATCAAATCTGAACAAATTCGAATGATCTATACTGTACTTTGTGTCAACTATGCTTGAGATATGTGTTAGAAAAGAGTAGAGAGGTTATTGATTTGCTTCATCAACATGTTGTATTTAACGAGTGTCTCAGTGGTAACTCACCCACAATTTGAAAAGCATTTGAAAAATATATAGAACAAAAACATGCTACCTCACAATATGGACATTATTTGGTATATTCACAGTTAACATTCATTTAAAAAGCAATTAATGTTGACTCTTGCAAAACAGAACTGGAGGCATGGTTCCTATTTATATACCCCTTCTTTCTCATCCACCAGGAAAATTAGGAAAATTCATTTATATTTGCAAAAACTATTTTACAAAACTGGTGTCAGTAATGATCAGTTGACTTGCAGCGTGCCTTTTCAAAGGTGGATGAAAGTGTCCAATACAACTTCAAAAGGTGAATTAGCCATGATATTAGTGGCCTAAATATCCAGAGGAAAGTGACAGATGTGCAAATGCTCTTCTACTTGCAAAAGGTAAGGCATATTACATTTTTTTGCTGTTACATTATTGTTCCTTGCAAAACAACATGTATGTCATCCTTGACAGAGGTAGATTGAGCATTTTGTGTCTTTACTCCTTTGATTGTGCTCTATGAAGGAATGTGTAGTCTGCTACTAAAACTAATGTTTCATTGCTCATATGTGCTTAAATTTCAAATTACATATGACTTCTTACAGTGTCTATTGTTATTCATGACTGCGATGTTTTAAACTTTTGAATATTTAACTATAGATAACACTGGCCAGTTTAACAATTCTGCTGCTCAAAACATTTTTTAATGGTCATAGGATTATTTTACAATTAAAGTGACAATGCCTACACACACACACACACGAATATTTTATTCTTCATTGTGTAGAAGTTACCACACTTGTCAAAGTACTCATGTGGTATCCATTGTAGTGTATTTTGTGGTTTATGATTCCATTTCATTTCTCTGATATATTCACTATCTGTCTATTCGCTATATATCTATAAACTCTATAGAAAGGACAGGGAGGGGCACCTTGGAGGATGGGTAGCACTGTATGTTAAGAAGGCATGGAATCTAACAAGCTAGAAAACCTAGGTGGACTGGAGTCCTCCACAGAAACCCTGTGGGTGACTATACAAGGCCGGAAAGGGAACGTGCTACTGCGGACGTGCTATCGCTCTCCGGATCAAAATGCCGACAGTGACTTGGAGTTGCAGGAGGAAATCAGGGAGTCGTCAAGGAGATGCAGGGCTGTAATTATGGGTGATTTCAACTACCCACACATAGACTGGGTAAATTCACATTCAAGTCAGGACAAAGAGGTCAGATTTCTAGATACGCTAAATGACTGTGCCCTGGAACAGTTCATCATGGAACCAACCAGAGAGAAGGCGACCTTGGATATAATTCTGAGTGACACCCAGGACCTGGTGCGTGATGTCAGTGTTATCGACCCTTTAGGGAACAGTGACCACAGTGCCATCAAATTCAGCATACACGCGGGGAGAGAATCACCAAGGATGTCTAACACAGACATTTTGGATTTCAGAAGAGGAAACTTCTCCAAAATAAGGAGTATGGTGAAAAGAAAGCTGAGGGGGAAAATCAGGAGAGTCACTTCGCTCCAGAGTGCATGGAGTTTACTCAAAACCACAATACTAGAAGCCCAGTTAGATTGTATACCCAAAAGGAGGAAAGGTACCACTAAGTCCAGGAGGATGCCAGCATGGCTAATGGGTACCGTCAAGGAAGCCATAAAAGGGAAGAAGACTTCCTTCTGAAATTGGAAGGCCTGTCCAAATGAAGAGAACAGAAAGGAAGACAAATGCTGGTAAAAGAAATGCAAGGTGACAATAAGGGAGGCAAAAAGAGAGTTTGAGGAACATTTAGCCAAAAGTATCAAGGGGAATAACAAAAACTTCTTTAAGTACATCAGAAGCAGGAAACCTGCCAGGGAGGCAGTTGGACCATTAGACAATGAGGGAGTGAAAGGGATTATTAAGGAGGATATGGAGGTTGCAGAGAAGCTGAATGAGTTCTTTGCATCTGTCTTTGTGGCAGAGGATACTGAGCATATACCTGTTCCTGAACCAGCTTTTTAGGGATGGAGGCTAGAGAGCTGAGTCAGATAGAAGTGACAAGGGATGATGTTCTAAACTGTCTGGAAAAGCTGAAAGCTAACAAATCACCAGGGCCGGATGGCATCCATCCAAGAGTCCTCAAAGAACTCAAATGTGAAATTGCTGACCTCCTTGCTAAAATATTTAACTTATCCCTGAAATCGGGCTCTGTACCAGAGGACTGGAGAGTAGCAAATGTAACACCGATTTTCAAAAGGGCACCAGAGGTGATCCGGGAAATTACAGGCCAGTTAGCCTAATATCCGTTCCGGGCAAACTGATGGAAAGCATCCTCAAGGATAAAATTGTAAAGCACCTAGAAGAACAGGCCCTGCTGGGAGTGAGCCAGCATGGCTTCCGCAAAGGTAAATCTTGCCTCACAAACCTTTTGGACTTCTTTGAGAGTGTCAACAAGTGTGTGGATCAAGGTGATCCAGTTGACATAGTCTACCTGGACTTCCAAAAAGCTTTTGACAAAGTTTCTCATCAAAGACTCCTGAAGAAACTTAGCTGTCATGGGATAAAGGGACAAGTACATGTGTGGATTGTTAACTGGTTGAAAGACAGGAAACAGAGGGTAGGTATCAATTGAGAGTTTTCACAATGGAGGGAAGTAAGAAGTGGGGTCCCCCAGGAATCTGTACTGGGACCGGTGCTTTTTAATTTATTCATAAATGATCTAGAAGCAGGGGTAAGCAGCGATGTGGCCAAATTTGCAGATGATACCAAACTCTTCTGGGTAGTGAAATCCCAAACGGATTGTGAGCAGCTCCAAAAGGATCTCTCCAAACTGGGGGAGTGGGCAACAAAATGGCAAATGCGGTTCAATGTTAGCAAGTATAAAGTGATGCACATTGGGACGAAAAAACCCAACTTCAAGTATATGTTGATGGGATCTGTCGGTGACGGACCGGGAGAGGGATCTTGGGGTTGTGGTGGACAGCTCGTTGAAAGTGTCGACTCAATGTGTGGCAGCTGTGAAAAAGGCAAATTCCATACTAGGGATCATTAGAAAGGGGATTGAAAATAATGCCCTTATACAAAACTATGGTGCAACCACACTTGGAGTACTGCGTACAATTCTGGTCACCACATCTTAAAAAGGACATTGTTGAACTGGAGAAGGTACAGAAGAGGGCAACCAAGATGATCATGGGCCTAGAGCACCTTTCTTATGAGGCAAGACTACAACACCTGGGGCTTTTTAGTTTAGAAAAAAAGACGACTGCGGGGAGACATGATAGAGGTCTATAAAATCATGCATGGTGTGGAGAAAGTTGAGAGAGAGAGAGATTCTTTTCCCTCTCACACAACACTAGAACCAGGGGTCACTGCATGAAATTGATTGCCAGGAGTTCTAGGACCAACAAACGGAAGTACTTTTTCACACAACGCGTGATCCACTTGTGGAACTCTCTGCCACAGGATGTGGTGACAGCCAACAACCTGGATGGCTTTAAGAGGGGTTTGGATGACTTCATGGAGGAGAGGTCTATCAATGGCTACTAGTCGGAGGGCTGTTGGCCACCTCCAGCCTCGGGGGCGGGGTGCCTCTGAGTACCAGTTGCAGGGGAGTAATGGCAGGAGAGAGGGCACGCCCTCAACTCCTGTCTGTGGCTTCCAGGGGCATCTGGTGGGCCACTGTGCAAAACAGGATGCTGGACTAGATGGGCCTTGGGCCTGATCCAGAAGGGCTGTTCTTATGTTCTTATTCTATCTATCAAATTTGTAGACTGCCCCAACTGTCTTTGGGCAGTTTACAACAACAACATAGAACAAATTAAAACAAAAATGAAAACCTCAAAACAATCTAAAACCACAGTCAAGTTTAAAAGCTTGGGTGAAAAAATTAGTCTTTCTTTTTTATTAACTAATAGTTAATATAGTAACTATAGTAACTTCTATAGCAATATAGCAATATAGATTGTATTTCCTTACATTGTTCTTATTTGTTCTCTGGTCAATGACCGAAATAAAGATTATCCTATCCTTTTTAAAAGTCCTTAAAAATTATACAGATCATCACCAGGATGGTCTAGTAGCCTTATGGATTTACAAGGAACTGAATTCAGAGTTATTTATTTATAAAGACTTGAACAGAGCGTCCCTTGATTGTTGACACCATTCACTGCATTATAATGTGGCATTAATGAGCTTTTTCAGTGTGCAAGCTATAGAAAACCTAGCTCCTAAATATTATGAGCAGATATTCAGACTTCAGCATAAAAGCAGTAGATTTGCAATTAAAACTTACCATCTAATAGTCTAGAAGTCAGTTTGGTACAACTGAAGGACATGCTCCAATATTAGGTACAAATGTGGTACATACCAAAGTGGTATATATCAGGATAAATAAGGCATTAAATTCACCCATTGAAGTACATTCATTCCCCAAGGGGCATAAGCTGCCAGAAGCCTTGTAGGGAGGAAGACACCTTAACTTCTGCTTCCCAGAGCCAGCTGCTGCCCAGTGGTGTAGCTGTCATTTGCTGTCATCTACTGTTGTCAGCCTGCCAGTCTGTGTGCCCCCTAATGTGTGGGGCATCTGTGCAGGATTGGGGTCTGGGCAAGTGAGTCAGCCATTCCTGAGGACGATCTGCCCAGACTAGCCATCTTTCTGGGCTTATAAAAGGGCTGCTGCCCTGTGGTGGTGAGGTTGCCAACAAAGGGGTGAAACCAAAGGGATGACACCAAAGGGGGTTGCCCCTTTGGGGGGCAATGAGGGCAAGGGCCAGGTGGTATTATTTTGACTTCTATTGTTTTTTGGTACTGGGTGTTTCAGATGTGTCTTGGTTTGTCTGGGGATGGGGAGACAGAGTGTATGTGCACTGACTATGGGGTGGTATTCTGGTGGGGGTGGGGAATAGAAGTAAGGTTAGCTGGTCAGCAAGTTGTTACAGGTGAAGGGAAGTTAGAAATCTGTTAGCTGTTTCCCCTTTCAGCTGTCCTGCCAGCTCTTTGACCTTGGGGAGCAGTGCCAACCTCCCCCAGACCCTCGCCTTGCTCCTCTGTAATGCCGAGTCTGTCCAGAATAAATTGGAAACCATCCATGATTTGATTCTGGATGAAGGAGCAGACCTGGTATGTATTATGGAGACTTGGTTGTGGGAGGCTGGTGGCCCAGTCTGGTCCCAGCTTCTCCCTCCAGGGTACTCTGTTGAAGAGCAAGTGTGGGGATATGGGTGGGGAGGTGGAGTGGCTGTTGTCTATAAGAATAATCCCCAGCTTCTCCCTCCAGGGTACTCTGTTGAAGAGCAAGTGTGGGGATGTGGGTGGGGAGGTGGAGTGGCTGTGGTCTATAAGAATAACTTCTCCCTGACCAGGATCCCTGTTGAAGTGTCTGACCATACTGAATGTGTGTACCTAAGTTTGGGGACCAGGAATAGACTGGAACTCTGCTGATGTACTGATTGCCCTGCTGCCCAATAGAGTTCCTAACTGAGCAGATGGATTTGGTCTTGGGTTTGGCCTTGAGGTCCCCCAGATTGATGGTGCTGGGGGACTTCAATGTCCACTTTGGGACCAATTTGCCCAGGATGGCTCAGGAATTAATCGTGGTCATGAAAGCTATAGGCCTATCCCAAGGGGTCTTGGGACCAACACACATTGCAGGTCACACACTTGATCTGGTTTTTCACTCTGATTAGGGTGGTGTTCCATGGGTGGGGACTCCTGTGATTTCCCCATTGTCATGGATGAGCCACCATCTGGTTAAGGTTGGACTCACATTCACACCCCACCTTCTCAGGGGCGTGGGGCCCATTAGAATGGTCCACCCAAGAAGGTTATTGGATCCAGCAGGGTTCTAAGAAGCCTTGGCTCCTTGTGTTGGCTCTGCAGATGATCCTGTTGATACCCTGGTGGAGAATTGGAACAGCAAACTCACCAGGGCAGTAGACATGATTGTTCCTAAGCATCCTCTCTGAACAGCTTCACAATTGGCCCCTTGCTATACAGAAGAACTACGGGGGCAGAAGCGGTGAGGTAGACAACTGGAATGCAAGTGGAGGAAGAACCATCCTGAATCTGACAGATTACAACATAGAGCACATTTGAAGATCTATGCTTTGGCAATATGGGTGGCAAAGAAACAATTATTTTCAGCCCATATTTTGCCCGCAAGTTCACGTCCAGCGGAGTTGTTCAGGTTTGTGAGAAGGCTAGTAAGCGCCCCATATCCATTGAATCAGAACTTGGAACCATCTATTACCCGCTGTGACACGTCAATGAGGTTCAATGAGGTTTTTGTGTGTGGATAAAATCTCTCATATTCGGGCTGCAGTATCTGAATTGGAGGTGACCAGTGACTCCTCTTATGTGGTCAGGCTGGATCAGTTTCAGTTTGTGACTTGTGAGGATGTGGACAAGCTGTTTGGAACGGTGCGGCCTACCACCTGTTCTCTTGTCCCTTGCTTGACATGGCTTATAGTTTCTGGAAGGGAAGTTGTTGTAGAAGGCCTAGTAGAGATAATAAATGCTTCATTTAAGGGAGGGCAGGATGCCTCCTTGCCTTAAGGAGGCAATTATTAGGCCTCTTTTGAAGAAGCCTGCCTTGGATTCCTCAGAGTTGAGCAACTACAATATAAGCCTGTCTCCAACCTTCCGTGGTTGGACAAGGTAACTGATAGCATGTTTGCCTCCCAACTCCAGTCAGTCTTGGATGAAACTGATTATCTAGACCCGTTTCAGACCGGCTTTTGGGTGGGCTATGGGATGGAGACTGCCTTTGTCAGCCTGATGGATTATCTCCAGTTGGGAATTGACAGAGGAAGTGTGACTCTGTTGGTCCTTTTGGACCTCTTGGCAGCTTTCGATACTATCGACCATAGTATCCTTCGGGAGCGTCTGAGGGAGTTGGGGGTGGGAGGCACTGCTTTGCAGTGGTTCCACTCTTATCTCTCAGGCAGATTCCAGATGGTGTCCCTCGGGGACTGTTGTTCTTAAAAAACGGAACTTTGGTATGGTGTCCCTCAGGGCTCTTATTGTCTCTGATGTTGTTTAACATCTACATGAAACCACTGGGAGAGATCATCAGGAGATTTGGTGCAGGGCATTATCAGTATGCTACTGAAACCCACATCTATTTCTCCATGTCAACATCATCAGGAGAATGCATAACCTCCCTAAATGCCTGCCTGGAGGCAGTGATGGGCTGGATGAATCCAGATAAGATGGAGGTACTTAATGTGTAGGGTTGTAACTCAGGAGATGATTTTGATCTGCCAGTTCTGGATGGGGTCACACTTCCCTGGAAGGAACAAGTACGCAGTTTGGGGTTCTTCTGGACACAAACCTCTCCATGGTGGAGGCATAGGTTGAGGCAGTGGCCAGAGGTGCCTTTTATCAGCTTTGGCTGATATGCCATCTGTGTCTGTTTCTTGAGATAAATGACCTCAGAACATTAGTACATCTGCTGGTCACCTCCAGACTTGCTATGCGCTCTATGTGGGGCTGTCTTTGTACATAGTCCAGAAACTGCAGTTGGTCCAGAATGTGGAAGCCAGGTTGATCTCTGGGTCATCTCGGAGAGACCATATCACTCCTATCTTAACTGATCTACATTGCTTGCTGATAGGTTTCCGGACAAAATACAAGGTCATGGTTATAACCTATAAAACCCTAAACAGCTTGGGCCCTGGATATTTAAGAGAACATCTTCTTTGCTATGAACCACACTGCCCATTGAGATAATCAGGAGAGGTTCATCTGCTGTTGCCACCGGATCATTTGGTGGCTATTCAGGGATGGTTCTTTTCCATTGCTGCCGCAAGGCTTTGGAAAATGCTTCCTGCTGAAATAAGAGCCTCCCCATCTTTTACAACTTTTAAAAGGGCAGTCAAGACAGATTTGTTCACCCAGGCTTTTAATTAGCTACTGCTTTGTTTGATTTTTAATAGTTTTAATGTTGTTTTAAATTTTAATTTGTTGTAATGTTTTAATCTTTTTATTGTTTTGTTGTAAACTGCCCAGAGTCTTGCATTTTGGGAGGTATATAAGTATGTTAAATAAATAAATAATAAATAATAAGATCTAGAACCAGCGTCTACCTCTTCCTCAACCATGTATATGGACATAGACATTTCACATGAGTTCGTTATGCCTCTTTGAGTGACCTGAAAACCTTCCAGGAGAGGTATTTTCCCACCATGATTGAATCCCTGGAATGCCCAGTCAAAATTGTGATGCATGGGATTCACTGTAATATGATCATCATAACTCAGATAGAAATTTTTCCCATCCTCTCTATAACATGTAACGACAAGAGTGGATTCCTGCAAACTTTTTCAAGTTAAAAACTATTGCGTATGTGCACTGCCATGCTACTAATTGTTTAGTCTGAGGCACTTCTTAGACATTGGCTCTCTTCTATTAAGGGCAGGTTTCTGTTAAAATAAATGAAGTTTGTAGCCCTTTCCTTTGTGGGGATAGCCTTTCCAATCCCTATACAAATTCAGGTTCTGTTGTCCTGTTAAGCTAGCCATGCAGAAAACTGTTTCCAGCCAAAGAATAGGAGTAGCCAACGTATGAACTCTATACCTCAATGAGGTGTTAACATCAAAGCTTCCTTGGTCCATTTAAATGCTAACATTATTAGGCAAGGAAGTCTAAGAAACAAGCACTCAGTGGGAGTCAAAGAAAGTGTTGTAAAAAGAGTTTTCTTTATGCTCATCGCACTCCAATTCACTTAGGATGAGCTCTTGTTCTTTGCCTTCCAGTTTCCTAATTAAGTCTTCTTTTGCTTTCCACAGTGTTTAGATTGGCGCTTTACCCCTTATACCATTAGCTTTTTCTTTTCCCTTCCTTTCCCTATCTTCTTTCTCTGTTGTTAATTATAATGATGGAGCATAGGTCCAACCCAGTTGATGGACCCAGAACACCCTTGTGCAATTTCTAGTATGATCTGCAAGAAAAAGGGATCACTCCACATATTATGAGGACATACTCATCATATCTTTGAAGGAGGTGAGCTGCTATTGTCTTCACTGCACTGACAGATGTCCTGCCACTATTACTATTCAGGCAAGCATTCATGCAGGGTTTGAGCACAGCTGAGCTGCACTGTGGAATGGATTCTGGAAACTACACAAATCATAATGCACTATGATTATGATTGACATACACATGCACAAAAATATCCATGAGCTCAATAATATAAAATAGGAGATGCAGCATTACAAAACAGAAACAGCTGATGAGGTCATTCACACCATCGAAAACTGTGTTCCACCTGGGTTTGGGAGCTGCATGTGCTCCCAATTTTTGGTTATGTGGAAGCAATGTAAGAGGAAAACCTGGGTAGAAGTGATAGTGTGGAAGCAAGGTAGGAGGAAAGGCTCCCCAAGTTTTCCTCTTACCTTGCTTTATTTATTATTTGATTTATTTGATTTCTATACTTGCTTCCACACAACTGAAAATTGGGAGTACACACAGCTCCCAACCCCAGGTAGGTTTTTATTGTGTGAATGTATCTTCAAGAACAACACGTTATATATCGTCAAGCCCCAGTTGTGACACACTTTCCATCTAGGACAGAATCCAGCATCAATCCTAATCACAACATACAACCATAGAAGGTGATCCCATGAAAATATCCTCGTACTTTACCTCTCTCATAATTTATTTAATTGTGTATGCAACATTGCAGATGTAATGTGAACGGCACCATGTGGTATAGTAAATGACATTGTATTTTAAAAAATCATTCATTTTCTAGATCAAATCACTTATATGGCTATATATTTTGATGCAAACATGCATGGGGTGGGAGACAACAGTCGTTTTTTCCTTCCTGCAATGTCAGAAAAACCCAGGCACATTTGCCAGCTATTCTTGAATGTGAGCATGCGATGGGCCGATCCTGCTGGCTTTATGGGGTTGATGGAGCATTGGCCATGCCAGCCCCGCCTATCATAGGGCCATGTGGCAAAATGGAACAAAAGGCATTATTCACTCTACTGGCGGCAGAACACTGATGCCTATTATGTGTCATAGATTATTTGGAGTGCTCCATTTTTAGAGGTCAGCAGCCTCCTCCAACCTCTCTGTTCATTCTGCTACCATCCCCTGGGCAGGATGAGAGCAATGGGGAAGAGTTCTTTTGAAACCTGCAGCTCCTTTGCCAATGGGCATTTTTTCTAGGGAAAGTCTTAGAGACATATTCAAAAGCACATCTGGTGTCAGCTCTATTTTTTCTAAGAATCCTGACCACACTGAAGAAATAGTTTAAAACGGCAACACGTTTAACAAACCATACGAATCCCTCATATGCACTTTTTCTATCTGTTTCCTTCCTCACGTAACTGGTTGATTAGATATTCATGAATGGGTTGGTCTCCTCCGCCACTGCCCCCACTTTTAATAGGATGGTGTATTTTTCTTTCTTCTTATTACTAGATGTTTCTCTGGATAAAATTCTCACCCAGGGCTGGCCCACTTGAGACTGTCGAGCTGTTGGTGGATTAGAACTCCCATCATCCCCAGCCACAATCAATTGCAGCACGGGATGATGGAAATTATAGTTCAACAACACCTGGAGAGCTTTAGGTTGGCCATCCTTGCAGTAGTAACACCGTTAAGAAAAATGTGATGGTGGGGAGCATCTAAGTGGTGCTGCAGCTCTTCCAACTCCTAGCATTGCTCTCAGGTTGAATGTATATATATCTGCTCAGCACTCATGATATCAGCAGCAGCAATGGATGACTTGTTTGTCTAAGAAAACCATCACAGAGCAACCACTATAGGCAATGCTTTCCTATTGCCTTCAGCAATACATTTCCATGGGGACAGTCCACATCTTCAGCTCATCATGTATTTACATGTGCACGTCTGATATGAATCAGCCCATGTACTTACATTCTAAAATGGGATATATCAGGGCTCAAGTCTGCTTGGAAGTTTCGTCCTGTGACCTGGAAGTCTATTCCACTTTTGGGGGGTTGGGGCGAAGCTCAGGACAGTATGAATGAAAGTATCCTGTTATCCTGAAAACAATGTTGTGACACAGGCCCTACTCACACATTATCTTTAATGCAAGTACAATCTGTGTACAATGGCCAACATATTGACTAATGCTGCATGCACACACCCAAGGGAAGTACCTATTCACTCTATCTATGCAGCAGCTCTCTTCCCACTTCAACAGTGCCCCCCCTACACATGGCTCATATGCATGGGAGGTTATATTTGTCAATCTCCCCTTGCCTCAGGTGCTCTGTGCAACACACAAATATGTTCCTGAGGGCTACACAGCCCTCAGAGACATATTTGTTGGTTGCACAGAACAATTATGGGGGAAGGGGAGATTGGCAAAAATCAGCCCCCTACATGCAAGAGCTCATGTTGCTGAAGCAGGAATGGAGATACTGCATGGGTGCTTCTTTTGGATGCATGCACACAGCGTTAACATGTTGGCCAGTGTATGTGCACATAGTACACATGGGATTTGTGGTGTTTGCCACTTAAAAAACCCAGATCTAACAAGACATGTGCTGACTCCTGCACAGGTGCTATTTAACAGGGGAGCACAGTGAAACTTAAAGAAATGTTTAAGCAGCACTGAAGAAATAAAACAAAAGGTTCATAAAAAGGCACATGGATGGTGCCTGGGGCAAATTGTGTTGCTTACCCAAAACAGTATTTAATAGATGTCCCTAGCACTTGTAAAACCACATTTTAACACAACAATCAGAGCAACAATGAATGTACAAATCCAGAGGAAGTATAATATTTTTGCTGGGAAAATAATATTGTGTTTTGAGTGCACTTGAGTGAACCTGAGACAAGATGAGTAGAGACTGGACAGCACATGGAAAACACATATATTGTGTGCAACTGGTATAAAGAGGAAAATAATTGGTAGGTACTGTGGGAGTGCTTGCAAATCCCACCTTTCTTTAAGTTCTCCATTTCATTCCATCTCCATTTCAATCCACAAAGAATGTACTCCAGAGAAAAACTGCATCCCTCATTGACTTCAGGCTGAAGTCCAAGAAACCCTTTTCAATACTAGAACGGAGTCCTGATGTCGCTGAGAATATGCAGAGTGCATGCTTTACTACAGAGTAACTGCCGCCCATTTCTTCTTCTTCTTGCTCTAGATTAAAGGAAAATGGCAGTGTCAGTGGTGATGATGGCTTACACCTGATCTGTTATAGAACTGTTCATGTTTATAGCAGCATTCAGCACCAGGGCATTTTCTAAACTAGCTGCTCAAAAGCAGCAAAATGCGTCTGTTCAGGCAAGTCACACTGAAAATGTAAACATCAGGGGGAGCAGTCCTGCAGCAACTAACAACCCAAAAAACCAGCAACTTCCTAGCTCTATATCACAGCAATTAAATTCGAGACAAGGCTTTGGCAATGTGAACGGCACCCTGCTCTTCTTGTAAGGACTGCGGTGTCACAATGCAGGAAGTGTGAGAGCACACTTCCGAGATCTGATGTGACCCCGTTGCAGGGTCTAATCTGGAAAGTGCCCAGATAGCATAGCATGCATGTGCTACTACAGAGCTCTGGCTTCGCTTTCTCCAGTGGGCTGACATTTTGGTTGTTTGCCAACAGTCCCCAAGCTATAAAACCTGTGGTAATCTTTCAGATTTTCTGAAACTAACAACAACGACTATTGATATACCGTTTTTCAACAAAAGTTTCCAAAGCGGTTTACATAGAGAAATAATAAACAAACAATCAAACAAATAAATAAAATTGATCCCTGTCCCCCAAAGGGCTCACAATCTAAAAAGAAACATAAGTTAGACACCAGCAACAGTCACTGGAGATACTTCGCTGGGGGTGGATAGGGCCAGTTATTCTCCCCCTGTTAAATAAAGAGAACCACCACGTTAAAAAGGTGCCTCTTAGCCCAGTTAGCACAGGAGTTGTTACACTAAAACAGTTTCTTCTTCATTCCTTATGTAGATCAATATATTTCTTACTTGATTTATGTGTTGACCAAGGTTTAATTCATCCTTTCTTTCTTTCTTTCAGTCGAATATAGCTCACTACAACCACATTGAATGCCAAGTCTAACCAAGGACAAAATAAAGGGAGACCAAATTAAGTGAACAAGAAGACACTGGCCATAATTGTTGGATAAAGTGTCTTTGTTATGTTTCCGGGGGCGGGGGGGGGGAATCCAGCCACAGTTAACCTAGATTCCTTAGGCACACACGCCCAGCGATATGTATTTGTATGTTATACACTTATACCTTCTAACCAAAGCAACCAGTTTTTACTTGTTTAATTATTACTGAAGAGGAACTGCCAGTCCTTTCAGACATGCCAAAGCATAGGGTGGGTTCTCTTCTGATTCATATTGTTCATGGCTCCAGAAAGCTAGGCCTTAGCATCAGAAATGCCAAGCGGAAGTGAAGGGAGGGAGGGAGGGAGTTAGGGTGGGAGAGAGAAAGAAGATGAAGCAAAGCCCATGGCAAATCTTCTCCTATCAAAGTCCTTTTAGAAATATCTAATTCCCTTTTAGAAATTGATTCAATTTAATATTTTAATCCTCAGTTTTAATAGTATGTTTCTCAGCATAGTATCTGCTCGATTGCCGGGCTACATAAAGTGAAGGCTGACACTAGTTAGGCCTTAACTGTTTTGATATGGAGATGGTGTGATCTCAGTTAATAGAGGAGAGCTGGTCTTGTGGTAGCAAGCATGACTTGTCCCCTTAGCTAAGCAGGGTCAACCCTGGTTGCATATGAAAGGGAGACTAGAAGTGCAAGTGCGAGCACTGTAAGATATTCCCCTCAGGGGATGGAGCCGCTCTGGGAAGAGCATCTAGGTTCCAAGTTCCCTCCCTGGCATCTCCAAGATAGAGCTGAGAGAGACTCCTGCCTACAACCTTGGAGAAGCCGCTGCCAGTCTGTGTAGAGACAATACTGAGCTAGGTGGACCTATGGTCTGACTCAGTATATGGCAGCGTCCTATGTTCCTATTATCACTTCTTCATATTATCAATATGGCCATGGTTTGCCTGTGTAGTTTTATGCATACATAGCCAACATCATCCAATAGACAGGTGATCTATTTCAAAAGATCCGTGTGCCAACATTGAGAGAGGCTAAATAGTCATGCTTGTGGGGCAGGGCCTTCTCTGTTGTTGCCCATGGGCTCTGGAATGCACTCCAAGTGAATCTCTGCTCCTTGACATGTGTGGCTGCTTTTAAAAAAACAACTAAAGACCTTTTTATTGTTCAGTCTTTTACCCCTTAGGGGCTGCCATGTTTCTCAGCTTTCCTGCTTCTGTTTATCTTTATAATGTTTGCAGGGGGTGGGGTATCTTGTTAATGTTTGCATAAAATGTTTTATGGTTCTTACTGTCTAACTAATTTTAAATTTTCAATGTGATTTTTGTGAAATTTTATTGTATTTTAAATTTTGTTAACCGCCTTGGGATGTCTTATGAAAGGCATTATAAAAATTGAACAATGATTGAATGAATGAACAACATAGTTTAAGGGGGTAGCCATGTTAGACGGTTGCAGGAAAAGAACCAAGTCTGGCTGCTCCCCATCAACATAGACCAGTGATTTTCACTATTATTCAAGTAGGGGCCACTTTGGCCAAAAACCTTCAATGTGAGAACCATTTCCCACTGTGCTGACCTCCACTCAGTATTGTATGCTTCTCAGTGTAAAGGAGGGCTTTAAGAGAGAGCGAGCCATTTTTTAAAAGCTCTAAGAGGAAACTGCGGGGAAGAACCACATTTCCAAGCACTCTGTGCACTCCTTTCAAGATGGAGCTGGGGATCAAGAGGGCTCAGTTTCCCCTTAAAGATGCCGCCCAGTGCTGGGCAAAGTGCAGCACTGGACACTGGGAATGGTAGTTTCTGCTTGGGCCAGGAAGACTATGCAGAGTATCCAGCTTTGGCTGAAGCTTCACACAAGCCCAATAAAAATTTAGTCAGAGAGCCGCACTTAGAGTTGATGGTGGACACCACTGGCCCCCGGGCCTTCCAGTGAAGAACACTGACATAGACTATAGATTTAAACCCAGGGATAGCCCCTGCAAAAACCCAGATGTCAGGTTTGTTTCCACACCAGTATTATAAGATCTCATAGACTTTGGGCCAGTCACGTCTCTCTCAGCCTAACTTACCTCACAGGGTTGCAGTGAGGATAAATATAGCCATGTACACTGCTCTGGGCTCCTTGGAGGAAGAGTGGGATATAAATGTAAAAATAAAATAAAATAATAGCATCATTTACTATACCACCAGAGGCTCATTCACAGGCTCTTCCTCCAACATGATCAAGAATGGCCCATCTTGGGGGCAGTAAACGAGCCCCTGGTGTGTGGCTCATTCCCATTCCACTCTCC
This sequence comes from Hemicordylus capensis, assembly GCF_027244095.1. Lineage (NCBI taxonomy): Eukaryota > Metazoa > Chordata > Lepidosauria > Squamata > Cordylidae > Hemicordylus > Hemicordylus capensis. The sequence continues at coordinate 99,593,048 of NC_069657.1, forward strand.
TCGTGCAGCCGCCTTGCTCTGCAAATCACATTCTGAGAGTGATTCAGCTGCCGCTCCATTAATCCTAGGTGTGCAGACTGGTTATTCATCCAGTTCGGGAACCGGGTCAATAAACAGCCTGCTCATTTAGGGTGGTGGTGGGCAAACTGAGGCAGAGCAAGGCAGTTAGTGTGGGGAGAGGAGAGTGGAAATGAGTCACATCTGCAACTCGTTCACCACCACCCGCCATGCCCTGCCCATATAGGCTGCTCCTGAACATGATATATGTTGCCATTTGCCCACAATACCCTTCTGTTATCTACATAAGACAAACCAGATGCAAAAGAAAAAAATGGACACCAATCTGATTTGTGTGGCAGAAATTTGTGTGTGAACATTTCTATCTCCATTGCCCTGAAGAGCTACTAGCAGCTTAGGGGGATCATTTTAGATCAGGAAAATCGTGTGGGGAAAGGGTTAACAACCCTTCCCCAGCCCTGTTAGTATGATCAGTTTTAGAGCTCCCCTGCAGGTCCTTTATAATAAGAATGGGAGAGAAAATTAAAAAAAACCTGGGAGAGCCAATCACAAACCTCTCAGCTGGTGTGCCGTTTGGCCCAGTGTATTTGCATCAGAAACAGCTTGACAATCACTTAGTAGAAGGCTGCACACAAGACCCAGGAACAGGAGATATTTGTGCTGCTGCAGGTACAGATAAAAAGGCAGGGAGCCAGGGATGTAGCAAGCCTGGAGCTTTTTCAGGTGGTGATTTTACTGCTACTTTGCTTTGGGCGGGTGGGTGTGTGATCACGTATTGGCCAGTTTTACCCCACAGCCCATGCAATATTCCAGAGAGCACTTCACACACAATCCAGGTTTTCCCCTCCATACTGGAACCTAGTCCAGTTTATGTCTGGAATAAAAAAGTCCTCTTTTTGTGTCGGAGTATCTGTTGTGCCCTGAACCTGCAGTAAAGCCTGCTGTCTAGAAACCCTCCTGGAGTGGGTCCTGGGATAAAAAGCGAAGATGGGCTGGGACCCTGCCCTGTCAGAGAGGTGCAAGGGGGAGAGCAAAGAACAAACTGTCAACCAGCCAGTAGGCCACCCTTCATCGGGGCCCAGGGACATTTGCCCCCCCCCCGCCCAGTCAGGACTGTCCTTAGGGCATGGCAAGCAGGGCGATTGCCCCGGGCTCCGCTCTTTTAACTCCCATTCAAATTAATTGGAAAGCGACCCCACACTGGCTGATTTGCCCTGGGCCCTGCATCTCACCAGGGCTCTCTAAGGACAGCCCTGCACCCGGTTCAATTGCAGCTATGCCCTGCAAAGAGCCAAAAATGCCCAAAAGGCAGCAGGGAGATGGATAAATTATGGGGCATTATGACATGTATAAAAAAACAGTGAGTACTTCTAGTAGGAAGACAGCAAGTCGGTAGATTGCCCCTGTCACATCTGCGGTGCTTCCAATTTATTTATTTATTTATTTTATTTTATTTGATGTGATTTCTATACTGTCCTTCCAAAAATGGCTCAGGGCAGTTTACACAGAGAAATAACAAACAAATAAGATGGCTCCCTGTCCCCAAAGGGCTCACAATCTAAAAAGAAACATAAGATACACACCAGCAACAGTCACTGGAGGTACTGTGCTGAGGGTGGATAGGGCCAGTTACTCTCCCCCTGCTAAATAAAGAGAATCACCACGTTAAAAGGTGCCTCTTTGCCAGGTTAGCAGGGGTTATGCCAGGTTAGCAGGGATTTGCATGGAGAATACCATGTGCAAGGTAGAACTTCACATCATCCTTAGGCAATCCTCTCTCAAGTCATCACTCATTCCATGGGCATTGTCTTTGCACCTTAAAAATATGATATAAATATATGAACTAAGAAAGAAACAATTGTACAAGGTGTAATGTAGCCAGCTTAGTAAAGAAGCTGGTGCTAAAAGGTTACTCAGAGTATAAAGACTTCAGTATCTAACCCCACAGCAACACAGCAGCTCCTCTCTTGATATAAAAGCATGACTTTGAGGGTGGGATTAAAGACATGGGCCAATCCATCCCACAAAAGGTTGTCCATGCATCTGTATAACATGGGGCAGGGGTACTGCGGTAAGGGATCTGACACATTTCCTGCAGAGTGTATATCGTTTTTGAAGGTTCTGTACAAAGCTTGAAACAATTTCCACTGCTAAATGTAAACAAGGCTTACAGATAGTTCTGTGATGTTGGTATGTAAAGACCAAATGAGATCCGTTTACACAAATAAAATGAAGATTTAAATAAAAAGCAGCCACCATTAAAAAAAAAGTTTTTTATTTTAAATTTTTGGCTGTTTTGGTTAATGCAACATAGTGTCTTTCTGCCAACAAAGGCAGTTTCTGATCAGACCGCGCCGTGTTTTTCCTTGGAGATTCTGCAGACAGGGTGGTCCTCCTTGAGGGACGGGATGGGGGCTCAGTTAACATTACCCATCTTTCATATATGCGGGCTGGTAAATGGAAGGCATTGCAGCTGTGCAGTTTGTCACCTAAAACTGAGCTGAAAGGATTTTATATACATGGAGTTGTATGGAAAAAGACCTCACCACGTACAGTACCTTTTTGTTCTCCCTCTGTTTTACAATAAAACAAATCACATTTTATAGATGAAACAAAACTCCTGGGCTTGCAGAGACAGTGCATAGCAGGCAGAGATGAAACAAGAAGGATGAGACAAAACAAGGAGCCAGGCAATTCACACAATAAGGCCACATATACGTGGCCTAGTATTCTGTACGGATCATTGATACACTCATTAATAATACCATGCAAATGTCATCAGATTTACTTTTTGCCACCTCTTTGACAATATTTCTTCATGTGTTTGAGGGAGCCTCTTGTTGCTATTGCAGTCTCTTTTATTAGCCTATAACTGGGTTTATGGTACAAGGGTCTAAAAATAATTGTGTGTTTGTGGGGTGTTAAGAGAGACTTGTCATATTGGAAACCTTCACTATCAGAGAAACTTGAGTAAGGGTCAAATAAGATATGACCTTCAATGTGCTATTTCATTTGCAATCTTTTTTTTTTTTTTTAAAACCAAACAAACAGCAGCTTTAGGGAGGGCGAGTGATCCAGATTGGGACCACAACATGAGAAGGAGAGTGTTTTGATGTGTGTGTGTGCTGGGGTGAGATTTTCATCAGGAAAATGGCACTGGGGAAAGGTTTAATCGAGCTTCCCCATGAGGCCCCAATCCAGATGTGTCTTCCTTGTGACTGCTATTTTTAAAAAATAACAGATGGAAATGCAATACTACAGTTAATATCATGTCCAGTATGATCCTCATACAAAGAGTTTCTGCTACCTAATCCCAAAGGAAACAAAGGCAAAGGAATTCACCAAGCATTGCTACAAATACAAGGATGTAAATCTATTGTATGGCAAAGGGAAAAAAATTCTAATAACTCACATGCTTTTTTCAAACATGTGTGTGTGTTTGTGCACACGTGCACGCACACACACACACGTAACATCAGTTGCTTTAACCAACAGAAGTCCCTGTTTTCTGATAAATCATTGTCCCTGATTTGACTTTTGGAGAGATTTGGGGGATGCCATTGAAAGTGTTGTTAGTGTGAGTCACTAGCTGCCATTATTCCAGATTCAGCACCCTTCCCCAGGTCTCTAGTAGGGTGGGGCAGAGATGCATTGACTCTTGTACACATACATGTAAATGATCTATCACCATCATCATCATCATCATCATCATTTGGCATACAGCGCAAGAAGAGAACATCAGCCTAGTGATGTGACATTTGCAGAAATTGTGGTATTCCAAGAATGAACCCCTTGGAAATAATGGGCTTACTCTTTTGTATACAATTTGCACAAATTTTGTGTTTTCAACAAAGCTGTTCTCAAAGCAGATCTAAAATAATCTTTGGGATCGAACTAGAGGTGACTTCCAAAGTGAGTCAAATTTATCTGGGGTCCCCTTTACAAGTATATGTGAGTGTATCTCTGTTGCCAAATGTAAAAGCTCAGCAGCCCGCTGATCTATACAAGGTGTGTTTTTTGGAACTCCAGTGCTCTGCAAAATGATGTGATCAACTAGTAAACACCGTAAGAAGAGTGTGCTTTGGCCTTTTGTCTTGTTTTATTTTGCTTTATTTGTGTCTGTCCTAAATCGTATTAGTCTGGCTTCATGTTTCTGGATATGGCTATGTTTTATATGTACTGTGAACCACTTTGGCTTCAGTTCAGTGGACAACGCATGACCTGCTGCATGCATATGTCTGATCACACCTGTTAGCTAATTCCATTCCCCAGACCCTGATCAGGCGATTTGTTCTGTCAGTAAATAGTTCTCAATTCAGCACTGCATGCTGAATGCAGCAATGTGGCATCCTGGAACAGTTCCTCCAGCACTGTATTCTGTGCATGTTTTCTGATCCAACAGTGGAAATGAAAGGCCAAGTCTTGAATTTGTGTTCATGAATCAGCCTCAGTGCATCTGGCTGTCTTTCAAAGAAAAAGCAGAAAGCAAATTTTTTATACATATTTATACATAATACTAATCGCACAGCCATGTTGGTTTTCATAAAAATTGTCAATGTTAAATTATGGAGCACAAGAAGCCAATTAAACTGGGAGGAAGATGTTTTTAATTTATATGCAAGCTTTACTTCTTACAGGGCTTGGGCTCATTTCCTAAAATAATACAGCCAGTATGGTGCTCACCTTATAGCTTCAAGAAATTACTCAAATACCTCCTTTCAAACTATCAGGTGATTTAGAAACCTGACATGTTGGAAACTGCTACTCTCCTTAAAAGGTGAAGCAAAAGAATTCCTAATGATAATGTTTGGAGGGTGTTCATTCCAAGGGAATTACCTTTCTTCATCATACCTGTTATTAATATTATTAATACCTATTATTCTGAATAAAGCAGGCAAATGCTTGAAGCTGACTATCACAGGATATATGCAATGCCATTATATAACTACTCTTTCTGTATATATATATTTTAAAAATAACACTAGGGTAAACAGTTTCACAAGTGCCTAGTTCCTATGTAAACACTAAAGCCCAGGGCATAATTTGAAGAAGGTTGCTAGTGTTTCGGTAACCAACCATTTTGAGCAGAGGAGATGAAGGTGCTGAAAACCCGAAGCTCAGGATCCAGTCATGAAACCAATGCATCCTATGGCCTCCCTAGACCATTATCAGGCTAGCTCTTTTCTCTTAGTGCTGTATTCATACTAATAAAGACCCAGCACCAGTAGTAGGTGAGAAACGTGAATATCAAGGCTGGCATCAGCACAATGCACCCTTAGGCAGCTGTTAAGAGCCCCAGTTGGAGGCAGGGGCGTAGCTAGAGGAGAGGGGCCCTCTATTGGCTGTGTTGGGAAGCTGCTGGCATCCATGTTTTCCTCCCATGATGCTACATGGCATATTGTGGGTGGGGGGGACATGACAGGTGACAGCTAGAATGCTGTTGTTGCCTGTGGAAAATGAAAGAAACACTGTGGTAAACAGAGGGAGCCCAGCAGAGTCCCCTTGCCAAAGCCCCCCTCAATCCTGGAACTGGCCCTAAAGTATACAGATATACAGATACAAAATTAAATGAGATGTATGCAAATATCCTATGCATATTTATCAGGGAGAAAACCTTATGAAATAAAGTGAAATTTATGAGTAAACATACAAAGAATCATGCCATAAAGCTCCAGTAGAAAATTGTATTTCCTCTACATTATTCAAATAGCCCAAACAATATTGTTGGAAGCTAAATGCATTTTGCAAGATATAGGCATATGCTTACTTTTACACATGTGTGAAATTAATTCAGTTCACATTTCTTTGCAGAATTGAGAGCCCAGAGCCTAATTTTTATTCACAAATGAATTAAAGCCAATACAAGGTTGCTTCACATTAGTGGTTTTCACTGGATTCCTAAGAATATTGTCTGGATTCTGTTAATGGAACTGGCCCTGGGGTGTTTGGTCAGCACCCCAATGTTTGGGCTTTGTGGGGGAATTAGCTGTTAAAGGGCTAATTCAGGCCCACCAGTTTTAATTTGTGCAAATGTTTGGACTCAAGAAATGACTGGATTGATACAAAGTTATAGTTTCAAAATATAAAAGAAGAATGTTTTGGGGGAGGGGGGATACAGAAAAGAGAATTGTATGATTAAAGCAAATAAAAATATGCTTCTAGATAAATTACTACGAGGCATTTTAGCTCAAAGTCCAATAAAAATAAGTTTCTAAGTAAACCAACTGCAATGAGGCGTTTTAGCTTAGAGACCTCATTGTGTATGTTCCCAGGCAGGCAAAAGAAAGAGGCTTGAGATAGAGATGGGGGTAACTTGCATTTTAGAAAGAGAAAATGGGAGCGCAAGAGTGGGACAAGCATTCACCTTCACCGGATCTGGATGATGGGACCTCAGGACTCTGGGAAGGGCTACAGAATCTTGTTCTCCAAGACAGTGTGATTGGAAGCAGAAGGGTTGAAGAGATTAGTGGAGGGAGAGATGCCCAAGAAAAGGGTTTTTCTGTGGGTCCAGCTTCCTATGGGTTCAAGGCAAGCTGAATGGATTGGCACAAGGACTGATCCAGATAGTGGCGTCAAAAGCTGGACACCCCTGGCGTGGTGACAGGTAAGAAGCTGATCGCCCAAGCTGGTAGTGATTTCAAGTTCTTTGTATGTTGCGAGAGAGCATGAAGAGTGTTCAGTGGAATCTCAAGTACAGCACACAATGGAGTATACAAGGAAACATGAAGGTTGCTTATTGGAGTCCCAAGTTGCAAGTACAAGGCAGCATAGGATGGAGTCCCAAGTGTAAAGCACAAGAGAGCACTTGTTGCAATGGAGTCCAAAGTAAAAGGCATGAGGGAACACATTGGGTCATGGAACTGGGAATACTTATATCCCGAAACATGCCTTGGGGGCACATTCCTACTGTCATACTTTGCTGATTAGAGGTGCCAGAATGCATTGTGTCTAATTGTTCTTCCTGCATGACACAATGGGGGGGGGGGAGGGATTGCTTTTTGAACGTAAGGCTGTTTGTGATGAAAATCAGAGTATGCAGGTGCGCAAAGGAGTATCCATGCCAGGACAGGATTTCCAGTAATCCTATTAATGATTTCAGTGGGTACACCTCTAGGTCTACATCACTGACTCATCTTCTTTGCAATGGGGAGACCATTGCCTCACTGCTTTATCTACTTTTCTTCCTGATTGGCCTAATCGGCTCATTAGCGTGTGGTTATCTCCTGTGAAGAGAGTGAGGGGAGTGAGGTGATTCACTCTCAAGTTTAGAGTGGATTTGGATGCCAGTAACTTGCTATAGTTAACTCATGAGTCTACTTAGGTGAGACCCCCACATAAGGAGGGAGCGTGCATTTTGATCCCTATTCCAATTTGCTTTGTTTGCAACCAAATCTAGGGATGACTAGCCCATGGCCAACTAAGTGACCTGTTCCCCATGTGTACTATAAACTGAGAGCACACGTTGTGGTGCAGCTCCTGAGCATATCCAAAGTGCAATCTCCAAGCCTTGGAGATGCAACTGCAAACAGGGAGGCTCCTGGGAGCCAGGCAGCATAAGCACAGCTGACACCGATTCTCTGTAAAATGAGTGAACCAAAGATGGTAGTTCCTTGGTTCACTCATTTTACAGAAAATCCAGAAAACATTCTTAGATAATAAGGATATGCTTCGAGCTCGAAACAAAATGCAGACCCGATTGTTTTGACGGAACAAAACTGGAAACGTTTTGAGTGTTTTGGCCATAGGGAACAATGGGGAACTCAAAACACCCCACTGTTCCCCATGGGCAGGTCCTAGAGAGACCAAGGTGGGTTGGCTGGTAGGGCATGATGAGTGCTGGTTAGTGTCCAGCACCCCAATATGCAGCAGAGCCCACCTGTGCTTTGCTGCATGGGAGGGGCTGGCCAGCAGATGTCCCCTCACTCCCCTGCCCCCCACCAGTGTGCTGTGAGGAACAGGAAAAACATATGCAGCCCACTGTCACTGGACCACAGATCAGCATTGAAGTGCACACTGGTGTCAGGCACTGCTGCACACAGCAGGTCTGACATGGCCTCCCTGCATGCCCGGTACAGGGAGGGCACCAACCGCCTGTTGAACATGGTGCGAGATGAGAGGATCTTATAGTCAGGGGCAAGCAGGAGGAGCAGCCAATGGAAGCCAGCGTGGGTATAGACAGTGCCAGTCTGGCCCCATGTTGGTGGTGGTGGTACTGGGGTTGCTGCTTCCTTCTGGGGGGCACCACCACTGCCCTTGCTCTGGGACTGAGTAATTCCAGCAAGCAGAATGACTTCTCCCTGTTGCTTCTCAGTCTCAGACTGAGGGGTCATACTACCAAGGGGGATTCGAGAGGATGGTGAGACTGATCTGTCTGGGATAACAACTGACATAATTTGCCACCGCCTCCGCTACCACAGGAAGAGCTTCTTCCCTGACAGGGGAGGACCTCCCTCCTAATTCAAGCTTAGCCTCTACTGGCAGCTGCACTGCAGGACCACCCTCCTTCGGAGGTGGAGCCCACATCAGTGGGACGACTCAGGGAGTAGGCCCCTCTTGCCGTTGCCCACCATAACCAGCATCTCCTCTGACGTCCACTCTGCTCCTGCTTCTGCCTTGCACCCTCCTGGACATCTTGAAGCTTTTAAAATTCAAGCCCTAAATCTTATGCAGAGAGGCGGGGAGGGGGAGAAGAAGTGCCTTTAAGGCAGGTATCCCTCCCCTCAGACAATGGGGCACAGTTGACCATGTCAACACTTGATGTGTATGTTAACAAACCAACCAAGTAGCAAGGAGATCGCAAGCCAATCAGAAGCCAGTGCCAGAAAACCAATCAGCAAGGGTAAAATGGGCCTCCAAAATGGTGCTTGAAATGTCAACATGTTTTAAAATGAAATGGGGTTGTTTTGTTCTGAGCTCAAAACAGGCCCTTTATTTAAAGGGCATTTTGTTTCAAACTCGAAACACTTGAAATGGCCTGTTTTGAGTTGAAACATTTAAACATTAAAATGTTGTGCACATCACTATTAAGTAACTGTAGTCAAAGGTTTCCTCCCATATTGTTTAAAATCTGATTTGTAACATTTTTTTCTGCAATAAAATGCAATTGCAGAGCCAGACTATCCAATGTGAACAGGCAAAGTGCTAGTGAGATTCAGGGCTGGTGTACCTTTAATTAAAGGTTTCCTATTTTTTTGCTTCCTGTTGCTTCATCCTCTTTTCTTGCTTCCTTTTGATCTCAGCTGTGGGATTGTTGATGTTTAACCTATTAATTGCACATCCCTCAGGGGCATTTTTTTGGGTAGCATAGAGTTCTTCTGGTGGTGAGGAGGTCACAGAAATTCACCTCTCCAGCAGCACTGGTGCTTCTTATGTAGCATTTTTTGTTTCACTAGTCAGGATGCTGACTACTGATTCATTTTTCATTTCTTTTTTAAAAAGTAAAATAGAGCTATTTTGTTTTTTAAACATGCAAGAGCAAGAAACGAAAGGAAACCAGTAATTATAGCTTTCCCCCTTCTGAGCTGCCATTGAGAGAGGCTCTTCAAGTAGCAATTATTAGTAATTCTCCAGCCATGATTAACAAGAAGCAAGAAAATGGGCTAAAACTAGGGGTGTGCATGAAACCAGCTGGCCCGATTCGGTTCAAGCCCAGATGGGACTCGAACCAGACCAGCCAAGTTTGGTCCAGCCCCCATTGAACACCCCCCCCCCCACCGTCTGGTCGGGCGGTTTCACAATTTTTTAAACAAAATTTTAAAATACCAAAAAAAACACCTGTAGCCCCTTCGGGGGGCTTCCTGTAGGCCACGGGGGTGTGTGTGTGTGTGTCCATGAAGGTTCCCCCTCCCCTGCCGGCCTCTGAAATCAGCACTGCAGTGGGGTAAAATGACTCTTTTCGGCCTGTTCGGGCCTCCATAACTGCGTGCGGCGGCCATTTTGGCCACCCTGCATGAGCAAGTGGCCGCCGCGCATGTGCAAATGACATCTGTGAGGCTGTGGGCTATGCCAGGCATCGCAGAGGCCTTTTTCGCATGTGTGGCGGTGGCAAAATGGCCACCGTGTGCAGTTATGGAGGCCCGAACCGGCCCAAAAGAGTCATTTTACCCGGCCGCGGCAGTGATTTCAGAGGCTGATTGGGAACCTTCACGGACCCCCCCCCCCCCATGGCCTACAGGAAGCCCCCCAAAGGGGCTACTGGTTGTTGTTGTTGTTTGGGTTTTTTTGGTATTTTTAAATTTTTTTAAAAAATTCGAATGTTCCCCGGACTCATCCAGAGGTTCAGTTCTGATCCGGATGGAACTGGGATAGGGTTCGGTTTGATCCTGAACCCCTGAACATCTGGACTAAACCCCCGAACCTCCGGACTGGTCCGCACATCCTTAGCTAAAACTACAAGCAGGAAGCTTTTAATTAAAGCCAGAAGGGCCTTTGCTGAATAAGACCAAGTAACATTATAGAAAGACCTTGGCTGCATGGAGGATAATAGCTGGATAATAAAACATCTATAGCTGGATAATAAAGCATCAATTTAGTACTGCATGGAAGTGGAACCTCAATTTAATTCCACTTTCAGCTGATTAGAGAGAAGCATTAGCCCTCTTTAGACTTTTTAAGAAAGCATCCCACTGCTCACGCTTAGAGCAGCATTTGTGTGAACAGAGAAGCACCCCATCCATGATGGTGATCCAGCCTCAAGATCTAGCTTTGCAATCACAGAAGTGTATACTATCATGGATAGGGCACTTCTCTGTTCACACAAACACAGCTCTAAGTATAAGCAGTTGCGCACAAGAGTGACTGATGAGTTGGGGTGGAACTTCCAACCTGTTTGAGCCACTGTACATGGGTACAGGAACACTTTAAAAAAATGTCTAAAGAAGGCTATTCTCTCAGTAGTGCACAAAGGCTCTAGTAGAGAAGCCACACAAGCCTATGTAAAGTTGTGCTCTTTGTTTTAATCCAGGTACTTTTTACACTTTCCGTTACTTTACTAAGAGTACCACATAAATATAATTGCTTAGGCTCTAATGCCCACACATTTTATTTCTTTGTCATCTGTATGAAGCTCTGAGATTATTTTTGCATAATGAATCACATTAAACTCTTTTGGTGAAATAAGTAGAAAACTGTAAAAATAAGTAGAAAACTGTAAAAATGTTCCGTGTTTGGTTCCACAGTAAGCTGAAATAAAAATGTTGCTTGTTGACTAATATCCATAAAAAACAAAATACTTTCTGTGACAGTTTTCTGGTAGCAACGTCTACATCTAGTTTTGTGGGACTTTAAAACTATTCCCAAAGCCATGAAATAGCAGGACAGACCAATAAATGTGATTTAAAAATACAGGTTGAGTTCATTAATATCTTAGAATTGTTTTCTTTTTTTATATTTCCCTTGACTCATTAAATGCCTCAGACAGTGATGGGGATGATGTGGTGAAAGCTTAGAAAAAACCCCGACTTAAATCAAGGGCTAGGAAAGTGGTCATTCCACGAGGTCATTTTCCTGTGAGACTCTGTGACAGCTGGAGAAAATTAACCAAAATATCTGCATTCCAGAGCATTACAAAAAAGGCAAGGGGAGGAGTGATCAGGAGGCTCAAATATCTTATGGAAACTACTAGAACAGCAAAAGCATTTTCAAGTACACCAAGTCAGTAGATCTGGTTTCCAGCCAAATCCAATGAATTTTTCAGACACCAAAGGGCAGCTGTGTTGCATATGCAAATAGGCGCTAAATGCCATGTGTGTCTCTCCCAAAAATGTTCCATTTTTAATTTAGAGGTATTGATCCTTTTTACTATTAAAAATGCTATTGGGGGGTCTTCCATATATCATATCATTGTGATTTTCTGTAACAATATGAAAACTCATGTAGCAGAAGGTAATTACATGACAATCAATTCTATAACTTGCAGCCCACAATGTACACCATTTTACCTCAAAGCCCTCAAAGACAGTGCCAGGAAAAAAACAATCACTGGTTACCTATTTGTTTGTACCTGGTTACCTATTTGTCTGGGAGGGTTGGGGGAGGATATGATTTCGGGCCCCTTTCTTGAAGATCCCTTGCTTATGTGCAATGAATATGAAGTTATTAATCCAAACTTCTTTGTACATTGTTGCTTCACATAATGAGCTATTACATTTGCCCAGTATTCAAATGCTAATATTTGGTTTCTTGGAAAATGAAATTATGCTGGAAGAGTGAAAGAAAGGGGATGCAACTCATTGGTAGACCACCTGCTTTGCATACAGAAGGCCCCAGGTTCAATCCCCGACATCATCAGGTTGGGAAAGAACCTTGCCTAAAATCCTGGAAAGTCAAAGGAACATAGGAAGCTACCTTATACTGAGTCAGACCAATGGTCTATCTAGTTCAGTATTGTCTGCACTGAATGGCAGCAGCTCTCCAAGGTTTCAGACAGATGCCAGGGATGGAACCTGGTGTTGGGAATTTTTTCTAGTAAGAGAAACCCTTTTTCATTATAGCAGAGTTACAGAGGCACAACACAGCGGAATTTGGTTAGGCATGCATGTATGCTGAGAGTAAAATAACTTGGAGCCAGTTCATAGTTTCAAATCAATATATGGAGTATTTATTAGAGAACTCCATTCTAGATAGTAAAGTGAAGAGATAGGATCTCTAACTCCAGCCTTAGTGGTGGCTGGGGGTGATTGGAGTTGTAGTCTAACAGCTGGAGAGGCACAGGTCGACCGCCTCTGGTCTAGACTAACTTCCTGTTTCCCACAAGCAAATGCTCTGGGAAGCCCACAAGTAGGGGTGTGCATGGAACCAGTTTGGCTGGTTTGGTTTGAATTCAGACCAAATTCAAACAGATGCAACCTGGACTGGTTCTGGGTCCAGTCCAATGTAGCTAGCTAGCTGGATGCAGATGGATTCTGCATCTCTGCACACATGGTGCAGGGAGAGAGGAGCTTGCATGTTGCAAGGGAGAAGGAAGGGAAGAAGAAGGGAAGAGGAAGGAAGTGGCTGGAAGGAAGTAAGTCCCTAAGATTAGCAATCTACATCTCAAAGGGATAGTGTCAGAGCAGTAGAGAAGGAATGACCAATGTCTTGACCCTCTAGTCCTCTGACTCACTAGTCTGTCCTCCTATGTCATTGAGACAAGAGACAGTGCATAGTCCTTCACTTCCAACACCTGGGACCTTCTGTATGCAAGCAGATGCAATGCCACGGAGGCAGGGCCCCATCCCCAAAGGTCTCCTGACATGGGTCCACCAAGGTCCATATCAAGACCTTCTTAGCTTTAGCAAGATGACTGTATTGTGTACCCCTTAGACCATGTTCTGGGACGAAGTCAGTATAGACAATTTATTCATTTTATTTTATTTATTAAAAGATTTAATATACTGCCCAATCCACAGATCCAGGGCAGAGCACAAAACAAGAACAGCATATGAGATTAAAAAAAAAAAAGATTTAAAGGGCAAACGCTTGGTGGAAAAGAAATGTCTTTAATAAGGTTTTAAAGGCTGAAAAGGAGGAGGCAGACCGAATCTGGGGGGGGGGAGTGAAGGGGAAGCAACAGAGATAGCCCTTCCACGGGCCCTAGTACTATGAACCACTCTGAGACCGGGGACCGAAAGAATGGCAACCTGAGAAGATCTCACAGGATGGGACAGGACTGGCCAGGAGACACGGTCCTGAAGGTAAACAGATGCTAAACCCTGAAGAGTTTTAAAGATGAGAACCAGTACTTTGAATTGGACCCAGAAGCAAATAGGTAACCAGTGCAGCAACTGCAAGAGAGGTGTCACACTATCATATCTTCTAGCGCCCATAAGCAGGCGGGCCACCATGTTCTGGACCAACTGAAGCTTCTGAGTCATCTTCAAAGGCAACCCCAGGTAAAGTGCATTACAGTAATCCAAACAAGAGATGACAAGGGCATGAGTTACCGTTGCCAGGGCCTGCCAGTCGAGATAGGGTCACAACTGGAGGACCAAGCTAATAAGAACATAAGAACAGTCCTGCTGGATCAGGCCCAAGGCCCATCTAGTCCAGCATCCTGTTTCACACAGTGGCCCACCAGATGCCACTGGAAGCCTAAAGCAGGAGTTGAGGCCATGCCCTTTCTCCTGCTGATACTCCCCTGCAACTGGTACTCAGAGGCATCTTGCCTTTGAGGCTAGAAGTGGCCCTCCGACTAGTAGCCATGGATAGACCTCTCCTCCATGAAGCTATCCAAGCCCCTCTTAAAGCCATCCAGGTTTTTCATCCACTCACTGATTCCATTTTGTGATCATATTTGGGAGCTAAATGTTTTGTCAGATGAGCACCACTTTACTGCTTCTACACAGTAGTAGTACTATACTCATCTAGCATTCTGTGAGAAGGCAGATTGCAATCACCCAGAACTGGCATGTAGGCTCCATAGTTCAAAGAGAGTAGCACTGGCCAAGTGAGTTAACTTATCCCTGAGCAGTTAAGTTAGTTTCTCCTCCATTCCGTGATGTCCAGGCAGGTGCTGGAAGAAGCCTTGCTCTAGTTATAATACTGTTTCCAAATTCTTAGGTGCTTGTGGATTTACTATGCCCACTTTATTCAATTGCAAAGACAGCAGCAGAGCTTCTCCTTGAAATCTGAGTCAGGCAATTCTATTTTAATATAAATTCCTTTTTTGCCTGGGTATCTTTGAAGTTGAATGTTGTTAGTCACCTAATTACCATCTTGCTCTGTACGTAAGGCCTCTTCAGTTGCCATCTCCCCCCCACCCAGATTGAGATAATTGTGTAAGAAAATATGCCTATATTGTACAGTTTTAATTCTGGTGGGGTTTTCCCAAGAGAAGCACATACATAATCTTTCCAACTTGAGAACTTGTAACAAAAACAATGTGAATGCATACCTTAAATATAGGCACATGCGTTTCTTTCTTTTTCAATACATCTATGCATATCTTTTTCAACATATGACATGTTTCTGTCAAAACTAAGCATCTTTGAGTCCTACTTTCATATGATTAACTCTCTCAATGAAATCAGTGTAACTCGGAATGCTTAATATTTGTTAGCTAGATCTTGCCCACTATCTTAAGTGGTGCAGCGGGGAAATGCTTGACTAACAAGCAGAAGGTTGCCGGTTCAAATCCCTGCTGGTACTATATCGGGCAGCAGCGATATAGGAAGATGCTGAAAGGCATACTCTCACACTGCATGGGAAGAGGCCATGGTAAACTCCTCCTGTATTCTATCAAAGAAAACCACAGGGCTCTGTGAGCGCCAGGAGTCAAAATCAACTTGACGGCACACTTTAGATCGTGCCCAGTGAAAAAATGGGACTATGACTAAATGTAAAGAAGACTAAACTAACGACAATTGGTACAGCAACCAACCTCAGAATTGATAATACAGACATTAAAATGGTGGATAGCTTCTGCCTTTTAGGATCGACCGTCAACAGTAAAGGATCCAGCAGTCAAGAAATACGCCACACACTAACACTTGGTAGGGTTGCAGTGAAGGCCTTGGAAAGGATATTTAGATGTTGTGATGTCTATACCTACAAAGGTTAGAATAATTCAAACAATGGTTTCCCCCGTGACAGTCTATGGACGCGAAAGCTGGACTTTATTCATTCATTCGATTTCTCTACTGCCCTTCCAAAAATGGCTCAGGGCAGTTTACACAGAGAAATAATAAATAAATAAGATGGATCCCTGTCCCCAAAGGGCTCACAATCTAAAAAGAAATATAAGAGACACCAGCAACAGTCACTGGAGGTACTGTGCTGGGGGTGGATAGGGCCAGTTACTCTCCCCTTGCTGAATAAAGAGAATCACCATGTTAAAAGGTGCCTCTTTGCCAAGCTAGCAGGGGTTTGAAGAAGCAAGATAGAAGAAGTATGCTTTTGAACTTTGGTGTTGGAGAAGACTTTCGAAGATACCATGGACAGCCAGGAAAACAAACAAATGGATCACAGAACAAATTAATCCAGAATTTTCACTCGAGACACAAATGACCAAGCTCAAACTATCATACTTCGGAAACATTATGCAAAAACAGCAGCTCCCTTGAGAAGTCCATAATACTGGGAAAAGTTTAAGGAAAGAGAAGAGGATGACCAGCAGGAAGGTGGATGGACTCGATTACAACAGCAATGAATGCACCACTGAGAGACCTTAAAGGCCAACTTGAAGACAGATCATCCTGGAGAGAATCTATCTATGTGGTCACTAAGAGTAGACACTGACTTGATGGCACTTAATCAATTAATCAAGCAAGCAAGCAAGCAAGCAGATCATGGCAACTGAGATTACTCCTGTGTAGGGGAAATATAACATTTGAAGCAACTGGTAGAGTAACTTTTCTAAATAGCAATAACAATAGCACTTACATTTATATACCGCTCTATAGCCGGAGCTCTCTAAGCGGTTTACAATGATTTAGCATATTGCCCCCAACATTCTGGGTACTCATTTTACCGACCTCGGAATGATGGAAGGCTGAGTCAACCTTGAGCCCCTGGTCAGGATCGAACTTGTAACCTTCTGGTTAAGAGAAAAGGACTTCTGTTTCTTTAAGAATATTCAGCAAGTACAGCTTTTGCTGTCACTCCTATACTGGGGATAGGAAAAGCTTCAATCAGGAAACTTCTCTCTTTCACAGTGCTCTTGAAATCAGCAAAGCTACCTGTACCTTTTAAAAGGTGTCCTACCTTGACTGAATGCAGGGGGCAGAACCCATTAATAAGTGATTCCAAGGTGTTAATCATTGCTAGGAGGTATATCATCCAAAAACCACTTGTCATACCTGCATAGAAGAAAAACAAAAGGTCTAAGACAAAATAAAAAAAAGGTCTAAGACAAAATAAATAAAAACTGGTGTCACTTTGTGCTCAAACCGAATCATCTTTTGAGAGACAGAGAACATTTATGTAATTCTGAATGAGACAGCTTCTTCTGGTATACTTTTGCACTTCCTGTTTTGTTTTGCAAATGGGGCTAAAAGCAGGCATGCCAAAATAGCTTGAGAAGGCTTGTTCTCATGAGAATTTTTAGCTCAAATTTTTATTACTCACACAAAGTCAGGGAGATCAGATGCGTCCTGACAAGCTGAATGATATCAGGTTAATTATCCAAACCAAAACACAAGTGCCTTTTGAGAATCCTGCTCTCAGAATCGAGGATGGGCTATTTCACATTGCAACACATATTGTGCATAATTTCCAGATTCTTCATTAATTTTATTGCTTTTATATAATAAAAAAGAACATATCTATGATATCATATGATGATGACATTTTTCACTCCAGTATATCATAATCAAGGACCAATGTTCTACAAAATGATTTTGAATGTAATCAGAATTGCCATATTAATGCCTTAGTGTCATCTTTACAGCCAAAATTCACAGCCTGTACAAGCATTCTACTAGCAGAATCTCCTTTCTCCAGCAAAAGGTAGTTATTTTTGCTGCAGTCAGCAACTTCATAACAAGTTTTTCAAGTTATATACTGTATCCACAATGTCATCCACATATCTCAATTTTTATTTTATTTATCTACTGCTGGTATATACTTCCTTTCTGCCAAGGTATTCAAAAGTAGTTTACAATTTTAATACTAAGACAAAAATGTAGAATGGACAAAATAATAAGAAGTGACCTTGTATCCTAGGAACATAGGAAACTGCCTTACACTGAGTCAGACCATTGGTCCATCTAGCTCAGCATCTACACAG